>NC_135479.1:126057184-126371559 GCF_052094955.1 Ictidomys tridecemlineatus
GATTTTGAATCAGAGAATAAAAAGCAGACTAAGTGTGGGAAAATATGTCACGCTGCCTCATTCTTTCCTCAACACATAGTCTAATGAAAGAGCATAATCTAGTACCTAAGGAGGGGTTAGCATCCTGATTCTCCACAATTTACCAGATGTTTGAACTTGGACCAGTCTTATCCTCGGTTTCCTCATCTGCACAATGAGAAATATAATAACAATACCAAATACAGGGTTTGTTTGGAGAATCAAATGAGATCATAGATGCGAAAGTCCTTTCTTTATATAAAGTTCTTTCCATGTCTGTGACCATTGATCTATCACTTATAAGAAATATATGGTCAAATCCCCAGTTAAATCTATTAGAACATTTTAACACAGACCTCCAATTGCCCTCTAAATGCAATGATTTAGTACATGGGCTTTTCTTTCCCTTTTTTTGTTTTTCTTTTCTTTTTTAACTAAGAAGTGAAAAGAATGGGTACAGAAGGGATGGAAAGTACTTTCCTTCATCAATTTCTTCATAAAGAAATCTTTATAACATTTTTCTCCACAGAGTTCATGAGGTTGTTGTTGGTGGTTTTCTCCCTGCGAATCTCCTCCACAAGCTATGCCCCAAGTCTCCCCATTGTGGAAAGTCTGGAGGGAAGGCCTCGCACCCGCCTGCAGGAGAGTTTTCATGAGTCTTCATGGTAATGAGAAAAAATAACCACAAGTTGGTGAGCTAAATTAATTAAATTTACATGACTGTCATTTACCCTGCGATTACGTCCTCCCTACATTATTTAGTGTAAAAATCTCCTTCCTCTTCTGAAATGATGATGATAGTGGATGGCAACTGTTTTGTTTGTTTTCAATGTCCTTACTCTGCAAAATAAGAAGTTGGCTACCCTGTGTCAGGCCCCAATTATTTTTTGAAATTGGACTGGCCCTTGACAGGCCAGTCTCTGGGAACCCTGGGCCTGGGAGGTTAATTGGAGATGGCAGGGATGGCGGTGGGGAGCTAGTTCAGCTGCCTGTGTTTTGCTTCCTTCCCCAGAGCCTGCGGGGCCCACTGCCCCACATCCGGGCTGTCGCCAGTCCCTGGCTGTGTATCTGCGTCCCAGCCCCGCTGGCTCCTCATCACTGTCCGCTTCACTCTGCACTCCCCTGGCTGGCGTCATCCTTCGAGACACAGCTCCCTAAGTTTGCCATGTGCAGTGACCCTGTGTTGACCCCGAGCCATGATACAAACTATGGGATTGTAATGAATCTCTAATTACCCACAGTCCCTCGGTGGGTGAGTCGTCAGCTCTGCTGCTGAGCTATGTTCCTCCCCAATTTGGTCATCATCACGCATTCAGACTGCAGCCAAACTCTGTGCCCGGAAGCTGGGAGCCCCCACAGTCTCAGCCAAATGAGGCTGGCTCTGCAGGCTTCTGGGATGACAGGATGATTTCCTCCCTTGTTATGAATCAGAGAGGGCGTTTGCACATGAATCATTCTGCTCTGCGTGGGGACCTTGTTCTCCACTTCTATTTTCGCCAGCAGGTCAGGCTGAGAAGATGCTCAGGATCTGGGATGATTGCCCTGGGGTCGGTTGAGAGGGGAGGAGGTGAAAGCATTTTAGTTTCACACAATAATTCTAAAATCCCACATCTTGTCCTCAAGTCAAAAGGGACTGAAAGACTGGTCTAGATTTAACAAAGTGACAAGCAACAGGTTTTATTTTTCAGCAAAAAAGGTTGTTGTTGTTTTTTTTTTTTTGAAGAGTGAATTTTTCATTCTGATTTGATATACACGATGGCAGAATGCAATTCATTTCATATTATACATATAGAGCACAATTTTTCAAGACACTGATTGTATACAAAGTATTTTTACACCATTCCTGTCTTATACATGAACTTAGGGTAATGATGTTTAACTCATTCCACCGTCATTCCTACCTCCTTGCCCCCTCCCTTCTCCTCCCTCTCCTTTTGCCCTATCTAAAGTTTCTCTATTCTTCCCTTGCTCCCCCCACCACCATCACCATTATGTGTCTGCATCCTCATATCAAAGAAAACATTTAGCCTTTGGTTTTGGAGGGATTGGCTTGCTTCACTTAGCATTATATTCTCCGACTTCATCCATTTACTTGCAAAGTCCATGATTTTATTCCCTTTTAATGCTGAGTAATGTTCCATTGTGTATATATACCACAGTTTCCCTATCCATTCATCTACTGAAGGGCATCTAGGTTAGTTCCATAATTTAGCTATTGTGAATTGGGCTGCTACAAACCTTGATACCCAAAGGACTTTAAAACAGCATACTACAGGGACACAGCCATATCAAAAAGGTTGTTTCTTACCAGTGGAAAATATAACTTTCTAAAAATGACCATAATAATGGCTCCCTAAGTTGTAGAAGATGTGCTACCCTTGACCAAAAGAAAAATACAGCCGAACAAGAGCAAGGCATTCTTCAGATCAGGAAACCAATGCTCAGGTGGTTAAGAAACCTGTCCAACTCACACAGCTAGAAAGCAGCAGTTTGTCTTGCTCCAAAGCACATGCTGTCCAGGAGTTTAAGGTTTGGAACTGGGCAGAGGTGATCCCAGGTAAAAATTACTCCTACTTTTCTGAATGACTCACAGAATTCTATCCTTTATGATTACACAAGATAATTAACATCCAAGTATCAATTTGAGAAAGCAAAACACTTGAGAAAGTGCTCAACTAACTCAAGAAAAGTTTCCATTCAAATATCCCTGGCACAAACCTGGGATATTCTCTTTAATGAATAACTCCTTGCCTGTGGCAGGTGCTGAGGAGACACAGATGAATGAGACAGCCCCAGGCTTCAAGGAGCTTACCAGGTGTCATAACTCTTGTGTTCATTCCCACTTAGTATAGTATTAAAAGTTATATTTCCAAAGTACGCTACTTGAACTTTTGAGAACAGATTACTAATATTTCTCTGACTTTTCAAATCCAAGGCTTGTCATAGCATGAACAAGGTCATACTTGTGCACCTTCTTTGGATGGAAAATACTTATTGTCATTTGATACCCAGGTTATTCCCAAAGCCGTGTGGAAAAATAGTCATGGAATAAACGTCTGTGTTTCGTGATTATGTCTTGAAACCATAATGAACGAGCCGTAGGCAATGATAGACCCGTGTTTCTGAAATCAGTATGTTTTCCTAATTTCAGGAGATGTTTTCAATCCAGAGGCTTCTTGAAGTTCAATTCATTCCTAAAATTTGCAGGTAATTTGTACTTTCTGTAGTTTATCAAAGCTTTGTGATTCATCAGTAATCCTCCATTCTTGAGACTTAGAGCCTTCTCCTATTGTCTAGAACAGAGAGTAGAAAGTAACCTGCTTCTTAGGGAGCAGTTTTATCTTTGAAAATCCTTAATTCCTAAACCCAGAGTGAATCCTGCCAGTCCTCACCCAATCAGTTAACTTATAGGATGTTTCAGCCAGAAAAGAACTTGAAGAAGAAACCCATACACAAAGAGGTGGAGATTTCAAAGACCAGGGGAGTAGAAGCACATTCTCTGGCGTGAGAAGTTTGCATTACTTCAGTTTTGGAGGTTTCTCCTGCTGTGGTATTTCTATATGCATGTTCTTCCAAACATGACAATCTATCCATCTAAAGGACACTGGCTTCCCAAGAAGGCTTTTTATAGTTCAGTTATATAGGTGCAGGCAAAAAGATCATTTAGGACATGCCTACATGGATTAAATATAATGTCAGGGGCTGAGGTTGTGGCTCAGCAGTAGAGTGCTTACCTAGCATGTGTGAGGCCTTGGTTTGATCCTCAGCACCATATAAAAATAAATTAATTGAATAAATGTATTATGTCCAGCTAAACTAAAAAAATAAAATACATAAAAAATTTTTAAAAATATAATGTCAAGTTTTTAAAACATTTTAAGCATTACAGCTAATAATACTAGCTACCACTTACTGAGTGCCTTTTCTGTATCGTGGTTATATATAGTGTATCACTCATTTTCACAACAAGGCAGACTTGTGTTATGAAACCCACTTTACAAATAAAAAACAAGTAATGCTGAAAGTCACATGGATTGTAAGTGAAATGTAAGTTTCATCTGCAGTCATATGTCACTTAACAATGGAAGACATTCTGAGAAATGCATCATTAGATGGTTTTGTTGTTGTGTAAACATAACAGAGGACACTTAACCCAAACCAAGATATAGAAAGCCTATCATCCCCCTGGGGTGTATAGTATGCCTATTGCTCCTAAGACATAATCCTGTAAAGCCTTTCCCTATGCTGAACACTGCATGCAAGTGGTATCTGCGTTCTAAATAGAGAAAAGGTACAGTTAAAATACAAGGTGATAAGAATTTTCCAGCATCATCATAATCTTGTGAGACCATTATCATGTATGCAGTACGCCGTTGACTAACACATTGTTATAAGACACACGACTGTACTTTGAAAGCCCAGGCTGTCCCCCTACATAATATGAACTCAAGTGCCAAAATGAGAAAGGGAGAATAATCTCACTTGATTTTCGAAGCATAATAAAATGGTTCTATCATGAATTTAAGGCTTAGGAGAATTTCACCCAAAACATCTTTAATTAAGTTTCTTGACCTGCAAGGGGCCTGCCTGGATTATCGTGTCCTCTGTCTTACTGTGTTAACATGAGTAACCTCAATGTCTCAAGGAGAAGATGGGTGTTACCCCACTAACGCCCACTTCCAGATCAGCCTCAAAGAAAAAAGTAGTGGCATTAGATCAGGTTTTCTCTTGGCTAGAATTGACCTTTGGTGATATTTCCTTGCCCATTATTACTAAGTTTCTACTTGTTCATTAGAGCTGAACTTCAGAAAGTGCCTATTGAAATTCATACATGAGCACAGAGCGTTAAAGATGTTGGCTGTTCCATTTTAAGTCCTCCCAGCACTAATCTGGAGCTGAAGCAAAGAGACAGTATGCCTGCCTGCAGCTCTGCTAGATGGACCAAGAAGTCCAAAACAAGGCAGTAGACAGGAGCTAGCCAATAAAATAGAAGTAGATGATTTTTTTTAACCAGCCACATGGTTGTGTGCAAAGTTTTACAAGGGCTTCTACAGATTTCCTCTGCATAGTTCAGCATCTTGTTCTTATCTCTAAATAGTCAAAATGAGAAATTAATGCTTCCATACATAAGAAAAGATTTATTTTTGGAAATACGAATAATAGCAATAACCAAAATAGGTATAATCTTTGCATGCTTAAGAACTTTCCCAGGCAACACGATGGCAAGCTGAACCTTCTTGGCCTGGAGCCAGATAGCCTAGGCATGAGTACCAGCTCCATCTCTTTCAATCCTCTAGCTGTGGATGTATTTCTGACCAGCTTTCTCAATCTCAGCTTCCTCTGGAAAATTGGGATAATGATATTTCCCTTTGCATGGAGTTATTGAAAGGACTAAGTCAATTGATACATGCACACCTTTAAAGGGGCAGGGTACATAGGATGTGCGATGGGCCCACCCAGGGTGTGCAGCTAATGGGCCATTGTGCATCGGTAGTGCTCTGGTTAAACCCAGTGATCGGGGCCAGGTTGTCAGCTGAGGTCACCCTAGTGAGGGCTCAGTGGAGCCATAGTTGCAGAGTTAGAAGGAAAATTTTTTTCTGACATTTTTCCCCTGCCATTTGATATTGGCAGAGTATGTTGTAATCTCTTGGTTACCCTTCACCTGACAGCTGGGACCTCGATAGATGACAAACCTACTTACCACTTAACAAATTCTTCTAAGTTAAAGTAGTAACCCAGAATTAATAATGGAAACAAAACTCAAAAGCTTTTCACTTTTTTTCCTCATATCCATCACTAAAATAAAAATTGTAATAATTGTATTAAACTTTTAAAGACTGACAGAAACAAGAGAATAAAAATAGTTGCTATTACTATCTGTTGAGTACTTCCAAGGCAGGAGACACTGTTTTAAGCTTTTTATGTGTACTGTCAATAGTGCCATAGTGTGAATACCCTTATTACTTCTGTTTTACTGTTGAGGAAACCAAGGCATAGGGATGTTAAATATTGTATACAAGTGACATGATTAAGTGGTTGGGGACTCAACCCAGGCGACTCACTCTGAGGCCTGTGTTCTTTAGCCCTGTGTTGTAAAGCAATCCTGCCTGAGCCCATGACCTAATGAAGTCATATCAGACCTTCCTGCAACCTCTTTTGCCTAAGAAAGTAGGTGGTACCATTTTAAAGGAAAACATACACAAACATAATAATGCGGAGGGATCACCAGGATAAGGTAACTTTTTGAGCATCTCTTCATTTACTACTTTGGCATATTAATCATTGTTTGGGGCCTCATATATATGGTCAGGAACTTGATTTTTTTTATAGCACGCTAAAAAGGATACCATTTCTTAGGGGTTAACTCATATTAATGAAGCTTAAAAAGACTGGAAGTCAGGATGGGGCTGAAGCTCAGTTACTAGAGTGCTTGCTTAGCCTGTGTGAGGCACTAGGTTCAATCCCCAGCACCACATATAAGTAAAATAAAGGTATCGTGTCCATGTACTATAAAAAATATTTTTAAAAAGACTGGAAGTCACACTGCCAATGTATTAATCTACTTTGACATTAACATTTATTGAATACCTGGGTGTTGCTGATGCAATAGTAATTCTAAGAGTTTCAAATGAAATCCCTGACCTCGTGAGCCTTCAATGCCAAATGTGAGATAAAAGTGATAGATAAATTCTATATAGATATAGATTGTCCAGCATGTGAAGTTAGTTACTATTAAGTGCTAGGAAGAAAAAAACTAAATCAGGAAAGCAAACAAAGTGTGGAGGAATGCTTCTTTGAACTAAGTGGACAGTGAAGTACTTTCTCAGGGGGACTACATTTGAATAGCGGCCTACATGAGGTAAGGAAGTCAACCAAGTGGATGTGAGACCAGTTTCAGGCAGAGGAAAGAATCAGGAACTAAAGCTCTGGGATGGGAACAGGCTGGACATGTCTGAGAAACAGACAAGAGACCAAGATGATTGGCTTTCCAGGGCAGGAGAGGGACTGGAGGGTGGTATGACACAGTGGGAAGGCAGACAGGGGCCAGATCACAAAGGCCATGAGGTCATAAAAAAAGAATTTGGGATTTTATTCCAGTGTGATAGAAGTTATTGGGGGGTTTTGAATAAGGAAGTGATATGTTTGCTCAGTCTTATCTTAAAAGGCTCACTGGAGCTGTAAAATGAATATCCATGAAAAAGAATGAACCTTGGTCTTACACCATGCAAAATAATAAAATGATGATGATAATAATAATTCAAGATGAGGCAAATCTGAATGTAAAAGACAAAATTGTAAATCTGATAGAATAATACAAAGGAGAACATACTGACATTTGAGATAGGCAAAAGCTTCTTAGGACACAAAAAACACTCATTTAAAAACTTTGATAAACTGTACAGCACTAGCATTAAAACCCTGTGCATGCTAAAGATATAATTGAGAAAATGAAAAGACAAGCCACATATTAGAAGAATTCTTTGCCATTTATCTTTCTTTCTTTTTAGTTATAGGTGGACGCAATATTTATTTATTTTTATGTGGTGCTGAGGATCAAACCCAGTGCCTCACATGTGCAAAGCACATACTCCACCACTGAGCTATAACCCAAGCCCTGCCATTTATATTTCTAACAAAGGATTTGTATACATAAAATATAAAGAACTACAAATCAATGCAAAAAAAGGCATCAAGTTTTAAAATGAGCAAAAGATGAACAGACACTTCATAGAATAAAATATATAAATGACAAATATGCATATGAAAGATGCTCAAAGTCATTTATCAGGACATCTGAGGTAGAATCAACATGAAACATTGCTACACACATTCTTTTTAAAAAAATTTTAGAATTTTGTTTTAATTATCTATACATGACAGTAGAATGCATTTAAGCATACTGTTCACAAATGGAGCACAACTTCTCATTACTCTAGGTGTACATGGTGCAGAGTCACACCAGTATTGTAGTTATACATGTATATTGGGTGTCTGTCTCATTTTACTGTCTTCCTATCCCCACTGCCCCACCCCTCTCCTCATTTCCCTCTGCACAATCCAAAGCTCCTTCATTCTTCCCTACCCAGACTTTGGTTTCTTGAAATTAGTTAATTTCACTTAGCATGATATTCTCTAGTTAGATCCATTTACCTGCAAATGCCATAATTTTATTCTTCTTTAAGGCTGAGTGATATTCCATTAGCTACACACAATCTTGAATGACTAAAATTGAAAAACATGAAAAATTCCATATACTGGTGAGAAGGCACTACACCAAAACACTCATATGCTGCTGATGGAATATAAAATGATGAAACCACTTTGAGAAATTGTGTGGCCATTTTTTTTTATCACCTACTCTATGACCCAACAATTCTGCTCTCAGCTTTTTTATCCAAGAAAAACAACAATGTATGTCTACCAAGAGATTTGCCCAAAAATGCTTATGGCAGTTCTGTTTGTAATAGCCCAAAGTGGAAACAATAGAAATGTCCTTGAATAGGAAAATGGATTTAGAAGTTATAGAATATTCTTCATTCAAGGGGATGTTACTCAGCAATAAAAGAGAAACAAACCATTGATATTGGTAGCAATATAGAAACATCTCAAAAAAATGTTTTCGAGAAAGAATCCATACTGAAAATAATACATATTGAATGATTCCGTTTCCATTAAATTCAAGACTAATCTATGGTGACAAAACTGAGAACAGATGAAACTTCTTAGAGATAAAGGGCAGGATTCCCTGGAAAGTACCTGAAAGAACTTTCTAGAATGATGGAATGTTTTATCTTTATTGGTTTTGTTGCATGCATTTGTTAAAATTCTTCAACTATATTCATCTTTTACTACATATAAATTATATCAGACTTAAAAAAAACACCACAACTTGGAAAAGCAGGTAAAAACAACAAATTCTTAGAAAAGAAACAAAAGATCAACACTGTTTCAACAATTACTGAAAATTTGAACAGTTCTAAAAAATGAAGGAAAAACTGAATTAACTATTCAAAATCTCTTTTAGTAGAGAGAAAAACTGGGTTCTCAGTTGAGTAAGAACTTGACAAGAACTGATCACATGAGAACAATAAGTTAGATTACAGGCCCATTTCACCTTTGAACTTTAATGTAAAAACCCTCAATGAGATGTTGTCAAACAAAGTCTAGCAAATTTCAAAAACATACTGTTTTATGATAAGTTGAACACACTGTTAATTAAGCATGGGGAAATCTCTTACTGTAATTCATTGTGTAAACTGGTGAAAGAAAAATTGATGTGGTAATTTCAGTTGATACAGATATGCATATTATCTTCTTAGGAACAATTCAAGAGAAACTCGATTTTTCCTGATATTCAAGGAAATATAAGTTAAAACCACATGATTTCATCTTACAAACATTGATTAGCCAAAAATTTTAAATATTAACTTGTCTAAAATGTAGAACAAAAGGAACATTTACGTTGTTGATAGAGTATAAATTGATGGATTTACATTAGGAACAATGTGTCATTACTTACAGAAATGAGTTTACTCTAAGTAATTTCATTCATCTGTAGCAAGATAATTTCATGCTGAGGAGCCAGAGAACTACTGTGACAATTAGAGATAGGTATACATAACAAGATGCTGGAGCCAGGTACGGTGGCACACGCCTGTAATCCCAGCAGCTTGGGAGGCTGAGGCAGAAGGATCTCAAGTTCAAAGTCATTCTCAGCAATTCAGCAAGGGCCTAAGCAACTGCAGAAGATCCTGCCTCAAAATAAAACATAAAAAAGGGCTGGGGATGTGGCTCAGTGGTTAAGCACCCTTGATTTCAATCCCTGATACCAAAATAAACAAACATATATTAAGTAATAAGTAAATAAAAATACAATGAAATAAGAAGACTAGAAAGAGGCATGTTTCTGGAATGGGGTAAAAGAAAGACTGGGAAATGTGAGACGTTCTTAATATCTACCCAAGTTCCATTATTGAAGGTGAAAGTCTCAACTACAAGATTTGGGATTACCTTGGCCATGATTTAAAGATAATATAAGTACTATAGTTGAAGTAATTAGCAAGATGATTGCTTATATTGGATAGCTGTCTCAAATTGGCTTTGCTTGATTTGTTTAGGCATTCAGTTGATACAAAATTCCTTATTCTGATTCATTTGTCAAAAATAATCTCTTATTTCCCACGCAGATATGCCTATAGAAAGGTAATATACCAATCACCTAAGTCTTGACTGTTTCTTTTTTATAATTGAAAAAAGTTTCATTGACACAGGTTAATCGTACATCTTTGTGAGATATTCCATTATATGTATAAATATATAATGGCTGGATTAAGGTTGTTTGATTATTGTCTTTCTAACTGGGTGAGAGGCTATCTCCTTGTGGATTGATTTTCATTTCCCTGATGAAACATGTTGAGCATGTTTTCATATACTTGTTTGCCATTTGTATGTATTCTTTTGGAATATGTCTATTCAGATCATTTGTCCATTTAAACATCAGATGATGATGATGATGATGATAATGATGATGATGATTTTAATATTGAGTTGTTTGAGCTCTTTGTATATTCTAGATACTAGTCCCTTGTCAGATGGATAACTTGCAATATTTTCCCAATCCAGTCTCTTTCCTCATTTGTTTCTATTGTTGTACAGAAGCTTTTAGTTTGGTTTAACCCCATTTGTCAAACTCTTGCTCTGCTGCTTGTTCTTTTGGAGTCATATCCAAATGATCTTTACCTAGGCCACTGTCCTAGAGTACTCTAATAGTTTCATAGTTTCAGGTTTTACATTTAAGTCTTTGCAGAAAAATGAAATTAGATCCCAATCTTTCCCATCTACAAAAGTGAATTCAAAATGCATCAGACTTAAGTGTTTTGACTATTTCTGATTCATGAGGATAATTTCTATATCAATCCAAAAACTGGTCTTTGGTTATGATTTGGCTCTTCATTTACTTTGACTGTAGCAAGATAATTTCATGCTGACTTGAATGGTCTGGTTATATTTCTCATTGAGTTTCCACAATGAGCATTCTGGTTTACATGTCATTGGCTGGTACAAGTTCCTCCAGAGTTGATCATTGTCAGCACCAACTGGGAAACAGAAATTCTGGGTCTTCAAGAGTTCAGACTGAGCTGTTCTCATCTTGGATCAACGTCACTGTCTCACTTCTATCTTCTAACCCCTGCTCTTCGTTCCTGCACTGATTATATCAGTGTTCAACTAAGAGTAAAAATCAAAGGTTACAAGTCAGAACTGAAATGCATGAGTTCACTTCTGAAACTCTACAAGTCTTGAGAAGCCGACTAGTTCTACCCAAAAGAATACTCAAAAATTGGTATGAAAATTTGTCAAATGCAAATATAAGTACAAACACCTGTGTTTTGTAGTCAGTCTAATGAGATAGTTATGATTTTTCAAGAGAGTTTAAAATCTAGTGAAGATGGGTACACAGTGACCAAGCACTGACAGGGG
Organism: Ictidomys tridecemlineatus; assembly: GCF_052094955.1. Classification (NCBI taxonomy): domain Eukaryota; kingdom Metazoa; phylum Chordata; class Mammalia; order Rodentia; family Sciuridae; genus Ictidomys; species Ictidomys tridecemlineatus. Next base: position 126,068,681 of record NC_135479.1, read on the forward strand.
GCTGAGCTACCTACATGCACTCACCTAGAGGGGATTTTGCTGTGAGACGGTAAGAAGTAACACATATAGCCATACAGACCCAGTGGGACCTGTTAGGACTTGAATATAAGCCTGTTTCTCAGTGATCACACATTCACTTCCCTTCAGTTGACTTTTTTTTTTTTCATCTGAGTTTTTCACCTGTCAATAATACCTGCTCATTACTGCCTCTGCTCCACTAATTGTGTCTGGCTCTGTTTGAAATTTTGGACAACGTGCTTCTCAGGTGATTGCAATATGAGTCAAGTAGAAAAGGAGGTTGTCAACAGTCCAAGTGAGGTCCTAAGCCTTGGCAGTGGGTTTCACATGGACCTGTTGCTGTCACTACACCCATCAGCCCTGGAACACACTGTTATTATCACAACCTGTTTTTCCACACTGCAATCTCAGCAGGAGAAAAGAAAGCCTTCTCTTTATGATGGACTGCAAGCAGCTTGATCCCCATGACCTTGAGAAGTACCTGAATGTCACAGGTAGAGTTTCCTTGTACCACATCTATATATCCTTTCCTCCCACTGCACCGATGTCTCCTTCACCCAAATTTTTATTCTTCTCAAACTGGAAGAGTCTCATGAATAAAACTGTGTGAGTGCAAGAATTTGGCTACAAACCAAAAGTACTATGCAGGTGAAGGAAAGGTATCATTTTAGATTTCCATGGAAAAGAATACAACATCCAGAAGCAGAGGTGTACAGACAGTGTTCTCAGTGAATGAAAACTGATCCCTGACTTCAATTAGTGATTTTAGCAGGGCCCATAACTGGACAAAATAATGAAAATAAAGTTGCCTAACTTTCTTTGCCATTTGCATTTCTTGACTTTCTTCCTGTCCTCTCACAAGGACAGGAAGTCTAAGTCTACCTGAATCTACCTTTCCTGGTTATTAAACTGGCCACTGATGATCAAGAAGCATCCAGTATTATAATTCACACAAGTGCTTAAGGGACTCTTATAGTTTTCTGTGATGCATTTTCTGGAGGATTTGGATTTGGATGGAAGAGAGCTTGATTGTAAATGTTTGCTCCTCTCTATCCAGGCTCAATGGCTTCTTAGTCTATTCCACCTGGAACTACATGCCCTGTCCTCATGTATTGGTGGGAATAGTGTGTGAACCAAGTTTCCTTACAGCTAAAAACTATCATAGCCACAGTCGCTAATTATTATGTGCTTACCCCATTTACCAGGTACATTATATAACTTGTTTCATTCAGTCATCACAGAACAATATTGAATAGTTGAAATTATTTCTATTTTACCAATAAGGAAATTGACATATGCAATTCTAAGCAACTAAATATTAGAGCCAGGGAAGGGCAGAGCTGGACTTTGAAAGCTCTTAATCTCTCCAAATGCAGCAACCCTTCAGGAGGCAAAACTGCAGTAAAATTCCAAAACTAAAATACTTATACTGAATTTCCAATATAACAATAATTCAATTCTGATTCTGAAAGAGGTGACTGGAGCACACCTACCTGCCTCATTCCCTACCTCCCAGACTGAAGAGCTTCTCTGAAACCCCCAGCCTCTTATCTGATACCAAACTTGTAGGATAACTGTCTGTTTCATTCTGTTAAAATAATGATAAGCCTAGACCTGGAGCTCCATGCATTCTAATAAGAAGAAATGATACAAACAATATTCTCTGTCTAAAATGCAGGAAAGCTAAAATTAACAAAATTAAAAACCAAAAAGGACATTCTATGTAAATATTAAAATGCATGCAGTTAAATAATACATAGGTCAAAAGTATTCTATTGAATGGAAGAAGCCAGACACTAAAAGTAAATACTTTGTGGTTTTATTCATGTAGAGTTAACAACAAAGTTAATCCATGGTAGAATAGTGGTCACCTTCTCAGACTGAGAGGGAATAGACACAAAGGAACTTTATTTTTTTTAATGTAACTTTAAAACTTTTGTTCTAATTAGTTATAGATAACAGTAGAATGCATTTAGGCACATTGTGCACAAGCAGAGCACAATTTCTCCTTGCTCTGGCTGAACGTGGTACAGAGTCACAGCAGTAATGTACTCATACATGTGTATAGGGTACTAATGTCTGTCTCATTCCACCATCCTTCCCACCTCTATGCCATTTCCCCTCCCCTCACTCCCCTCTGCACAGTCCAAAGTTCTTTCATTCTTCCCTACCATTCCCACTATCCCCCCCACAATCCCCCCCACCCCCCGCCGGCAAATTATGGATGAGCATCTACTTATCAGAGAAAACATTTGGCCTCACAAGGGAACTTTTGATGAATGAAGACAGTCCAAATCTTGATCTAAGTGGTAGTTACCCAGGTATACACATATGCAAAAATCCATCAACTGGTATACTTAATATTTGTGAATTTCGATGTGTATAGATCATATTTCAATTTAAACAAACCAATTAATGTAACTCACCACATTAAAATTTAGAATAAAATTATATTATCATTTCATGGCTACAAATTGATACAAATTATCATCCATTCCTTAAAAAGAAACTGTCAGAAAATCAGGAATAATAAGATGAAAGATGTCCAAAGAAGCAAACCCTACTGCAAGCCTAGTATTGAATGATGAAGTACTAGAACTTTTGAAGTAAGGAGTGAGACAAAATACTTGTGACCACTGCTTTTATTCAATATAATCCTAGAGGTCCACTCAGGGACAAAAAAACACTGCCCTCATTTACAAATGAATAAATACATGTGGAAAAAGAGCCCCAAATAACTTAGAGATAAATAATTATATTTTAAAAGTGAATTTAGCAAGATATCAATACCTGATCAATTTTAAAAGTCAATTCTGTTTTTATATACAAATAAAACTATTGGAACACTAAATTTAAAAATAGCATTTCTAAAACATCAAAAATTTAAATCCTTAAAATAAATTGAATAAAATGTGCCCCAAACTTCAGCATGGAGAACTTTAAAGCATTATTGAAAGCAATTGTAAAATTCCAAAACAAATGGAGACAGTTTTCAGAAATTGGAAGACCCAGACCCAATCTATTGATAGACTCACTCAACTATAATCAAACTTCCAGCAATTTTTTTTGTGAGGGTTATAATTGGCAAGTTTCTAAAATTTATATTTTAAGTATTGTATTTTATGCTATATTAAATGGATATAAATCATATATAAATGGATATAAATACAAATTTTATTATATTTATAAAATAAGTTATATTTTAAAATTTGTATTTTAAATACATTTACGCAGAGACAAAGAACAGACAAGGAAGTTTGGCAGGACACATTTGGAGACTCTGTATTCAAGCTGCATTGGTTAACACAGAGTGACACCAATGCAAGCTTAAGCAAACAGAGCAGTGAAACAAAACAGGAACCAGAATCAGACTCTGACACAAACTCCTGATTTATGACAGAGGAGGCACTACAGAACTGAGAGCAGAGAACTGTCTCTTGACTTTCTTCCTGTCGTCTCACAAGGACAGGAAGTCTAAGTCTACCAGAATCTACCTTTCCTGGTTATCAAACTGGCCACTGATGATCAAGAAGCATCCAATATTATAATTCACACAAGTGCTTAAGGGACTCCTATAGTTTTCTGTGATGCATTTTCTGGAGGATTTGGATTTGGATAGAAGAGAGCTTGATTGTAAATGTTTGCTCAACTAGATCAACTAGATATCCACACAGAAAAGAATTCATCTTGGTTCCCACATTATACTATATAAAAATTCAATTCTTGATGGTTTGTACATCTAAAAGTCAAAAAATTAATTAGCAAGTTGATCACGGGGAGGGAGGAAAAGAGGGAAAGAGAAAGTCCTGGGAGTGAGATTGATCCGATTATGCTTGTGCATTTACAAATAGTGTTAAATGATCCCACTATTATGATAATTAGAATGCACCAATAAAAATCAGTTTTTAAAGGTAAATGTTAAATTTTTAAATGTGACATAGAAAAATACCTTCAACATCTTGACATAGGCAAAGCTTTATGATATAAGAGAAAAATCACTAACTGTACAGGGAAAAAATGATTCAACTGTTCTACATAAAAATTAAGAAGCTCTGATCACCAGAGACTCATTTAAAGAGTTACAATGTAAGATACAGAATAGGAATCTAAATATACACTACTCATATCTGACAAAGATGCAGAATATATAAAGAATAAAAAGACAAAATCCAAGAGAAACATGAGCAAAGACTCAAACAGGCATTTCACAAGATCATATCCAAATACATAAAGAAATATGAAAAGATGCTCCTTAGTCATCAGTAAAATGCAAATCTAAAATCACAGTACATATGAGATTGATAATGCCAAGTTTAATTAAGATATGGAACAATAGGCACTTTATGCACTGTTTTAGGGAGTGCAAATTGGAACAACCATTTTGAAATGCTGGAGGTGTTGACTAAGCTTAATATACAGCATGTAACATGGCCTAGCAACTTCCTTGTAGGCAAATACCACCCAGAAATGCTTACAAATGTATCAGAAAACAGTCTAAGAATGTTTATAGTCACATTATTCTTAATTGAAAGCAACTGGGAACTATTCATATGTTAGCAGGCAATATAACAATTATTAAGTGGTGGTATATCAATAAGAGGAATCTTACTCTGTAATTAAAATAAATAAATTTCTTACAAGCAGTACCTGGAAGCATTTTACCAACACAAGGTTGAGGGAATGAAGTTAGACTCAAAATTGGCCAACAGGACAAATGAATCTACAGTTTTAGAAGTCAGACAGTAGTTATCTCTGTGAAGTGAGGAAGCTGTCATGACCAGAAAAACAACATGACCTGGAGTGGACATAGTAGGGCTTCTGGACATTCTCTTCCAGGAATATTTGATTTCTTGATGTGCATGGGGGTTACACAAATGAGTTTACTTCACTAAGATGTATATTTATGATGTATTTTCCTTTTGTATGTTTTACTTCAGTGAGAAAACAATTTAATATAAAGGAAAAAATTAAGAAAGTACAAATACACAAAATTAAGGAGAAACAATAATCAAAATGAAGTAATCTTTTTTTTTAAATGACATTACTTTGTACAATTCAATGTAAATAAAATTTAAAAGCCTAGATAAGATATAATAGTTTCTAGAAAAATACAATTTACATTAATGGAGACAGAAACACTTAACATTCTAATAATAAATAAACAAATAAAAATGATATAACTGTATATGTGGAAAACAAAAAAGAACAAATGAAAAAGCTGTGGGGAACAATAATTGGATTTAGCAAAATAGTAGTCCATAAAGTCATCATGCAAGGAAGCAATGACCTTCATCTTTATGAACACAACAGTTAGCATAGGTCCGAGAAACTCCTTACATGATAGACAAACCCCCCCAAACCTAGGAGTAAACCTGACTACCAGGAAATGCCCAAAATTCATAGGAGGAAAACTATAAAACATCCCCAAATACAAAACAAACAAACAAAAACCCAGCAACAGCAACAACAAAAACCACATACAAGTAAATTTGACTACCAGGAAATATCTAAAATATTTATGTAATGAAACTATATAACATGTCAAAGGACAAAAAAAAGACTTGAACAAATGGAAAGGCATACTGTGTTTGGGATTATAAAGCTCAATATTCTAAAAATCTCAATTCTTTCCTAATACAATATTTAAATACAGTGTGATCTTAATAAAAATCCATCAGGGTTTTGTCAAGAATTAAAGATAATTGATTATATATATATATATATATATATATATATATATATATATATTCACATATACAGTTATATATATATATAATTTGGGAGAACAATAGCCAAGAAAAATCTGACAAAAATATCTATGGGTTTGGGGAAAGAGGAATAGGGGACAGTGGTCTAGTCTTATTGGATATTGACATATAGATAAAGCTTCTGTAAATAAACCATTATGGCACAAACAGACTGACCAGTGAAATACAGCATCCAGAAATAGATCCAATGCTCTACTTAGAAATTTTCATGAAAAGTCAGCATTTCAAAACAATGAAGAAAAGATGCACTTTCTAATGAACAGTATTGTGAGTAGATTAGCATAAGGTAGAAGAGAATGTTGGACCTACTCTTCATACCACACACAAAAGCAAATTCAAATGTGCTGGAATTAAATATTAAAGTCTAATGAAATCATGGAGTTTTAGAAATTGAGCTGGATAGGAAGGAGAATTCCTGTTTCATTTGGGAACAGGGCAAATTCTCCACACTGTCTCAATCCAAAAGGAAAGGGAAGAGGAAAGTGATACATTTAACAATATGTTATTTTCAAACAACAAACAGCAAAATAAACACCATAAGAAAAGTAAAAAGTCAAATCAAAAACTGAGTAATATATTTGCAACTCTAAATCACAAAGAATTAGTAGCTCAATATGTAAAATGCTTCTAAAAATTGAGATGTCAAAGGTCCAAAACCTCTATAGAAAAATGTTCTAGAGATAAGAGCAAACACTCTTGTCAAAAAGAAATACAATAGACACTTAGTCATGTGAAAAAATGTTTAACCTTCTTCACAAGATAAATTGCAGTTGAACCTACTCTGAGTTAAGGGACAGCATCATCTTTAGGTGGAGCTGTAGTGAGACATTTTCATACTTTACTTTGTGGGAATGAAAAATAGTGCAAACTTTAGGCAAAGAACTGGTCAATAAATGTTTTAAAGCATTTACTCATTGACATAAAAGTCCTACATATAAGAACCTATTACAAATAGGCACTAACAAAATATGAGGACATTTTAAACACATTGGATGCACAAAACTATTCATTAAAATGGTTTGTTAAAGTATTTGCAGATGCAAAATACTGTAAATAACCTAGATCAACAAGGAAGAGACAAGCAAATTTTGACACATGTGCACAATGGAGTGTTGAAAAGGAATGTGAAGCATTTCTGTACACTACTATGGAATAAAGTCCTGTTCACAAAGCGAAGGGAAAAGGCTAAGTAGAAAAGGAAGTATATAATAATATAGTTGTGTATGTGTGTGTGTGCATGTGTGTTACGTTAGCTGTATATCTTGTTTGGCAGCAAAACCCACACAGAAGGGAAATATCCCAAATAAATTTTAAAAGCTCTATTTGAATATTCATCTCTAATGGAATATAGTCCTAGGACCAAAGAACCACAAATGCAAATTATTTTCAGTTATCACATTGTTGGTAGTAGTCTTAATATTATTATTCCAATTGTACTATTTTTATTGTAGGATAAAGCAAGCAAATAAGTAATTATATCCGTCCTACTCACAACTAGGAATTTTTGTGTGGAACAAAGCAATGCAGATGCAAGAAATGTTTAAATAAAACTCTGATGGTCCTGATTTTGAAGCAGAGGTAGTGTGAAATCATGGGGGAAAAAAATACTTATTCCTTAATTCTTTCCACAGAAGAGCAATGACCAATCAGAAGCAAGACACTCCTACCATCCAGATGGTGATCTTCAGATAGGACTGGCTAATGATAGAATAATTTGAGCAGCAATACAATAATATCTAAAATGAATTAAAACTTATCAAGTACGTTTAAATTCATGAGTTGGTAATGACACTTAAAAAATTCATCAGCTCCTTTTGGAAAACGTTAGAGATCTAACTCATTATTCTGAAAACTGGTTAACATGGAGAAAGAATTAAGCATTTCTTCTACCTTAATTACATGAACTATACCTCTAGGTAAATAAATAGTTGATAAAGAATGTTTCTTTAGAGAAGTATTCAAGCTAGTAAATGAAGAAAGAATAATAGAATAGTGTATTCTGACGCTTTTAACGAATTAATGGATCTAGGCAATGATCATTAATAGCTGTTAACATCTCAAAAAGAGCGACAACCAGACATTATATGCCTCCTGATGGATGTACACAGTACCACTTATGAATATTCTTGCTGAAAAAAGTCAAACCTGTATCTGATCAAGCATCTACGTTGTACTACTAATTCATGGCAAAGAAAGGGACAAGAAAACAGCCTAAGCTATACCAAGAGGATACAAATAGCAAAATCCACAGATGAGAATACTACAGGACAAACCTTAACAAATAAATTGTAAGAAGGAAAGAGATAAAGGATAAGATAGAGATTAAGTAAAATATACAAACTGATTACAATTTATGGACCTTATTTGGATTCTGTTTTAAATGGTATATGTAAAACTGTCATGAAATCTTTGGCTAGATACAAAGGATATTATTACTTTTTAAAATTTTTTTTGAGTTGTAGTTGGACACAATACCTTTATTTTATTTGTTTATTTTTATGTGGTGCTGAGGATCGAACCCAGGGCCTCGCAAGTGATAGGCGAGTGCTCTACCACTGAGCCATAACCCCCGCCCAAAGATATTATTAATTTTGGTGCGATATTATGGTTGTCAAAAGAAGAGTCTTATTTTTCTGAGATACATATGAAAATATTTATAGATAAAATAAAAGGACACCTGAATTTCCCTTAAAAAAAAAAAAAACTACCAAGGGAACAGACCAAGTGGAGAGCAATGAGATTAGTCATAAATGAATAATTGTGGCATCTAAGCAGGGGTTAAATGAGAATTCATTGTATTATTTCCTTGGCTTGCTTATATTTGAAATTCTTTGTAATAAATTTTAAAAGTTTAAAATGGCATGAGTTATTTTCATTTCCACCCATTCATTCAAAACGTCTTGAAAACGACTAAGACCTTGAAAAGGAACAACAATCACCACAAAGTGTTTTGAACTTACATAAAGCTGAAGGGAAAGTTGAATGTAATAAAAATGGAAAAAAAATCAGGGCAGAATTTTTTTTCAATAAAGATATTTTCATCTTCATCATCCAGGTCACAATAAAAACATTAAATATTATATAATCAGACTCAAGATAAACCCCTTTGAGATTATCATTTGTCATCTCCTAATTTAAAAACAAACAAAAACCCTCTTGGAGGAGACTGGGAGGTGAGCCTCACCCCATCTCTGAGTATTAATGTAGTGAGGGAGCTTATTTCCATTAGCCTCAGAACCCCTTTTGAGACCCTTATGGTGCTCTCTGGCCTTCCACAGACCTCCTCCCCCACCCCCATGGCAAACTTTCCAGGGATGTGTACCTTCAAAGGATTATTTGATGAAGGCACTCAGTGCACTATTTTAAATGCTATGATTAATATTCAATATATGAATTTTGAAATATACATGGATATGTGATTTCTAGGCAGCATATCAATTACTATGGTTATTAAATTAAAATTCTTTCTGGAACATCGGTTATAATTATACATACCCTAACCAACATTTCAATGAATTTTTGTTATGATTTATCTTTTGTAATATATTCTAAAAAATAAGTTAATTCTCTCTGAAGAATTCAAATTGAATTAATCATTTCTATCACCTCACTTCTTATGTGATTATTATTATTTTTTTTAATTTAAACATGAGTCTAGGAAAACAAAGTATTATCTTGAAAAAGACTAGATTTAAAATTTACTTTTTAGTTAAGAAGAGGAAACAAGAGACCTAGGTCATGTTTCATAAGGAAACATAATCGAATCATGAAAGGTAGCACTGGTCTGCTTCACCTGACAGAAAAGGGTCTGTGGAATGTAGGGTAACACACATGAAATGTGTGACGTGAAGAACTGAATAAGTTAACAGAAAGCATTATGGGTATTATACATGTATGAATGTATAGATAGACACATGTTTGTATGTATGCATGTATGTAAATAGGACATAGAAACAATTTGAAGTCATTGTTCTGATCATCTAGCACAGGCAGTTGGAGAGGCAGGTGGCATGTCATCCAAATCCATTGGACAGACCCCTGGCCCACGTGGAGCAGGAAGCACAGCACACTCTGGTAAAACACAAATGACAGCCTGGTGTGCAAAAAAGCAGAAGGAAAGGTTCTTCGCCTGAATGTGTCAGATTTGTGTATGAGAGTCTTAGAGTAAATTATAAAATATTTACTGGAGTTAATCCCAGACATTGGGATCTCAGAGACATATAAGAAAATATTCTAAATTGTAGCATTGGCATAGGGTTACCAAGTTGCTCTTTTCCCCAAGTGAATGCATTTTAAATTACCATTTGCTATCTTTGTCATTTTATTCAAAATGATATTTTGGTGAAAAAAAATAAGGAAAGACAATTTCAAAAAGAAAAAGAAAACAGTCCTTCTTAAATCAGAGAGACAGTCTAATGACAGGCATCAGTCTGGATACCATTTTAGCAAAGTTGGTTTTTCTTTTATTAAACTCTCTTAAATTCAAATGTTATAAATAACCTATGTGCACAATACCGAAAACTTGAAAAAAAAGCACAGAACATTACTAAGAAAAAATAGCTTGATTCTCTCATCCAAAGATATCCACAACTCATTATGCATGTACCGGGCATTTTTAAAAGGTAATTGATCATTTTTATTAACCAAAAAACTATTATTCTGTACTTACTATTCTTGTCTTTTCTGAGTATTTGTCAAGAATATATCCTTCCACAATATGATTAATAGTTACATAATATTATATTTGTATAAGCATAGAAAAATTTTCTTAACCTATTTCCTAATTGTTGACTATTTATTTTTGCTTTGATTTTTCCCATTTTTTTCCTAATATAAGTAACAGTTGAATTTCATGGGCTCTCTGGAGCCCATGAGTACAGATGTGGTCTTCTTAACAGTAGTAATGTACTTTCCACCTTCTCTTGTCCCCACCCCTATTGATGAAAAATCTCAGCCTCTTGCCATTTATAAGAATCCCCAGGGTTGGATGTTTTCCATGAGTTCATTAACAATTTTGCTCTTATCAGGGGTGATGGCTCTTGCCAATATCTCCCAGAGGGCATAATGGCATCCTCTAGAGACCACTGTTATCCCCAGTAAGCTATAAGTGGTCCATATCCTGTTTCATATTTGAGGGAAGCCTAACTCTATCTTATCTTTTGTGTTATTTTGTCTTAGAAGAAGTCAGGTATACATTGTTTAGGCTCCGAGACCCCCTTGAGAATATCTCCTTTAGCTTCTGTCTGCAAGCCCAAGATTGAGGATGTCAAGTGTGGTCTTGGAGGATCTACTCCCTCAGGCTCACTCAGAGATAGGTGGCACCTTATAGGCACAGGCAGGGATTCTGTTGTGAGAAACTTAAAACACATTTCTCTTCCCCTGGAATAAATTCTTGGAAGTGACTTGTGCATTTTTAAGGGTTTTGATATTATAGATTGAATAATGAAATCCCTCCCCCACCCATACACCCATTAAAATACCAAAGCTCTAACTTCCAGTATCTCTGCATATGATTGCATTTAAAGATAGGCTTGTTGGGGCTGGGGTTGTGGCTCAGCAGTAGAGTACTCACCTAGCACTTGGGTTTGATCCTCAGCACCACATAAAATAAATAAATAAAATAAAGTATTGTTTCCAACTACAACAAAAAAAATAGTTTAAAAAAAGATAGGCCTGTTGTTGTTTACAGATTTATTAAATAAAAATAACATTAAGAATGACCCTAAGAGAGACACCAGAGATGCAGGCACATAGAGGAAAGACCACATGGGGCCACAGTAAGTGGTGGCCATCTATTAGCCAAGGACAGAATTCTGAGGACAAACTAAACCTGCTTGCACTGTGATCTTGGACTTCCAATCTCCAAAACAATGAGAAAATAAATTTCTGTTGTTTAAGCCATCCAGTCTGTTGTACTTTGTCAAGGCAGCCCTGGAAAAGCCTACAAATGTCTACTCCTGAATTGGGCAAATCCCCTTTCACTCCTCCTATTATTGCAGAATGACAAATTTAGAAGGATTTGGAGATCTGTGAGTACTGACCACAAGCAGCAGTCACTGGAATCCCTCACTGAGCTTTTGAACATGAAAGTGCTGAAACTCTGCCTGGACTGACCTATGAATCTGTCTTCACAGATGGGGCCCAGATTTTTATATTTACCAAACCCTTCCCCAGGATTTATAGAACCTCCAATTAAAAAGACCACTGACATTTAAAAAGAGAAGTTTGAAGGAAAAAAAAAAAAAAGGCATCATCCCAAATTAGTGATGGAGCAGTCAGTAAAATGTATCTTTTTTTTTTTTTTTTTTTTTGCTGAAAGCTGGGCACCTCCCCTCGAGTACCATAAGAAGCAATCACCTATCCCCAGTCTGCATTAGGAAGGTCTTCTTGTTAATCCACCATTAAGACTTTTCTTACCCTGAACCGATGATTACAATAGGAAGATGTTGATAACGATAATAATAGGAGCTGTCCGGTATTGAGCATCTTCATGCTAAGCGTTGAAAAAGGATTAGCATGAATTAGCTGATTTAATCTTTTCAACACCCCTGAGAGATTTATTATTCCCATATTTCAGATGAGTGCACATAGGCTGAGAATTAGTTCTGCAACCTAATATCAGAAGCAAAGTCTGCATCTTGACTGGGAACCCCAACCTTTGGCCATTTGAGGTAAATAGTGATTCTTTTCAAGGGACTCCAAAAGAAAGTCTCAGTCTTCTCATGGGTTCTCAAGAGATAAGGGTTGTCGCAATAAGGGGGTTTTCCACCTGGAATGAGGCTGACTATGGGAGCTGAGGTCAATTTAGACCCTGCTCCCCACCCCACCCCCACTGAGAGGCAGCTCAGACTACAGGGAGCGCTCCTGGCCCTCAAAGTGCTCAAGGGCACATGGGAGAGGACAGTCCTTGCAAGCTCCAGTGTGTGGTCCATCAGGGTCTGCATTGGCCCTGAGAGTTTGGAAGTGATATTTGAAAGTTTGTCACCACCAGTATAATGTGGGTGAAAAATCTGGGGAATAGGAAAAAGGAAAGAGATGGTAGACAACTGACTTTCAATTTTTGTTCTACTCTCTTTTAGCTGCATAGCTTTGAATATGTTCCTTTACTCCTCTGAGTCCTGGACTCCTCCTTTGTAAAATGAGGAGAACACCAGTCGTATAGGTGGCTGGAAAAATTAGAGGTAAAATATGTGAAGAGATCAACCCTCAGTAGTCAATCAAGAGGGAGTAGGTGATTATTCCCTGAGATAGAGCTGGCCAAAGCAATGCAGACTCTCATTTTGAGAAAATCATGGGACAGATGGATTGTTGGCACTGAGCTTTCCTATAGAGAAAAAAAGCAAGAGGATATCATCAAGGTATAGGTAAAACTACACAGTAACAAGAATGGCTTGTTGCTGTCACTGAATGCTTGGACTGAGTAGTCTACAGGGAAGTATCTGGATGCATAAAAGGTCAGGATTGGGAGCACAGGACAGGAAATGTAGAACAAAAGAACAAGAATGTTACCCGTAAAATCTGTATTAGCCCACCATTCCCACTGGACATAGTGAGCTACAGGAGCCCACTGATTAGACAACTGTGGCCTTGGGACCTAGAGGACTTCCTCTAGAATCAGATGGGAGCCAAGAGTGAATCCTTATTTAACCTGAGCCCAGATTTCCTTCCCTATAACTGTCCTCCTCTTCACTTCTAGGCTTTAGCTTCTCAGTCAATCTTTTATAGCCCCATGTTTCTAGGCCTTGTTCTACTTTATGACTACCTCTTTAAAATCTGTATCCTGTAAAGTTTCACTTAAGGCTTTCAACAAAACACACCTTCTTCCTTCCTAGTTAAGACTATTCATGGTTGTATTGCCAGAATTTTACTTTTGAAAATTGCTCACGGGTAGGAGAGTACCTAAGACATGACTCAAGAAAGGATTGCTGAGAGTGATATGAGCCAAATTATACTGTTAAAATATGTGCATGTATGACTATGTAACGAAGAATCCCATCATTCTGTACAACTGTAAAGCACCAATAAACATGTGGAAAGAAAGAAAGAAAGAATGTCTGAAAAAAACAAATGTGCTTCTGGAGACTGGGCATCCCTCTGTCTTGGATGGGAGAGAAGTCATATCTATGTCTTTAAAAAATATTTAGAAATCTAGGACCCTGGATTTGAGATTTTATTTGACATGCAATGACTAATAGAATACACTCTACCCAAGGTTCCTATCACATCAGTTCTACTGATGCTTTTCCTCTTGCTTCCTTCATCTTCTCATTTAAAATAAGAAAATGACTGGCCTGGAGAAAGTTAGGAGTTCATTCTACTTATTATATTTAAAGAAGAAATTGTTTCACAGTTTTAAAAAGCTATATTAGAGAAAGCAGTATTATTATTATTGGGATTAAATGGACTGTGTTGTCTGTCACTGGCACAGAGTTCAGAGAAATACCCAGTTTGGAAATAAAGTGGAACCAGTCACAGAAAAGGTCCCTGGAGAATTGTACGTCATCCATAGCATTGTTTAAGCAGAATCCCAACTTTCTCATAATATCTCTCCAATGAATTTCTTGTCATCATTGGCAGTCCTTTATGCACTCTATGTTCCTGTATGTCACACACTAGAGTGAAACAAAGACCAGCTAAATGCCATAAACCACCCAGTAGCCTTTTTGTTCCTCCAAGGAGACCAACAAATCTATTCTTATTGGTATTCCTGTTAAACCCTTATGAATACGGGTTGGTCCTCCAGGGCCATTTAAGAGACTTTTATATGGTTTTTGAAATGCTCTCCAGCCATATTGCTTTTATCTTTTTTTCCCCTTTATTGATTTTTCTCCTTAAGACTTTAATTCACTCTTCTGCAGTTGCTACAGTCAAGAGAGAAATTCTGCAGATCACATAGAGATAACATTCTAACCCAGCCTGGGTCACACCATCTCACATAAGAATACCAGCTTCCTGCAGATAACCGGTCCTTTCCAGCTTTTCAAGCCCTTTCGGTCTCTCTTTTCATTTTCTTTTCTCTCCCTTAGTATTTGAGACTTAATCTTTCTTCAGTCTTATTCTTCACGCTGAGCTCATCTGAAATGTACCAATAATTGCTACCAGCTAAATCTGGTTTCATCATTCTGAAAATTCCTCATTGAAACCAGCACTAAGGAATAGGAAGCTGATCATGTGTGCAGGCTAAAGTACATTTGGGATGTAGCTTTGCCGACGCAATGTGATGTCTGGACAAATAATTCTTGGGTGGGTTTGGTTATATTTCTAAGAGGTATGAGCATAGAGTACTAGGCTAAATTTAGTTTTATTAAAGTATCATCTAAATGGAAGCATTTTTTAAAAGTCATATGGAAATTAAAACTTTGTAGAGTTGATTATTCTCCCGAATGGCATTTTTAATTTGGATTGCTAGATAGAGTCCTGGGTGCAAATGGAGAATAACTGAATCTATTTTATCTTTCAGATATATACCTATTCAATTCAACAAATATTGCCTGAGTTTTTTCCAAGTGCTAGGCATTGTGTGAGGTGTTGAATGCAGTTAAAAGAGCCCAAAATCACAGTAAATATGTGTGTGCTACAAATATGCAAAGGAAATAAACATTTGAAATATATACTATGATTGATTATCCAGGGAATTAGGGAAGGCTTCCTGAGGGAGTTGACATTTGACATTTTAGATTAAAATATCTTCAAGGGAGATTATCAGGGTTTTTGGTTTTTTTTTTGGTTTTGTTTGTTTGTTTGTTTGTTTGTTGTTGTTGTTTCCTTTCCCAATTCTGCTTTTATTCCTTAAGGCCAAGACAACCATCAATATCAATGTCCCTTTAAATCACTTATAGTCCTATCATTTACAAGACACCAGCAATATTTCACAACTTCTTCAGTTGTTCTCCCAATACCACTGAATATGAGAGATAAGAGAGGCCTAAGGCATGTCCTTAAAGAACATAAAGTTGATTTTAGGTCTTCCTTTCCTTCATCCCAGTATCCTATTTCTTCCCTTCACCCATAGGTATCAATTCTGTGTCTTAATCCAGCTGTGCCCTGTGAAAACGTTAATTGCCAAGTAAAGCATTAACTTCTATCCTTCATTGTGTTTGCAATTTAACTGGGCAATTAGAAGACCTATTTATCTGGGAAGTGCAAAGCAGTAAAGCTATAATGGTGGAATAATTGGCAGTGGGTTTGACATCTGGAGAGTAGAGACCCATCTGGGTCACTTCCAAAGACTGAATAATGTAGAAAGTCATGGCCCACAATATACTCATAAAAGTGATTTTGGGGATAAATACCTTTCTTCCGGTTTAAAGGGAACAGTGATTTTTCTCAAGGTCACAGAACAACAGAAAAATGCAATTGGCAGGAATTTGTCTGTTTCTCTGTTCTCTATTAGACTATCCTACATTATCTTTTACTTTTTGTTATGAATTCCTTTTTAAATTAAGAGTTCAAGTAATAATACATACATACTTCGTAGTTTATAATCTCATGTGATCTCATTTAATCCCCAAAACAATGAAGTGAGGAAACTGAGGCACTGAGTTGTCAAGAGACTTGCCCAAGCTCTGGTGCAGAGCTGATACTCCTGACAGCTGGGGACCCAGGGTCCTCTGTGCCACTGTTACTTCTCCTCTGCCAGGCAAGGGTGGCTGCTCTCATCTGTTTGGGCTCCGCAGATTCCTACGTCTGTCCACTGTGTGTTGAAGAAGCTATTCACCCAAAGAGAGGGAGCTCTTCTGTGGTATCAAGGATAGAGAAAGAGCTGTGTTCTAAGGCCAGAACTTTCCCCAAATCCTCTCTAGGCCCATTCAGAGAAGAACATTGCATTTTCTGAAGGCTGGTCATTTTCACATTTATTTGTGTATTTGTTTGTAGAGCGAGTACAGAACACACTGCATATTTATGACCCCCAAACAGGAAGTGTGCAATGCCCACTCCAACCAATGAGTTCCAAGGCACGAAGGCCCCAGACCTCTGCACCCAGCGAATGCTGGCCCTGCCCTTCCTTCCTGAGTGGGATTAGAAGACTTCCTGTGGATCCTGAGGCGGAGTCAGCAGATGTCATAAGAGTTGGCAACCAGCTCCACTCCATAGATGGCATTCATTTAGGAAGCATGACCGGTGGCCTCCTGCGATTGGCGCAAAACGGGGAGGGGGAGCCAAAGAGAGGAGGAGGAGAGGCGCCCTCGGCAGGGTTCCAAGTTCCGTGGCGCTGGCCCCCACGGAACTTTGGAAACAAGAATCGGGCTTGGGCTGCGCAGGTTCCAAGTCACAGGGCTTCCATGGCTGGCAAGCGTCGAGCCGGAAATTCAGTTGAATAGAGCCCTAAATGTTTTTTTGTTTGACATTCATGCTTAACAGAAAATGATGAATCCATTAGCAACTCCTTCCGTTGCCAAAAGAAACAGACTTGCACTTGTAGATTGCTTTCATTCTGCGCTATCAAGCCACTGCATGTGCTGCTTCCACAAAGCTGACAGTCATCGATCATTTTTAAATGGGTTTAGAGGTACAGTCGTCTTTGTCTGAAGTGTGTGGATGTGTCAGCGTGAATGCGACTCATTAAAACAGACTGACCCAAACAGTTTAAATGGGATTCACAGTAGGGGGAAAATGTTTTATTTGAGGTTTGTTTGGAATTATTTTGAAGTTTGTCACTAATTTTGAAAAACAATGGGCTCATTTTCCTAACTTCTTTTTCTTCCCTGAGATGTGTTCAAGAGAACAAATAGCTATATTATACACTGTCTCAAAAAACATGCTCTTTTGGAAATGAAAAAAAAAAAAAAGATTCTCTGATTATGAAATTCAAGAGTTCCCTTGTGCTCTAGAACCTTATGCAGACTTGAATGACTTCGTGAAACTTCCCCAAGTTTCTCTCTCTGTCTCTCTCTCTCTGTGTCCTCAGCCCCTCAACCCAATTCATAAAGGACATCTTTGAACGTCATCTTGAGACCCGTTTTTCATCATCTCAGTTAGCTTCTCAAGGAATGCTTTTTGAAGTCCATGATTTAACATATGGATTAAATCCTCCATAAAATGGGTTTAAATATTAAGAGGAAAGCACCTGGCTAGATGCATCTGGATTCCACAGGACATTGTTTTATTTTAAATGCTTCAAGATGTTCAATAAAACTGAATATGGCCAAACTCATCCCCAATGTGGATCTGTGGGCCTTCAAACTTGTTTCCCTGTGGGACTCTCTTCCTTCTCCCTCCCTCTCCACATTGGTATTAAGTTCCTAAAGCTATAATAGAAATGCAAATAGTAAAAGTTAGGATACAAGGCCTGTCAGTGAAGGACAAAAGTAATTTCTCAAGTGTTTCAATGCAATTAGTGCATTTGATCTTCCAAGTTTTTTATGTGGGTACTGAGAGATATATTCAAAATAGTTAACACCTGTAAGTCATGGACACAACAAACAGAACAGACCCCAGGGTCTGGAAAGCCCTTTACCAGGGCAAAGATTAACCCTTACATTGCTGGATGCAAGAAATTTAAGGGATTATATGTTAGCATCACATGTTAGCTGGGACTTCATGTGTGTGCGTGCGTGTGTGTGTGTGTAGGAAGAAGCTAGTGGGGACTGAGGGTAGTGGCTATTTTTCAACAAACAAAGAAGTATTTCAGTATTTTAATATACAGTTGTACATTGGCTGAATTCAGCACTGTTTTTATTATCATTTTTCCTTAATCACATAGATTCCAAAAACTTGGGAAGACAAAAGGAGGAATGCCCCTTTATAGTTTTGGCATTGCTTTACAGTCTAACTACTTCTTTCTGTGCAACCAGGTATCTGTTCAGGCACCAAACACTGTTGAGGCCATTCCTGCAGCAAGGAGTGGTTATTAAATGTGCAGTTGAAGATTAAAACAAATGAAAAGGATAAAATTTAATCAATTATGGTATTATAAAAATTGTTTTTATAATAAGAATAGTTTCTTAGTCGTTGCTCCATTCTGCCCAAAAGACTTCTAAAATTTTAGCACTGCAAGGTACGTTTTTGTGGAATAAAACATGTAGAATATGTATTTAACTTATGTCACATCATTTCTTTAAGGAGCTAAAATGAGTTGTCATAATGATTTGACTGAATGAATGAGTTTACTCATTTCCTGCCACCATCAGTTCCCACAGAAAAGTAATTCAAGGCAAATATTAGGATACCTGTTTGCTCTTGAAATTAAGGCAATTTTAAGACCCTAAGGCTCTAACCAACCAAAGATCAAATCAAATCAAGCCTCTCAAGTCCAAGACTCCTTTGATCAAGTTGCCAACTGGTCTGACCACAAGTAACATGCATATAGGAAGAGGAAGGGGGAATGTGAAAATTCTGAGACCTCATTTTTTTCCCAAAGTATAATTGGGCATCCCTTGTGTGATTTAGGACACTTTGGAGCTCAAAATAAATACACTTCAAATATAAGTGGGAGGGGAGAAATGTACTGCTTTTATAGGAAAGAGCACTGACCAAACAACAGTTTCTACCTGAATACACACAAATATATTTCAAAACACTTGATAGAAAAAGAAAGCATAGAAATATCACAAGACAGGGATGGAAAGTTTTATTCCTTCTAAAGTTGGTTGAACCAAAGTACAGCTGTTCACTTCCAAGTTTCTCAGGCAACACACACTATGGCAGGAGATGGCATTTCTGATCAAAACTTCTGCATTCAAGTCTAAAATGTTTTATGTCAACTCTCAATTTATATGCTACTTACAATTATGTCCTAATGTTTAAGTAAACACATATACATTTTATAAAGATTTCTGTGCAGTCACCAAAACTCCAACCTCATGCATTTGTTTCATGTATTAATAGAAGATGAAATGAAGGCTTTGGAGTTAGACTGTGTGGGTTTGTAGCCCAGAATCACCACTATATGACCTCATGGTTCTACAACCTTGAGCAAATTACCATCTCTGGTCCTGCCTGTAAAATGGATGATGTTATAACATCTCTCGGGGAGGTGGTGGGGATTGAGATAGGAGTGTCAGGTTCTATCAGAATGACTAATGGAGAGTAGATACAAGAGTGCCTCCCTCTTGCTGACAAATCCTCCTCCTTCTGGAGAACATGTCCCTGTAGTAATCAAAGGCATTAATGATGGAATGATAGGTCTCTCTGCTGCAAGATTGGACTCTCCTCAAAAACAGTAAAAGACAGCTTTTGGGGTCCCATGGTACTTCCTCCTTTTCTTAACCACTCAGAGCTTGTCTCCATACTTGGCTGTGCCAGTTCTCACTTTCATGTCTTCTGATGGCCCCAGAACTTGGGCCAACAATCCTGGCTCACTGCTGCCACCTTGTTGATCACTTGGGTTGTCTTTCAGGTATAAGAGATATACCCAGGCCTTCTGGTAGAAGCAGATATAAGCTACCAAAATTTCCCCTTTATTCATATCCTAAGAATACACAACACATTTGCTCAAGTTTGTGGTGAACCTCTTCAAAGAAAGACAAGGAAAGGAAATATCCAATAAGGAAAATCTCATAAACTATCAAATTTCATTCATTAAGAATCGAATCTACTCTTGACTGAATTGCTAATGGAACTAAAGTCTTTCTTGGGTTATATCATACTTTTTTCTTTACTAAGCTCTTCTTACCTCTGACCTTATTAATTTATCAACAAATATTTATTGAGTGCCTCCTATGTGCCTGCTGCATAGTAATTTAGATACAATTTCTGAATTCTAAATTATTTACATGTAGTCTTCCTGACTCAGATCTAGTGGAACTCAAAATTCAATGTGCACCAGAATCATCTGGAGAAACAGTGAACACCAGGACAACAGGACTACTCCCCAGAGGTCTTAGAATTTGCATTCAACCTGTGGGTACTGGTCTAGGAAACACCATTTGAGACCCCTGTGCTAGGCTACCCCTCTAAACTATGTCTCATCCCCATCACACATATTAACTTCCTAAAATACCACCACTCACTCTATAGTAACCAAACTGTGTTTGGTCCCCCACTCCACAGAATGAAGCCTTATCAAGAGCTTCAAGTACAGGGCCCTGGGTTCAATCCCCAGCACAAAAAAAAAAAAAAAAAAAAAAAAAAGAGCTTCAGGACCTGACAACTTGAAGTTACTTTTCCAGCTTCTCTTTTAGTGACAACTAGGCATGAGAAAGTACTCTCCACTGTTCCCTTAGTCAAGTTGAACTCTATGCCAACAAACACTGTATTGGTCCTCTTGAATCATTAGCTTCTTTGAAAGCCAAGTCTTTTGATTTATTAAAAAAAAAAAAAAGGAAGATGAAGAAGAAAAAAGAAAGGTAGTCTGTTGCCTTTTATAAATATATTAAGGGGCTCATTGGACCCACGGGCCTTTAGGAGTGGAGGCTCTGGAGTAGGCCCTGCCCAAATGCCAAAAACGGTTTAAAACTACAGGTTTGGCACTGGACATGGTGGCACATGCCTATAATTCCAACTACCTGGGAGGCTGAAGCAGGAAGCTCGAAAGTTCAGAGCCAGGCTGGGCAACATATCAAGAACCTGTCTCAAAAAAAAAAAAAAATGAAAAGGGAGGAGGATACAGCTCATTGGTGGTAGAGCAATCCTGGTTCAATTTCCCCAGTACTAAAAAACAAACAAATGTATATAGGCTTGGACTGAAGAGGTATTTGATAAAACCAATCACTTTAAAGTGCTCCTTGATAGACTGTTTTCATTCTAGCTTTGTGTCTAAAGATAGTATCTGGAAAAGAGACATCATTATGTAAACATCAATATCACACACAACGGCATCAAAGAGAACAAGATCTGCTAGCTTTCATTTTCATTCAGTGAGATTAACCTACAGTAGCTTGTTGTGGTTATGTTTGAATTCATCAAAGTTTCAGCATTTGGTAATTCGTGTGGAGCAACATTAAAAAATATTATGTTCCTTCTTTCTAGGGCATGACCTTTCTGTGTGAATCTACTTATGAGCAATGTCTGTATTAGAAATTTGCACTAACATTTCTAAATAGCTTGAATGAGTACTCAGGTATCATAAACAGATAATGCTACTGGATGGGTAAAATCATCTGATTTGGGGAATTGAACATAGAAAAGGACATGGAGAGAGCATGGGAGAAAGAGATTATAGACAAGTAAGTCTATGAATAATCAATAGCATTTCCTTCTTTTCTTTGAAAACTGTTCTGTTCATAGCTATTTTTTTTTAAACATCTTGCCTGTGAGTATGCTTCTAATTAACACCATAAGAGATGGAAAACAACATATTAGTAGTGAAGATAAACTTAAAAATACCTTGGAAAAAAAGAAAAAAAAGTGTGTTTATGTGTGTGTGTGTGTGTGTGTGTGTGAGAGAGAGAGAGAGAGAGAGAGAGAGAGAGAGAGAGAGAGAGGGAGGAGAAGGAGTCAGGAGAGAGGCAAACCTAAATTTTGACTGTTCATGATGTGGTACCTGTTTAGTATTTGGTTTTTGGTTTGGGCTTTTATCAATTATTTATTTGCTTCTTTAAAAACTTTTCTTTATTTCACATTAACATAGGGAGCCCAAGAGCGTGTGACTACCTGTGTAACTAAAGAATCATATGATGTGCTAGTGATTTTCCAATTCCAGCAACTAGGTGAGCCAGTAAACTGGCTCCCCTCGTCCTGCCCACCACCGCTGAGCTCCTGTCAGGTTCTTCAAGGGAAAAGGGGGTCTAAAGGGATTTGTGATTACTATAATCAAACAGCACACTTGTAGTATTAGTGAGCAAATCACACTGAGCGACATTTGATGACCACTATGTCTTCAAACCATCGGAAAGACAGCTTGAAAAAAGAAGTCTGGAATTAAGCTTTTTTTGTGATTATTCATGTTAAACATGCACAGATGATATGGCAGAGTAACCAAAGATCTTTTATGGGCACCCTCGTGTGTGCAAAGAACTCTGGGTGTGAAGTCAGGCACCTTTGGCTGTGGATCCCAGCCTCAGAGCTATGGCCACAGTCTTGTTTTCCACTTCTGCTAATTATAAAATGAAAATGGGGCTGTGTTCTGATTAAGCATACTAACAAATATAAAGTACCTGGAATAGACCCCAGCACGCAGTTGGAATACAATAATTAACAAGCAGTAGTGAAAGAGCAAGAAATGACTTGAACTTCAAAACTGTCTTTGGAGGTCAGGTCAAGGGTAGGCTAAAATTGGGGTAAACTTCCAACGAAACAGAACTTTTTTTGAAATATAGGCTTCCTGAATAAAGGGTTAAAAAGAGTGAGACAAAAAGAAAATACTTCTTTAAAGATTATCAGATTGACAGAATGAAAGATTTCTCAATAGCTGCCCTCACAATCATCCTCATAAATATTTTTAAACACCTATTAGGGCTAAGGCACTGTTCTGAGAGCAGAGAAGGATAAATAAGGATAATCTGAACCTTCTACAGATGGTGACTTTCCCTTCTCAAATGTAGCTTCAGGTAGCATGAGTTAAAAATCTTTGATGCCCAGGCTGCACCCCATACCAATCAAATCAGAATTCCTGCGGGTGGGATTCAGACTTCAGGATTTTCTGTACCTCCCTGGTAATTCCAGTGTGCAAGATTAAGAAGCAATGAATGGTCTAGGAGATGCAGGGGAGACCAGATGAGTGAAGGAAATAACACCTGTGTGTTGGTGATAAAGGAGTGTTGGTGAAAAGTAACACTAGTGAGAAACGGAAAGAACCAAGTAGTGAGGGCACGTGGTCAGAGGTTTCAGGGAGGCACCAGAGTGCTGCAGTTACACAGATGGAACAGGGATAAGCATGAGGTCCACGGCAGGTCCACTTGCTTTTTGTAAGTCTTTTGGGTATAGACCAAGGAGTGGGATAAATGGGTCAAATAAATGGTGGTTCCATTCCCAGTTTTCCAAGGAATCTCCATACTGCTTTCCAGATTGGCAACGTGTCCTGAGAAAAAAAGACAGGAGGTTCACATAATTCTTGTGTGCCTAAAGAATAATGATGGAGTCCACTTTTTTCATCAACTTGTATTTCCACACAACAACCCTGTCCCCATTTGGATTGACAATCCTGATAAGCCAAGATTTCTAGATTTTTTTTTAATCCTACATTCATAACACATAAGAAATTATTTCAACAAGTCTTACTTTTATTTTATATCTCCACAAAGCATTTGAGATAACTTAGAATTTGTTTATTTATTTTTATTCTAACTTGATATATATGACAGAGGAATGCATTACAATTCATTTTACACATATAGAGCACATTTTTTCATATCTTTGGTTGAACACAAAGTAGATTCACACCATTCGTGTCATCATACATGTACTTAGGTAATGATGTTCATCTCATTCCACCATCTTTTCTTCCCCCTTGCCCTTTCCTTTCCCCTCCCATCCCTTTGCCCTATCTAAAGTTCTTCTCTTCCTCCTATGCTTCCCCTTCCAACCCCACTATGAATCAGCCTCCTTATGTCAGAGAAAACATTCAGCATTTGGTTTTGGGGGATTGGCTAACCTCACTTAGCATTATATTCTACAACTCCACCTATTTACCTGCAAATGCCATGATTTTATTCTCTTTTATTGCTGAGTAATATTCCGTTGTATATATATACCACGTTTTCTTTATCCATTCATCTACTGAAGGACATCTCGGTTGTTAAACATCCACAGTTTAGCTATTGTAAATTGTGCTGTTATAAACATTGATGTGGCTGCGTCCCTGTAGTATGCTGTTTGTAAGTCCTTTGGGTATAGAGTAGGAGTGGGATAGATGGGTCAAATGGTGGTTCCATTCCCAGTTTCCAAGGAATCTCCATACTGCTTTCCAGTTTGACTGCACTAATTTGCAGTCCCTCCAGCAATGTATGAGTGTGGCTTTCCCTCCCCACATCCTCATCAACACTTACTATTGTTTGTATTCTTAATAGCTGCCATTCTGACTGGATTGAGATGAAATCTTAGAGTAGTTTTGATTTGCATTACTCTAATTGCTAGATATGTTGAACTTTTTTTATATATATATTTGTTGATTAATTCTATATCCTCTTGTGAGAAGTGTCTGTTCAGGTCCTTGGCCCATTTGTTGATTGGGTTATTTGTTTTTTTTTTTTTTTTTTTTTGGTATTTAGCTTTTTGAATTCTTTATATACCCTAGAGATTAGTGCTCTATCTGATGTATGAGGGGTAAAAATTTGCTCCTAAGATGTAGGCTCTCTATTCACCTCACTGATTGTTTCTTTTGCTGAGAAGAAGCTTTTTAGTTTAAATCCATCCTACTTATTGATTCCTGATTTTAACTCTTATGCTATAGGAGTCTTAATAAGGAAGTTGGGGCCTAATCCCACACAATGGAGATTAGGGCCTACTTTTTTAAAACACATAAGAAATTATTTCAACAACTGTTATTTTTTATTTTATATCTCCACATAGCATTTGAGGTAACATGGAATTTTATGGCACTGATAAAGTAGTGATTAGTTTGAAGCAGAAAGAAATCATCTAGGGGAAAAAAAAGAGATTATTGTATCTGCAAGTTATTCTGATACTGAATATTAAATACAACCCTGAGACTCCTGGCCGTCAATGCAACAAGGGAAACATGAACTTGGTGTCTGATAAAGGCAAGCATGTAGTTTATTTGAAAAGGCACTTTTTTTAAGAGAGAGAGAGAGAGAATTTTTTTTTTTTTTTTTTTTTTTTTTTTTTACAAGCACACAAGAGTTTTTATTGCAAGCTCGAGCCTGGACTCACAACTGTTCCCAATGCAGCGATCCCAGGGAGTGAGTCCCAGTCCTTTGTTCAGTGAAATTTTATAGGTTTTTTTGAGGATACTCTATGTGTCACAACATCACCCAGCAAATCATTTCACACTGCGGGAGAGAATTTTTTAATATTTATTTTTTAATTCTCAGTGGACACAACATCTTTATTTTACTTTTTTTTTATGTGGTGCTGAGAATCGAACCCAGTGCCCCGCGCATGCCAGGCGAGCGTGCTACCGCTTGAGCCACATCCCCAGCCCGGCAAATATTATCTTATTGCTATAGGCTGCATTCCAGATGGATAGCACATTGCATAACTTAATAAACCTTAAAGTAGCTTCAACCCACTTGTTTATCCATAATTTTGTCCTTGAAAACTTTGCTGACTTCAGCTTAGTCTAAAGGTCTTTCTACCCATTTTTAATTCACCTTTGATTGCTAACATAATCAGACCAAGGTGATGCGCCCATTCTCCTTCGAGAAATGCACTCGGGTCCAATTGCTGTACATGGGAGAAAAATACCAGCACTGATCTTTCCGCTTTCAAGCTTTGTTGATGTATTAATGTATACAATCTGTAAACCTTGTATTCTAATTCCTCTTTGGTGCCAAGCATAATGCTTAAAGAATCATTTACCTACCTATATTGTTCCAAACACATAGCATTCTTAAAAGAAAACATGGGTAGTAAAACCCTCTTGAAATTGAAAGCATTTGGAGGAGTTATATTCTTAAGGCATTAAGTCACTCTATTAAGGCATATAAGCAAATTCTTCTAAGCTTTCACACGCCCAATTTGGCAAGGAATCATCCATATGAATAGCCCTTTGTTTTCACTCACAAGATGTGTACAGGTTTTTACAGAACTCAAATTGATTCTAGCAATTATTTAAAATTCCTCAGAAATACCTTAAATCTCATATCTTCATTTCTGAGTAGGGGCCATGCCAAAATGCCAACAGCTAAGCAATTTAGATTAAAGGCAACATCCTTTTTGACAGCCTCTCACACAGATACAGGCAAATTCATAGAAGTCATCCACCACATCACTTCAGGTACTGATGGAGGGATCCTGTGGTTGATTCATAGGAGATGTGACCCTGGGCCATTGCTTGTGAGTGATTTAAAGTCACTCCTACTCAAAACCATGCTACTCTCCACAGGTCATGTTTTAGATGGAGTGTCTCATTACCTTGCAAGATCACATATCAAGTTTTTGTCACTTTTAATTACAGCTGTAGCAGCAAATTATCTTATACCAATCTACATGTCTACATTTTTAAAGCATTGCCCTTTATTTGAGAGATGCTCATGCTCACAAACATACTGAGTTGTTTTCTAAGAATATAGCTTATGGGGCACCATGTTTTCTTGTTCTCTTTCTCCAGCCAAGAGGTTATGCTGTGTGGTATATGGATGGGTTCAAGATTTAGTCAGTGAAGGGAAATACTGTCTTATGTGCTGACACTTCTATAGAAAAGTGGACATGAACTAATTGACCCTGAATGTTTCTGCCAAAGACTTTGGACATGGCCTTAGAACTCTTTTCAAGAAAACTAAAGGCACTACATAGACATTATTCATGTGTCAAAGGAGCACACTGAAACCTATTTGCCATCCTTCCCTTGGTCCTCTTTTTGGAATAGGCTTGAAGGGAACCTAATCTGAAGCAGCAGTGCTGACACCTTCTCTCCAACATCTCCAGCCACTGACCCTTCAGCTTCTTCTAGGAAGCTTTCAGCAATAGGCTGAATGAGCCAGGCACATGGGAAAAGGTCTGCAAACCCATGTGCAAAAAAAACTGATTAATTGATTTCTCTATAAGGGCAAAGGAGAATTCACAAATCATCCTCTAGGCAGCCTTCAATCACCAGGGCTTGCTATTCACTCTGATCACTGCTCTTTGAAAATGAAGGGACTAGAGGAAGGAATTGCTTTTGTGCTTTACTTCCTGAGAACACTTCATACCTAGAAGCCATCTCTGAGCTCACTGGCATACCTGCATTCTAAGAGCTCTCCAAAAATAGGGCTATCTAAAAATTCTCACAATAAATAAAGAAGTGATCTAGGAAGTGGCCAGGGATGGAAGACTCTGGGGAAGGGGCAAGAGTTCGATCCCTCAGGACCCACCTCTCACCATGGTTGTCCTTATCCATTCAGTCCCCTTACCTAATTTCTAGGCTACCAAAACCTCCCCTCCCTTTCCTCTTTATTCAAGTTAATTAAAGAAATTTATACTAAGGTATAACTGATCAGCTCTTTCAGAAAATATTTGAATCCCAAAGAAAAATTTGTTAATGCAAATGAATCTAATGTTTGAAATTATTTATTATATAGATTGTATCACCTCTGATTTCCCTTCTCAAAATCAATTAGTAGCCCAGGAAATAAAATCCATAGTATCTGTCAACAATTCATAAACTACAGCCAAATTATGCACTTTTTTCAAACTTAAAAGTTACTTTTAGTGTCCACAGAAATCTAAAAACTTTGAAGTGCTTATATTTTAAAAATTCTACCCAAGAAACTATAAGTTTCAATGAATCACTAGCTTTGGGGAAAAAAATATTAAATAGAAACTTGTTACATGAAGTTGGTGGCTAGTCTTTGCTCACTGTAAATTTTAACCAAAGGTTAGTTTTTTATTTGCGGCATGAATTCACCAAAAAGTCAACATAAAATCACAAGAGGAAGTCATGCTCACACTTTGCAGATCTAAAGGATATCACAGAGGTCATTTCTAATTGTAGGACAGGCCAAAAGGCTACAGTGATTTTTCTGGTTTCCTATGTGAATTTTATTAGCTGAATCCCATTTTTCATAGTCAGAGGGTATCTGGAAACTGTATCTGTGAGGATACACCAAAGGCTTTCTGAAATATGGTATATATACTATCTCATCTGGTAGCTGTTCCAAATATTTATAGGGGAAGGCTCTCTTTAAATAATTTGGTAAGGCATAACCATTGATGTGCTTTAAGACTAACATAAAGCAGGCAAAATGGAATAAAAGTTAAGCCATACACCCAATATTAAATCTGGAGTTGATCTGTTTTATGCCTCGGATTTCATTCAGCCCATTAGACTGATAACAATAATTAATGGCATTCCTCAAGAGTAAAACACCAACTCCTCGACATCTCAAAGAAGGCGAGTTTCACGGGAGCACAAAGTATGAACAGGTAATTTTCCTTGTGAAAACATTCATAGATTTCTTTTGCACAAATGTAAAATTATCACATCTCATGTTGAGTTGATTAGAACATACCAGTCTCTGATCAGCTGGGATTTTAAGAGCAGATTCTGGAGGACCTGTCCAACCAACAAGTTTACATGTATGGTATAATTTATAACTTTATTTTCCCTGAATCCTGGGGCAAAAATGTCACCTTCTGTTATTACACTAATTCAAAAGTAAGAGGTGGGTAGTTGTCCCTATGGTGACAGAGTCTCATTTTACCCACCGTCCATTTCCAACCTGTTACTAAATTACTATGCAGTGGAGCGATGCATCAAAGGGTCCAGGGAGATGCTGTTAACGGGATGAAACCCAACACCATCCACTTCAAACATGTTGCGTCAGCTTGGAAATAAGAACAGAATCAACCCCTTACTCCCCCCACGCCCCCAGCTGACCACCTAGCAACTGTTGTGTTTTCTAAGTTACAAAACCAGGTCCTCAATCTACATGACAAAAATTACTTCCCAGAGGTAGAAGGGACTTTTTCCAGAGCTCTTATGCTCTGGGCTTAGGAATATATTTTATTATGCTCCAAAATATATATTTTGACTTTTTTTCACATCTTCATTGTTCTCTATTCAGGATCAACAGTTAGACATATTTTCTTTGGAAGCAATTTTTAAGTGTCTATTAGCGACAAAAAGCAATTACATTTCTTTAGAGCATGCAAGAGTCCGGGAGGCCAAGAACAAGATTTTTCTCTCAGTCAAGGTTTTCAAAGGGTCGGCCAAGAGAATTGGGACAGGCTGCATTCCTTACTAATAGTGCACCACGACACTCTTTAATATCCTGCCGAGAAGAATCTTTCACTTTGAAATTTAAAGTCTCATCTGACAGAACCCAAGCCTGCAGGAGCCTCAATTTATCTGCTCTAGAGGAAGAACGTCAAAATCCAATCTGAGAGAATCCAAACCTTTGTTTCCATGGTGAGGTTTCCAAAGAGCTACTGAACATTCAATTCGGTCCACTATCGTTATGGGGTGTGGGTATATTTAAGAATCTACCTTAACACAAAGGCACACAAAGCATCAGTCGTTTCAGCAACTAGGAGCGAGGTCATTGCGGGACGACATTGTAGATATTTACCTTGAAAGGTATTGGGATTGTGTGCACCTGTTAAGTTAACTTGTCTGAAAAATGAAGGGGTTGAGCCGGATGATCTCTAGGGTCCATTTTAGGTCTATGCTTTAACTAAGAGGTTGGCTACGTCTGTGACCTTGATCATGGCACTCAGCTTTACAAATGGGTACGTTTCCTTCCAGTTCGAAAACCAATCCACAAATCCCTATGTAATTTCAAGGTGTATGTATTATTTTCTCCTTAAAATGAACAGATAATTTTAGAAATAAGATGAATATTTCTCACTCTATCTGGGACTGGCAGAGCATAAGGGCAAGGAGTAAATTTTTGTCCTCATCATCTATATTGTGGGGTAATCAGATGGGAAAATAATTAACCACCATTCAGAGCACACAAAATGTGCTTGGCAATGTAAAATGATGGTAATGAAATCAAACAGTTACAACTGTGAAGAGCAATAGCACCCCCTGAAACCAACAGGTCTTCACCTGGCTGCCTACTTTATGTCAAAAGTCCCTTCCCGCCACTCTTTTATTCTTCAATGGACATACAACAGGCTTTTTTCCAGAGCCGTTCCTTGAAATGGCTTCTCTGCTGAGTTTAGGAAGACATGGGTCCAGAAACTTGAGGTTTCTCTTTAGTCTGGAACATACGGTAATCAACTGAAGTTTCTTACAACAAAATGAAATTCAGCATGACATAATGAGAAGGCTGTGGGATTGGTTTTGGAGGACCCAAGCAAGATCAACTTTGTGTCCCGTCTGTGTCCTGTTGGAGCTAGCAAAGCTTTTAATATCCCTGGATTTCAGTTCCATCATCTATAAAATGGTGACAGTATTTCCTTCCTCAAATGATGGTCACTAGGATTAAGTGAGATGTTGTGGGGAGGAACAGCAAGGTTTCAATAAATGCTTTGATTACCTGTTGAATTTTTCAATTTCAACACAACCATCATTTACAAATACTCTACTATGTGGCAGAAACTGCATAAAGTGCTATAGGATAAATGTTGGAAAAACTCTACCTAGGCAGTGGACACGCTCTGAGTAGAAGCATCCAGTAGAAGCATCCAGTGTGGCCGAGGGCACCTGAAGAACTGGCCTGTCATGGCCAGAAGCTGTGCCACTCATTCCTTACACAGCAAAATTCTTCCTTGGATCCTGTTGTTTTAACTATTCAATTACACCCTTTTTCAGAAGCATGATATTCTTATATTCTCAAGAAATATTGATTGAGTTCCACAACTGCTATATGTGGAACACAAAATGGTTAGGAGTCATTTTTTGCTTTTAAGATGCACACAATCCCGTAGAGAAGAGAGGGACCTATGGTAAGTTAGTTATCAAGAAAAAGATGTAATTAATTAAATTTAGGAAATGCCCACTATATCCTCAGTATTCTACTAGGACTTCTAGAAGATAGAGAAGTAGGAAATAAGATGGCTCCTCTCTTCAAGGTATGCACAGTCTACTTGTCAGGAAAAGAAACTAAGGGGCATACATTGCATATGTAAAATAGCACATGTTTCTGTCAGCTGAATCTGCTGAGATGTCCAGGCAGACATGCCATTAGAGCAGCAGGAACTGTAGGAATGTGTACTATTCTCAAGGAACAGTCTAAAGAGAAGATGAGTTTTGCTTAACTTTTAAGAATGGGTGGAATTTAGATTGATACCAGAGAAGAAGGTTGAGAGAATTAGAACCCATATTAAAATCTCTTAGTGTTAAAAGAAAAATGAGCACAGCATATTCAGGGAGCTAGGGGCAATATGAAATCAGAGTGAAAAGATAGGGTACCTTTTGATGGATGAGGAATCTGCAGGCCTATAGTTTAACATAATTCATGCTTGTTTTTCCATGGTCCAACGGCAGATAACCAACAGACCCACTATTACTTCTTGTCTTTGTCAATTGTACAAATAGACCATGAATGACCATTTCTACCAAATAATTTGCTACTGAGAACATAACCAAGGTCACCACTTCTCAGTCCATTAGGGAAGTACTATAAGGGGGCCCAATTACTATTTGATAGTGAATAAAGTAGGAACATACTCAGATGAGGTCCAGACTAGAAATTGGATAGGGAGTAAGGGATCTGTTCCCTCAAAGTGAGGTTGCTATTATTTTGCTACTTCCTATTTCAAAGGGAGAAATAGTGGGGAATAGCCAAGTGTGTCAGTTTTCTGTCACTCTAACAAATACTTGATACAATCAACTTACAAAGAGAAACACTTATTCTGGCTCCCAGTTTGGGAAGTTCTAGTTCATGATTGATTGGCACCATTGCTTTTGGGTCTATGGCGAGGCAGCACATCCTGGTGGTGCAAAACACTCACCTCATGGCATCCAAACAAGTGAAAGAGGAAGAGCCCAGAGTCCCCTTCAGGGCACACCCCCAGGGGCATAAAGACCTCCATTGTACTCCACCTATTAAAGTTTCCACCACCTCTCAACAGTGCCAAGCTGGGGGCCATGCCCTTTTACCTGAGTTTTGGGGGACATTCAAAATTCAAACTGTAGTCCCAGTTTTAACAAAAGAGACCAGGAGTCACCTTGATCATCCTTTCCCAGAACCCTCTAACTTAGTCCAGCTAAAGTCACACTCCTTTAAAACCCTTATCTATGTAGATTGTCTTCATTCCAACATACACCTTGGCAAAAGACTTCTAAGTCTATGTTAATTGATAAGTGTTTTTAAAAAATTAATCATTGAGAGGCTGGGGCTGTAGCTCAGACGTAGAGCACTTGCCTACCATGTATGAGGCACTGGGTTCAATCCTTAGCACCACATTAAATTAAATAAATAAAATAAAGGTATTGTGTCCATCTACAACTAAAAATATTTTTTAAAAAATTAATCATTGATATATGTATGGATGGATGGATGCAGTTTGAGTTGCAAATACATGCACACATTTACCAACCTTTTATTGAGCCTCAGTGAGGATTTCAAAGTTCTTCTGGAGTGGTGGCAAAGGACTGAGGCACTTCTACAAACTCTCACCTCCCCCTGCCACCACAGTGATCTGGAAGTAACAGAGATATAGAATATACAGGAGGAAAAAAAGAAAAAAGCTAAATCAAAGTAACAACTGTTTCCCTTCTCTTTCAGAACCTACTTTAAGCACCTTAACTTTATTTGAAGGTGTCATTATCTCATGATGTGACTGCGTGTGAATTTGACTTAAGAAGTAAATTCTAATAAATTGATCTATCCTGGAATCCTTTAGTCAAGCATCACTGGGAAGATTTAGATAAAAGAAAACTCTCAGTTTCTTTCTTTATAATTGTAATTTTCAATGCTTCTAGGTCTTTTCCTACAGCCCAGATAGCTGTCAGGAGATGTGACCAAAGAAAAGATCTTTTTAGCTAGTTAATGTAACACTATTGAGTCCCTCCCTACAATTGACCCCAGAACTTAGTTTTTAAATGAAATATATTTCCCCCCCTCTTATACCCTACAGTTAGTTTTGTGTTCCTAAACAAATCTTTTAACTGATACTTATTTATTTACTTATTTAATTTTTGGTGGTGCTGGGAATTGAACCCAGGGCCTTGTGCATGCAAGACAAGCACTCTATCAACTAAGCTACATCCCCAGCCCCTGATACTTGTTTTTAATTGAATCTACAGGACTCTGTCTATAAATCTAATTCCTTTGTGACTGATATTTTCAAGGTGGTATGTTCTACTAAACAGGTGAGCACTGCCATTCTGTTATTGAGCTATCAGTAGAACAGAGTGGAGAGAGGAAGGACACATGCCTGTATTGCAAAGATACATAAGTCACATATCATTTCCAAGCTGGAGACTTAGATCAGAGAGCTGAGCACACGTCCCAGATGCAGGCCATGGAATGTAAATCCACATTGCATTATCAGGCTTGTCCACATGTTTAAAATTACATCATTGGAATGCAAAACTATCCTACATATCTTTTGGATTAAAAAGTTCTGCTACATCAGCAAAAACTAATAATGTTGCAGATCTGCTGATCTTTGAGCCAGTGAATCTAGCCCTTGGTATATATCCAAAGAAATTTTCATACTTATGCACAACAGAAAGACTCTAAGTTAATCTAAATAATGCTGTGACTAAAAATTACAAACTCATATATTTACCCATCATTAAAATAGGAATGGAGATATGTCATTGTCATGTAATTTATTAAGTAAAATGAAATAACTAGAGCTATGTGAGTTAACAAAGAAGAAAAAGCAACTTACAGCAAATGTAATAACACTGTGCAAGGAAATACTCAGTATATCACCATGTTCATAAACATTAAAATCATGCGAAACAAAATCATCTAGTGATGTTTGATAGAAAAATATAGCATAAAAGCATCAACTCACTGGCGGTTAGTGAGTGCAAGAGCAGAGGGTACTCAATGGCCCTTATCTGTGTCTGTGCTTCTTAAAAAATAATTCAAATCCAGGAGCAGAGACACTTGCTTGTAATCCCAGAGACTCAGGAGGCTGAGGCAGGAGTATCCCGAGTTCAAAGCCAGCCTCAGCAACTTCGAGGCTCTAAGCAACTCAGTGAGATCCTGTCTCTAAAATGCAAAAGAGGGCTGGGGATGTAGCTCAGTGATAGAGTGCCTTTGAGTTCAATCTCCAGTACCCCCCAAAATAATAATAATAATTCAAAACAAAACATAAAAATGTTTAAACAGTGGCTCTTGGATATTAATCATATTGTATTTTTCCGTAAGGTTGTAATATTTCACTTAAAAGGAAAATTGAAGAGGATCAACAAAACCCTACCACCAGCTCGGGGCGGGGGGAATATTGTTAAGTTTTGAGAAATTTTATGGAGCATATTTCTTTTTTTCCCCTCAGGTTTTGACTTCTTCACCAGGATACACAGGAGCTTTAGAAAAAGATTCCATAACAATTCTTCAAAGAAATTGTTAAGTAGTAAAGCACTAACAGGAGAATCTCCTATATTTCTAGCCAATTATTTTTCTCTGAACTGAATTTTTAAAATAAAAGGTGACTTATAACAAGTGTTTTTGCAGTCTCCCCAGAAGATCAGAGCTGAGAAACCTCTGAGAATGGTTGAAGCATCTGGGAACAAGTGTCTATTTTCTCCTTTGTCATCCCTATGGACTTAAACTTCTTCGGCTTTGGCTGACCTCATTCCAAAATTTCATTGCCCCTCAGCGTTGCTCTGGGACAACATAAAATTCTTTTTGGTACATGTACAATGTTGATTTTTAAAATTTGCATTCACTGTGAAGGACTCTCAGTAATTGCCCTTGGAACTACATGGTGAAGTTTGTAATTTTTTTGTGGCCAGAGGAATGGAAGCTGACTCTTTTCCATAGAGAGAAAACTGGCATCCTAGGAAAACAATTTCTAAATGATTTGTCTGACTTCATAAAATTTCCCATTTTGCAGATGAAGTTTTGGCACCTAATCAAGATAAACTCTGAAAATAATCAAAGAAAATCATCAACTTAGAGATTCTTCTTAATAATAGACACTTTCCATGGTGACATTCCTCTATTCTCTTATTTTTTATTTCTGCAGAGCTCAGGGTCATGCAATCTTTAATAGAACGGAAACTCTCCAACCAGCAATAATCCAGGAAGACATCAAAAACGCCCAGAGAGAATAAGGCTAATATTTCCTCACCAGGTGTCTAGCCTCTTAATCTAGTGATAATATCACATTCCAAAGGAACAGGCACCGAGACCCTCCCAGCCAGGGCTCTAAGTACTTACTTCTCCACCTAGGATTACCAGCTTGCTGAGCAGCAAACATTCTCACCTGCATCCAGGTGGGGGCCAATCTCCAGCTCTTGAGAACGACAGCAACTGAGGAATAAATAAGAGCCCGGGTGCAACTTTTCTTTAGAAACCAAAGCCCAGCGGCAAACTTATTAGTTTCAGGGACAGGTGCCAAATTATCTGGGGTTTCATTTGTTTCCTGAGACTGT
This sequence comes from Ictidomys tridecemlineatus, assembly GCF_052094955.1. Lineage (NCBI taxonomy): Eukaryota > Metazoa > Chordata > Mammalia > Rodentia > Sciuridae > Ictidomys > Ictidomys tridecemlineatus. The sequence goes on from NC_135479.1 coordinate 126,104,453, forward strand.
GGACCTTCTTTGGAATTCAAAATTTAAAAAGTGGTCTTCCCTCCAAGGGAATATTTTTAGAAGGCTGAACCATGGGTATGTTTCAGGTTTGCTTTAAAAGAGGGCATGGTACATCCTCCTTTGTCAAAGGATAAAGTCAGAAACTCCAATGTAGGTGCTTGGACCTTAGATCCTGAGTAGGGTGAAGGGTCTCATCTGATTGGAAGAACATGGAGAGAGAGAAAGCAAAGGAAAATTTTCGGGTCTGATTTATTAGCCTCTTGACATGAATTCACCTTAGACAGCTCCTTTTTTTTTTTTTTTTTTTTTTTTTTTTTAAGAGAGAGTGAGAGAGGAGAGAGGGTGAGAGAGAGAATTTTTTTAATATTTATTTTTTAGTTCTCGGCAGACACAACATCTTTGTTGGTATGTGGTGCTGAGGATCGAACCTGGGCCGCACGCATGCCAGGCGAGCGCTTGAGCCACATCCCCAGCCCCCCCCCCCTTTTTTTTTCTTTTCTCTCTCTCTCAGTAAAATGGAATGCTGCTCTTGGAAAGTCCTTTCCAGGGTTGCTGAGTGGTCACTGGAAGACTTGTTTGGAGAAAAGAACAGAGGAGAGAAGTTAGAATTCCTAAGCAATTCTGCCACTGAATTGCTGTCCTTAGCATCCTGATCTGTGCCATCAGAAGGGAGAGGGCCCAAGTCAGGAAGGTTCAATCCCAACTACTACACTTTGGAATCACTGGGTAAGTTAAAAAGCAAGAACAGTGCCTTCCTGGCCCTCCCTACACCAATAGAATCACAGCCTCTGGGAGGTTGTTCTTGCAATACTATTTGTTAAAAGACCCCCAAATGATTTCAACATATAACCAGACTGAGAACTAAAGTAGTGTTTCTCATACTTTGATTTGTAAGCAAGTCACCTAGGAGCTTATAAGATATAGATTCTGATTTGGTATGTCAGGGTCAAGGCACTTCTAGGGATCTCTCAGGTTCTGCACTGCTACTAGTTCACAAGATTAGTTTGAGAACCAAAAAACTAGAGAATTTCCAATCTCCCTTCTAGCACTATGATTCTGAGTGTGCGACAACTTTCACTTTTAACAGAATTGCCAGGTGACAGGCTGTTGTTACATAACTGAGAAATCCAGTAACTAGAGAGTAACCCGTCTCCCCTCCCCCACCACTGCCACCCACACCTGTCCCCGTCAAGATGACCCATATATTAGAGAAATACCTCTTTTTTTTTTTAAATTAGGGGTTAAACCCAGGGGTGCTTTGCCACTGAGCCACATCCCCAGCCCTTTTTATTTTTATTTAGAGACAGGGTCTCGCTAAGTTGTTGAGGACTTTGCTAAATTGCTGAGGCTGGCCTTGAACTTGTGCTCCTCCTTCCTCAGCTTCCAGTGATGCTGGGATTAAAGGTATGCACCACCATGCCTGGCTGAGAAATACTAACTTGATGCTCTATAGAATTTAGGAATTAATGAATTAAGAATCTTATGGTGCTTCCTATAAACACCACAGACATTAGTTATCACTGAGTAGTATGATAGGTATAAAAACTGCAGATTTTTAGAGGACTCACCCAAACAAGGAGGCATCCATGATGTGGAGAGTTGAATGCTACAAGGAAATCTGTATAGGGACATCTCACCTGGAAGGTCACAGGCACATACCTGTGTACACCGAAGTGGGTGGAAGTTGGAGATGGGAGCAAGCTAGGGAAAGTTTTCTGGAGAAAAATGACTTTCAAGCCAATATCTAACAATGAATACATTTAAGGGTTGAGGGAGTGTATCCAGACAGCAGAACTTGTGGTACAGATGTCTAAATGTGTAAAAGAAAGACTGAGGCTATTGCAAATAGTTCCATTTGGCTGGAGGGATAAGCTATGGCCAGAGACAGAACTTGATAAACTGCATGAAGGAGTTGAGTCATTATCCGGAAGCAGGAGAAAGCTGTCAAACAAAGGGTTTTCAGCAGAAGAGCGACATGATTTGCATTTCAGAAGTAACTTTTTGTGTGCTGTGTGGGCAATGTGTCATGGCCGCAAGCGTCATTGTCATGGGGTGTTTTAGTATGCTAATAGTAGTTGAGAGTAAATGAGGCCAGCTACTCCACTAAGTTCTGCAGGTCCTTGCTCACGTGCACAGAAAAGTTTTGACATAATGTAGAAACATAGAAAATGTTTACAACTGGGCACTCCTTGTATAGCTTCTAATATATCTATTTTATGAAATACTGTGTGGCCATTAAAAAGGATACAGTAGAGCTACACGTTTTAACCTGTAAAAAGTTCCAAGACATCCATAACGTGAAGAAAATAAGTCATAAGATAATGTATACAGATTGGACTATATAAAAAATGTTCTCTATATTTATATTGTGCATGAGCATGTAAATTGATTTTTAAAAAAGGACTGGAAGGATATTTTTCAAACTGAGGACAATGGCATTTTTAAAAGAAAAAGAATGGAAGATGTGAAGAAACTTTTACTTCATAGGCTTTTGTTTTAAGATATTTACAGGGAGAAAATATTCATGTGTCACATGTGTAATAGAAAAAAATTTGAAAGAAAGGAATAAATGAATTGCATATAGCAATCCTTCTTGTATTCCTTTATAGCATGAGTTTTGCCTGCATCCCATCTAAAAATCTTACAATTTTAAATAATCAAATTTGAAATAAAAATAAATAAAATTAAGCATCTTTGGGGAAATCTAAAATTCTTAGTTTCTTCTGCCTCCTTTCCAACGCTATGCCCTATAACCCCTTTTCCTTTCCCCTCCACAATCCCCCCTCAGTTTAATCGTTCCTCTAGCTTTCCTTACACAGCTACCCTAAACCTAAGCTGACTCGGGACACTTGCAGCAGTTGAAAATAATTAAAAAGAGGAAGTAGCAAACAGAAATCAACAGGGACTGGAAAAAAAAAGAAGTGTTTCTCTTTACCCTTTGGAGCCCTGAGAATTTTCAGTGCTACCATAATTTTCCAGAAAGATCCTCTGATGACCCTTGAAAACAATCCTGGACCCCCCACGGCTGCTCTTGGATCCCAGCATAACCACTTCAGCCGTGCACTGAAGAGAAAGTTATAAATTGCTTAGAGGCGGAGGTGACAAAAGAGAGCGAGCAGCCTGGCTTTTGTTGGGGTAAATCTGGGCTCCCCAACCTGTTAAGATGCTTTGAAAGAGGTAACAAAATGATCTATAAAGGCAAACCAGTGGGTGTCATTTCTTTAGATAATCAAAAACCTTTTGATTGGGGAACACACAAAAGGCTGAAGAAGGTTAGTAACCCTGGGATAAAAGAAAAATTTCCTTCATCAATTAAAAAACAGTTATGGAAAAAGGGGGACTAGAACTTCAATTTCCCAAATGGGAAAACATTAAAATGTTGGCATCGTTCAACATCTATTACAGTCAATGCTCAACTGAGTGGGGAATCTCCAGAAGGAAACCAATTATCTAAATTTAATCTGTTATTTATAAAATGAAATGTAAAACGTATATTTATTTTATAATGACAAAAGTAACAGTAAAGACTTTTATTTCTATTCTCTTCTTCTTTTGTCCAGTACCCTAAACAGCATTCACCAGCACAAGTAGCATCACATTCTACCACTCTTCTTTCTTTTCTCCAATTCTTAATTTTTGGCTTGAGCTTATTTTAAATGCTTTGTGGACAATGTCTGATATTTAGCCATTGCTTTTGCTGTTGAATTTAATTATGAGTCCTATAGTTATGAGTCCTATCTAAACAAGTCAATACAAAAACAACAGCAATACTAAGTTTGTCTGAAATAACATTGGTAGCTTGCAGCTCTGCAAAGAAACTTTAAAAAAAATTATTTAAAGACACTTGCCTTTTAATGATCATCAAATATGAACAATGTGCCAGTATGCTATATGTATTAGAAAACAAATAACAAAGACTGTATCACACCAACATAATCCTGCAGACTCCAGGAAACTTCCAAATCTATGAAGCATCAAGCCATGGAGAAGTTCCATTTGCAAGGGGAGCTTAGAATTATTTGGCTGGCAAAAGAGAGCAAGGAGATGCCAACTGTATACAAAAACAGAGTTGACATAGTGACGGCCAAAACAGCACGTCCGTCTCATCAGCCTGCTTCAAAATACAAAGGCAGTACGCTGGAACCAGCTTCTTGGAGACCAAGGACTCTACCTGACGGCGAATCAGGGTACACCTGGTGCTTTACATCCCTGTAGAGGTAGAAGAAACATGGCTGTCCATCTCCAGGGTCAAATGATAAATCATCCAAACAGATCTGGTAGGATAAAGTACCTGTGCAGTAGAGGATGGCACACTAACCAGGGCAACCATGACAAGGGCTGGCATCTTTTTGCAGTATAGCAAGCACTTGGAGAGGAGTCCAGAAAACTGAGCCTTGTCATAGTTCAGCAGCTGACTTTGCATGTGCTGAGCTCCTCCTACAGAGATCTGCATGCTTCCCTAACAGTGTACCTACTTTCACCCTTCCGTGGTAAAAATCTGAAAAATAGAGGCAATGAAATTAGGTTCTCTATTTATTTTTAAACATAAAATTTACTCAATTTTTAAAATTTTTCAAATGCTCTTTACCTTTATGAAATAATGGTTATAAGAGATAGTGGTAGAAAGAATAGCAGTATGTGTTGTGTTATTACTAATGTGGCTAATCCCATATTTTTTTCTATTAAAATAATTATTTGTCTGCTAAGACTAAAAATCTGGCAGGGCTGAGTATGTAGCTCCATGGTTAAATGGGTGCTTAGCATGTGCAAGGTCCTGGGTTCAAGCACCAGCACCCATCACCACCACCAAATAGCAAAACTATTGTCTAAAGCCAGGCACAGTAGCATATGCATTTGTAGTCTAAGATACTTGGGAGGCTGAGGCAAGAGGATGGCTTGAGCCCAGGAGTTCAGGGCCAGCCTGGGCAACACCGGGAGACCCTGTCTCAAAAAATAAAACAAAAAATTCTGCCTCAAATCAAGTAAATTTAAGTCCCAGCTCTGTCACTTACTAGCTGAGTGACCACCTCTCCACCTCTATTTCTCCACTAATAGAAATGGCAATACTGCCTGCCTCACAGTTTGATTTGCCTCACATGAATTTTATTGAGATAATGCAGCAATACTGAGCAAAGAGCACAGTATAGAGCAATACACAATTGTTTGCTTAAAAAAAAAAAAAAGTCAAGCCTGAAGATACAGCTTAGTGGTAGAGTCCTTGCTTAGTATGTGTGAAGCCTTGGGCTTGATTCCTCAGCACAAGAAAACAAAACAAAACAAAAAGCAGCCAAAAAAAAAAAAAAAAAAGAAAGAAAGAAAGAAAGAAAGAAAGAAAGAAAGAAAGAAAGAAAGAAAGAAAGAAAGAAAGAAAGAAAGAAAGAAAGAAAGCCTACTCATAATCTCTGGTCCTCAGTGTCTTCATCTCTTAAATAAAACATTTGTCCTACAGAGACTTCCACACATTGCGATTGCGACCTTCTACATTCTGCCACATGGTTTGTGAAGGTGTAACGGTCCCCTCCAAACTCCTGTTGAGATTTAATTGCACCATAACAGTATTGGGAAGTAGGACTTTAAGAGGTAATTCTGATGGGAGCTCCTGGCAGGAGTGGGCTAGTTATGCGAGTAGATTTTTCATAAAAGCCAGATCTGTCTCCCTGGCACTTCTCCCTACGCAATGCCCTCCATCATGCAGTGAAGTGGAGAAATGGTCCCTGCCAGGTGACAGCATCTTGATATTGTACTTCCCAGCCCCTGAACTGTAAGAAATAAATGTCTGTCTAAACTCTTGGTCTGGAGTATTCTGTTATAGCAGAAAATGGACCAAGACCTAGTTCTATTACTACTCTTGGGTTATTCAGATCCACAACTGGTCATAGGTCCAAGTTAAATAATGAACCACCATCCTACTGTGGAATGATATCCTATATTATTGAGTGGGGAAAAACACGGTTACAAATCACTTATTAGCAGCATGATCCAATTTTTGTGAAATGAAATACATACAAATGGTAATTTCTAACTCATCCTCCAAAACACTCCCCAATTACTTGAGGTCATTGCCATTCAATAGAAATATAATGTGAGCCACAATGTAAGCCATATGTGGAACATTAAATTTGCTAGTAGTCACATTAAAAGAAACAGATGAAATTTATTTTAATGATAGATTTTATTTAATCCAATATAAACAGAATATTCTCATTTACATATGTAATTAGTCTAAAATTATTAATGAGATACTTTACATTTTTTTTTTCATATCAAGCCTTTGAAATCTAGTTTGCATCTGACAGTACATCTTAATAAAAACTAACTGCATTTCAAGTGCTCAATAGCCACATGTGAGTAATAGTTACTAAGTCAGAGAGTATAAATCTAGGCCACTGGTCACATTGAATTAAAATTATCAGAATGAAAGGAGATTTCATCTTATTTATGTTATATGCCTATAGACTCAAATAATTCCCAACACCTCTACTGACTACTTCATAGAGGTTAATTTGAATTAATGCATTCAACTCAAAAGTATTCTGGGGTAGGGAGGTCTTCATGTGTTTAAGTATCATGTTAACTAAAGAATAAAACACACTACACACTCCCTCAGAAAGAACATGGAAATTTTGCAAAGTATCTCCCCCAAAATCACATCCCACAAATTAGGCCCTACATTGTCTAGAAGTCAGCCATATGAAATGAAGGTAATCCCGAGAATTAACTACAAAATATTCACAAAACAAAAGCTATTGCCAAAACATATATTATTGAGAAACAAATGTTAAAAGATAGCCAGGTTGAGAAAAATGAATAAAAACTACTAAATACCTGCTGTTGTGAGTAGTTTACATAAATCATTTATATTCTTCACTAAATCTCTTCAAGGTAAAGCAGAGGAATAATGACACAGAGGACCAAAAACTGGATCTGTGAAATTATTAAAACAAAATCTCTTTGGTTTTGAACCCTGTCTCTAACAATTCCTAGCTCTCTGACAGTTTTCTTTATCTTCCTGAACCTCAGTTTTCTTACCTGAAAAATGGGCACTAAAATACCCGCCCTCAATTATTGTGAGGGTTCTCTTAATTGACACATAAGAGTGGGAACTCAATTAAAAGTGTTCCCAGGCCAAGGAACATCTCCTGGCAGAGGCCACAGTATTTGGATGCAGGGATAACGTTGCGAAAGGACACCACATGGCACAGGAGACAGAATGAGTAGAGTTTGTGAGATAGGTGGCTCACGTCCCTGTATCAGCTCAGAAGAGGAAACTGGAGGAATTGAATGAAGTTGAGTCAGCACATGGAGTTGGGCTTGTGAAAGGCCTTGAGCTAGTTGGAGGAGCTGAGACTTGATTACCACCTAAATCCAGCCATAAATCGGAGAAACAATTAACCAATCTCTCTCTCTCTCTCTCTCTCTCTCCCTCTTTTTTTTGAACTTAATTCCTTAGGCTGATAGGAACATTCCTTCATTCAAGTAAAGGCTGAACATATGCTTTTCTACACTTTCTAAATCCTACCCTAAATGTGTCTTAATCCTTTGAGTCTACATGAGGAGTGGTGTTCACGTTCCCATATATTACCTGGGCTGTGAAAGAAAAACCAACCCAACTCTTATCTGTGGTTAAAACATTGCAACAACCTCACTCAAGTTCGATCCTCTAGCAGGCCCATTAAAACAACACAGCTGCTCGCCATTAGTTCCCTTTGCTCATCTGGCCGTTTGCCTGAGCCACCTCATCAGTGAGGTATGAGCCACCACACCTGGCGTGCTCACGCCTGCATCTCGCCGGCAAAGAACGTTATCAAACTTATTTTCTAAAAAATGAACAAAGTGTATGTCTGAGCATATAGAATCTGCCTATTAACATGCATGTCCCTATGTACATAGGATTAAAATATTTGTGTTTAGGGAACATGTAACTAGGGATTCTCCCCAATCAAAAATGGAAAAAGATTGTTTACAAGAAAAAACAAAATTTCCTAATTGTATTGCTTATCTAAAAATTGCATCCATTTTTAAGAGTATATTCTTTTCCTCAAATTATTTATTTTGGTGTATATTATTTCCTCTATGCACAAAATGAAATAGAAAAATCCACTAGCAAAAAAAGGATAAATTTTCAAAGAAATTGTCCTTCCCATTGAATAGAGTTGTTCCCTCTGATAAATATGTAGGCATTTATTTCCTATATATTTCTAAAATTGAAGACATAAATATATGTGTGTATATACACACACACACACACACACATTTTCCAATTTGAAAGAAACAAAAGATTAAAACTGACGCCTTGGAAATCTTTTAAAAGTTTTCAGTCCTCTCAACAGGAAAACAAACCAGACACGACTGCTAAAGTGAACCATCAATGGAAAACTGGAAAGTATTGTAATTACTCAAGACCTTTTCTCCTTCCCTGGCCTGTTACAGTCCTAGTGGTTTCATTATATGACACTTTTCAGCACTTTTAGCTGGTTTGTGGCACAACTTCCCCCCCCAAAAAAGAAATACGAAGAGTAATTTTCAAAAGGAACTTTTATTTTTAATATGGATTGATTTTTTTAAAGGCAGCTCCAAGCAGCCCAGTATATCAAACAGGAACCATCACACCAATCCCAGCACATCAAGGGGCAGTTTTAACACGTGAGGTTTGTTGTTTCTAGCAGGTATCCATGTAGCGAGAGAGGTCACCACTCAGCGAGGTGCTTTCTTTCTGGTGTATAAGAAAAGAAATCACCAGGAATAAGGGGCGAAATGGGCTTGGGAAACAGGAGGGGACCTTGTCAATCTCCAAGATGCTAGAAAATGATCGTGGAAGTCTTTTGTTAGGGAATCCTATAATGGTATTGCTGCTCATCTCTTGTGGTCACGAACAGCAACTAGCCTAAGATGGTAAGGGCGACAGAGGATTAGACAAATCGTGAAAAGGCCCAGGAAAGAACATTACTGGTGTTTGGAATCATAAAGGCCAAAATTGTATCATTATTTACCTTCAACAGCAGTATCCTTATGAACAGGATTTCTTAGAGGGGGGTAAAAAAAAAAAAACAAAGGCACATATGAAATGTTTATTAGGGGTGTATGTGTAGTATAAATTATTTTACAAATGGGGAAAGAAGAAAGGTCTTTAGAGAACTAATGGGATATATTCTTCAGGATTATGCAGTTTTCTTATTTTAAGAATTTGTGCTACTTCTGAGAAAAGGATGTTAATTTGGTTCCCAATCCCTTTTATTTTAAGCATAGGGATCCCTGAGGTTAACATTGTGCTCAAAATAATTTCAATACATATAACAAAACTATTTTTTTTTTAAAAAGAGCAACAGGAAGAGATGGATAAATTTGTGAGGTTTCAAGATAAATAGTAGGATTGTAAGATCATACAACAAGGTCCTTGGCATTACCCATCATGCAAAATAACAGAATATTCCTGCCTCTTGGATTTCAGAAAAGTACATTGTGAAGAGCTTAAGTTTTCAGACCGACTTAAATCAACCTCAGTGCATATCTTTGTCAATTATCCACAGACACTTTGTTGAAAAGGAGAATCTGTTATCAATACTATCCTAGGGGTTAGAAGCCAAGTTGTATTTTCTAATAAAGGCAAATGCATTTTTCAATAAGATGAAATGATTTCTCATTATCCCATCCCTTTTTTGCTGGCTGTATTTTCTCTAAAATGACTTTTCCAGGGCAATTTGAAATTCATGATTTACCAGTAAGTTGGATAGTTTTTTCTTTATATAGTTTAGCAAGGACAAAGCAGTAATGGTTTGTGTTAGTATTACAATAATAGCCTTGAGCATTTGTCTTATAATGTAATCACCTATGATGTGCCAGACTAGAGCCCAGAAAAGAAGTTGAAGGGGAACAGAGAGGGACCTATCCCTGAGCTCACAGATTCCAGCCCAGTAGGGCAGACAACAAGGATGTAAACAATTCCGATACAACCATTTCAGTGGGTAGAGAGTTTGTTATACAGACCAGGATAACCTGGAGTTCTGCGCAAGTGTGCTTACTGAATCAATCAACACCCGCCTTCTGTCTGGCCAACCTATAACATGCACACTATTCTGTCACTCATCCTCTCTGGGTTGGACTCCACCTCTGGTGAATTTGACTTGTGTTCCTGGCCAGATTCTTGGCCAGTTTCCCAGACCTAACCCATTCCAGCCATTAATAGCCAGTTATATCAAAGTCTCCAGAATTAGTCCTGAGGATGACCAGAAACGAAGCTGTTCCTAATAGCAATTAAATATTTCAGAAAACACTTTAGCTCTTACCCATATGTTGGGAAGTAGAGCAATTTTATTATCAGCCAATAAGAAGGCTGTAGGCTTGAATAAGGAGGCTAAGCCATGGTGTGACTTTGGACAAGCTATTTCATGCAAATCTGCCTGAGCTTTTTATCACTGCTGTCCTTATCTGGGTTTTCAAGACTCTTTCTGTGCATTTATTTTGCATTTAGGGTAAGAAACCACCAGGTGGACCCTTGCGCCTTTGTTATAGCCTCATGGAAACAATGGCTAGGCTTCCTGGAGGTCTAATTCACACAAAAAAACACAGATCCTACCCCACTCCCCACCTCGCCATGAAAATAGATCTTTTATAAAAGCAATGAAGTACCAATATTTAAAAGAAAGAAGTTCTTTTCTTAGAAAGGATACATGACACAGAAGACCTAAAGGAATGAAAACATCATTGGATTTTAGGGCTGGGAAGTTTGTTTGTTTTTCCAATTTGAACTCTGAAATTATGGCCCAAAGTGGCTAAGGGACTTTGCCAACCAAGGCTACACTGTCAATCTGGGGCAAAGCCAGGAGTGGACTCCCAATCTACAGCCTATGAGAGTCTTTTACTGAACATGTTCCTCCCTTAAATTTTGTGAATTACTCTTTACAATCCAAGATGGTTTTTATACACTCAACTAAGATAGTAAAATCCTTCCTTAAATTCTCCTTGAATCTCTTCACTTCAAGATTATGCATAACTTGGGGACCTTTCAGGACAAAGTCCTGTAGGATAAGGCCCTCATACCAATTCCTCACAAGACATCTTTAAGCACCCTTAAGAAATACTACTGTTAGCAAGGTGGTGCATGCCTGAGATCCCAGTGACTCTGGAAGCTGAATCAGGAGGATGGCAAGTTGGAGGCTAGCCTCAGCAATTTAGCAGGTCCTCAGCAACTTAGCAAGGCCCTGTCTCAAAATAAAAAAAAAAAAATAATAAAAAGACTGGTGATATAGCTCAGTGGTAAAGCACACCTGGGTTCAATCCCCAATACCAAAATAATAATAATAATATTGTTTACCCACAACTACTCCCTGTTCTTAGTCCTTATTTCTTAAATAATGGTAAATCGAAAAAAGAAAATAAAGAGATTTGTATTATAATATTTGATCATACAATTGTTTCAATAAAATGGGGAGGGAGCTTATTTCTTTCCACCTAGATTTCTTTCTTTCTCAGCTTCTTCAGATTCTTGCTTTTTAATACTTTCAAATATAAATATATTGCTTACATTTACTCTTTAAGCTTTTATTCCTGGAGGAAAACCACACCAAGCATCCCCTATGTGCCAAGCGGGGAAGTGGTACTGGACGTGCAGGGAAACCACACCTTGCTGGCTTTACGGAGCTGACAGGCTGAGGCAGAGGGGATCAGTGAATGAACAGTCACACAAACGTGGTGCCTGGTGTTGTGTCAAATGCATAGAGGAAAACTGGGTGGGAGAACAAACACCACTGAGATGCAATTTAGACTGAAATAGGCAAAACATCACAACTTCTATCCTGTGATTTTAAAGGTTGTTGTTAGACAGAAACCACTTAAAAAATATATCTATTTTCTTAGTTGTTGATGGACCTTTATTTTATTCATTTATTTATTTATGTGGTACTCAGAATCAAACCGAGTGCCTCACATATGTGAGGCAAGTGCTCTACCATTGAGCCTCAACCCCCAGCCCCAAAATCCACTTAAAAAAAAAAAGGTAATATGGTCAGGCATGGTGATGCATGCCTATAATCCCAGCAGCTCAGGAGGCTGAGGCAGGAGAATCACGAGTTCAAAGCTAACCTCAGCAAAAAATGAGGCACTAAGGAATTTATTGAGACCCCAGTCTATAAATAAAATATAAATAGGGCTGGCAATGGAGCTCAGTGGTCAAGTGCCCCTGAGTTCAATCCCCATATCAAAGAGAGCTGGGGGGGGGGAGGGGGAGGGTATAAATGAATTTTTCAGGCAAAGCTTTCAGCAAAAGAAACAAAATCATTTATCCCTATTTGCCTCAATTTTTCCCTCTAAGAAATGGGTGATGGGATTGATCACTGCCCTGCTCACATCTCCAAAGTCTCCAATTCCTCATATTATTTAGAAGAGCAAAGAGAAAATTAGAATTCAAGCATAGTTTTCAAAAAAGGTAAGAATCACAGCAGTAGATTTGGAAACACTTTTGACAAGCTGAAACGTAAACATCACTTCTCGCCACGGGTTTTGACAGCCAGAAAAGATGCCCAGTTTCTAAAAATGTAACAAAACTGAGGATCTTCTAGTGGGCCAGCAAATATGCCCCCGTGTGCTTCCGTGCCAGGATTGCAGAATCTGCCTTTAATTTTGCGCAACGGTAATAGAAGCTTATCCTACAGCCAAATCCCTACGGCAATGCGCTCCGAGGTCCCGCGTGTGCAAGCCTGCTGCCTTTCAGTCTCCCGTTAAACACCTGTTCTGGGCTCGGGCCCATGCTTCTGGTTTCTCACTCAGGTGGAGAGTCTTGCTTAAGGGGACAGGCAGGTATTTTTGCTGTCATCAAAGACATCTAATTTGGGAAGCCTAATCTTGCAAAGGGGCCAGGTTTCAGTTCTCAGAGTGTTGGGTTTAGGCTAGAAAGGGCTCCGCCCAGAAATGCAACCTGAATACTTCCCCCTTTGCCCCTCTCCTGTCTGTGCTGAGAATCCCCTAAATAACTGACGCGTCGCAGAGATTCCAGGCAAGCGGGTCTACGGTGTGGAGCTCTCCTTCTTTCCTGTCACCTGACTCATTTAATACTTTCCTTCTCAGATGGATGTAGTCCTGCTGACAAGCCGTTGCCTTGTGGTTTATTTCAGTTAATTCAAGCACCATAATAAGTTGAGAAATTAGTTATGGGGATTGAAGAAGGAAGAATTCTACAGGTGTGAATTTTTAGCCATTTCAGGTCCAAATATTTCCAAAGGAATCAGATGCTCTCAGAATTCCATCTCCCACCTCTCAAGGCCCCTGCCTCTCTTCATGGAAAAAAAAGATGTTATTCACAGGTCATCATTTTGCAATTTCTTTGAACCCTAAGGATTAATCTGTGCTTGTTCTCCTTTCAAAAATCCCACATTAGAATAAAAGCCAAGTTTAGTCCATACTTTTTCAGACAATAAGGGTTGGTGATGCTAATCAGACATTTCATTTCAAAACTGTGACTTAAAATGCATAGCAGTTGTTAGAGGTGGCTGGTCAGAAATGAAAGTTGCTACTCTCTGCCCCACAACATTTGAATTTCAAAATGGAGAGTTCTTTACATAGAACATTAGTTTGGAGGATTTTGTCATTCTGGTTTTGGAGAAAACAGTAAGTAATTTCTCAATTACTTACCTGCTTACCTAATGATACTGTTTCACAAAGTTAACAGAGAAATGAAGGGTCAAAAGATTCTACGTGATTTTTACAGTCCCACAGAAATTATGCTGGAGGATTAGTCTTGAAAACAACTAACAACATGATTGGACTCTGAGTATTCATTTATTCCACCAATATTTATTGAGCATCTACTAGGTTCCAGGAACTAGATCATCAGTGAACATGGTTTTCAGTAAGAATATCTACATATTTTCAGTTGTGTCTCTAATAAACGCTTCATGATGTGTTTTACTTCTGCTCTTCTGAAACATAAAACCAACATTCCTGAAGTAAAATAAAGCATTTACCATATACTTAAGTACACATGAGCACTTTCATAGAAACTGGAGTAAAACTGGAGTGAGGAGGGCCTCCCAAGTCCAGTCAGGAAATGTCACCGGTTTAGCAAGCCTGGATCCTCTGTTTTAGGAAAGCAATGGCTATCAAAACAGAAGGCAAAGAGAAAGGGATGTCCTGGGTGGGAACATAAGGGGAAGGACACACAGATTGGAAAGAGTTCAGCAAAAAAAAAAAAAAAAAAAGACAAAAAAACTGTTTATAGATAAAGCCAGAATTCAAAAACAACTATTTCTCTACCCCTTTTCTAGCCAGAAAAATTAGTAGAAACTTTATGTAATCTATTCACATATTTTGTGGCAGTCATGGGATGACTTTTACATAATGCTATATTACAGGGTGACTTTTCAAGAAAGAAGTGTATTTTCTAAAAGAATTAGCCATGGATAAAACCATGGGGTAAGCTCTGACCTCAACAGGTCAAAAGAATTTTGTGAAATTAAAGAATCTTTTTGAAAAGGGTTTTAAGTCTTTGTTGTCCTCTCTGGCTATTAGAATATGCCTTTTGATTATTTGCCTCTGCTATTTATTACGTTGAAAAGATTTAATGTGCGGTACAAATGTTTAAGATGTATAATAAACTTAGTTTAAGATCCATACAAAGAGATGTTTTGATGATGTATTTGGGAAAATGTCACCAACCAGCTAACTGGGGTGATATTTCATATGTGGTGATCTCTCTAGAAGGCATTTCCAGAGCTCACTGGCCCTAATGATCATAATCAAGCAAGTGGACACTTGAGAAAGCACAGGTGATTCCTAATAGAAAAATCCTTTTAAATACTAAAGAAAGTATAACACCACTCACCCCATCCCACCCTGCCAAAATAGTAATCCTTCCTTTCTCATTCACCTTGGAAACAATACAGCACATAGTCCAGGACCCCCAAGAGTGAGTTGTGGAAGCCCAGCATTCTGATAGGGCCTCCCACTCACACCTTCTGGTTATCACAACATCGGCACAATGACACATCCAGCTTACAGGAACTCTTCTGCATTCTGCTCATTAATAATGCTTGACATACTCAAAGCAAAGGTTTGTTCACTTACAAAACTTGATTTCCTTACTCCCAATTGTATAAATGACATAAAAATAATGTTTAATGAGAACCCAGGTCGATGGTTATTTCTTTGAAGTCTCCTGTGGGTGCATATTTCCAATAGATTTTACAAGTTTCTCTAGCTTGTAGAGATATTAAATTCTTTATAGAATCTTTAGAAAGGCTTCAATGCTATGAACCTGGACTATTGATTGGTATTGCAAGTTGCTTTCTAGAATGAAAAGCAGCTGGCAGAATGTCTATTAAACCACAGCCTTTGTGTGCTCAACTCCGTGGTCCTGCCTTCCTCTCTCTCCCTCTCTCTCATATCTAATATTGCATTTTCTCCTTCCCTTCATTGTGGAAGGCAGTGTGATCCAAGGTGGGGGAAGGTGGAGACATGGTCTGATTCCCCAGATTCACTCCACTATTTGCCATTTATATTCAGAATGCCAATTCTCTCTGTCTGTCTCTAGTTAGCTTCTCAAAGGTGCCGTGGTAGACTGAATTTGTAACTCTTCCTGCACCTTCTGTAGTTTGTCTGAGCTCACATCTTTCCCTGGGTGGTGGGATGCAGGCTAAGGATTTCCTCCTCTGGTCACATCATTCCTGACTCTGTGCCATCCATGTAGGAACAGGGATTTACCTGACTAACCCCATGCCCATGCCTCCCACCTAATTTGAAATTGAACATCTTCTAGAAAATTCTAGAAGAAGTAAATATTAAAAAACAATGGGTCATCAAAGTTTCATTCTCCACCCGGGGTAAGCTACATTGCACTGAATCTCCAAATTATGATTATGTTTTTAGTTTTATAATTGTTTCAGCTTAAGCAACTCTGTTCACATCACCAAGCAACCCCTGGTATCATGTGGGCCCCCTGTGCACATGAACAGGCCAGTTGAGCCATTTCCAGAAGGAAACCATAACTGTGCCACTGTGACCTGACTACCCTCATCATGACAAAATTATAGTTCACTAAAGAAAGAAGGAGTGGCAGGCAGCACCCCAAGCCAAGAAAAGGGGCTGTTCAAAATCTTAAAATTCAAGTGAAGTAGCCTAATGGAGGGGAACACAGTGTCACAGGCTTGGTTTAGCTGAGTGTTTGGAAGCCACTGCACTCCAGGGAATGCTGTGCGTTTAAGATAATGCCCAATCAAGTGCTAACTTTTATGTTGCATTCAACTCTGGACGATAAAATAATATTGTTTGCCTTGACCCCTTTGAGCTGGTAAAGAAAACGCTATGACCAGGTCAGGATCAGTGTGCGGTTCAGTTTCCTCTATAGAAAGATCTAGAAATTATTCTTGATTTTTCTCCTCATTCTTCCCGCCTATTTAATGAATTTTTCTCCCCATTCTTCCCCCATATTTAATTTTTTTAGTCAGTGTCCTCCTCCAATTTTTCTTCCTGCCCCAGGATGTCCTTGAAAGAAGTAACCCTACCTCAGAGGAGGGTCTTTGGCAAAGCAGCACTGGGGCCGTATGACACTTTTTTCTTTTCAAGTTCCTTAGGGACAGGGCTGTTCTCTATCTAGGCTCCTCAAGGGACCTCAGCCTCACTCTGCAATCTGGGGAAGGACCCTCCTCTCCCCCTGCAACTCCTGTGAATGTCAAGCCACCTAGGGCAGCAATCCTGACTGCCACTGGGTCGGTCCCATGAAACAGGCTGAGAAGCCACCATGGCCCCACCATAGTAATTCCACACAATCTAATTGAGACCCACAGTCCATGGAGGCAGGGAATTTAGGCGGGAGAAGAGACATATCATCTTGCCCATTTTGGAAGCCCAGCCAGAACACCCAGGGTTGCTCATTCCATTTTCTGTCCTACTCTTCTGGCTGGTGAGTTTCTTTAATTTGCCTTAAAACTGGAAGAAAAATACCAAAGACTCCTTGGATACTTCAGACTCTTACAAAACAACTGTTTTATGGTGAAGTGTAAATTAAATAATGGAACATGTGGGTTGGATTTTCCTTAAGATACACAGGGATTTTACAATTAAGTGGAAAATTCTCTTGCAAAATGAATTTTGAATTTGAGTTTTTGCCATGGTCCAAATATTTAAAACTGAGCAAAGATCTCAAAACATATTTTAAAACTGTCGAGAAACTCAAAACAGGTTTTGATTCTGGTATCCTGGTGCTAATAATTCTGCTACCACTTTTTCAGGCCAGGTTACTGAAGTAACATTCAAAAGGGTCTTGCTACAGTTCATTATGTAATTGAATTATTCATGCATTCATTTAACAAACCATACCAATCACTACTGTGGATTAGGCACTGTGATTTGATTTTTTTTTCTTCCAAATCTATAGTGACATTGCTTCCTAACAGTACTTTGGTATTGGAATTAGTTCTGAAAAAGATTAATCCAAAAGACATTCATTAAATACAAGGACTAAATTCTAGAGAAGTATGGGTTATATTGTTTTGAGAAATCTTCAACCTAGTTAACAAAAATCTACCACCTCTGTAAAGTAAGTGTGAGGTTAGAGGTAAGGAAATAGGGAATGAGGGAATGTGCTGTTCATTTTCTTGCTTCTCCACCATAACTGCACATGTGAGTTCTGATATGCGAATGGATAACTTTCTGAGATAAACAGGAAGAACCCCTTTCAAGGGAGTGTTTGGTGCTCAGATGCAAGAATACGATGAGCTGACACTTTAGCACTCTAGACTTCTTCAGGACCAGCCTCAGGACTGGAGCCAAAGTCATGAGTTATTCTAAGGTCCCTTAGCCAGTGACTGACAAGGCTATATGACCCAAGGGTGTGAGCCATTAAGACAAAGGCTAATGTGGGACTCTTCTGCTGGGCCATCTTTGCTCTGGAGCTCTCCATTGTGTTGGTCAAGACTTTGTCAGGCCTACGGCGTAGGGTGGTGGCTCCTCCTGCTGTTCCTTCTCCTTTCCCAGAATCAGTGTCTGCAGAACCCAGCCTGCAACACTTCATGACAACAATGGTACTGATGCTAAAGGCTGGAATGATGATGAAACTGTTTTAAAGAAAATGTCACTCCTTACACTGAAAGTTTGCTTTCCTATGTTGGAAATGAACTATAGATACCTAGGCATCTGCTACAGATTTCTTCTCTATTTTTTGTTTCACCGACATGGACATTTCAGGACAAGCATTCCAAAAATTCAACACTCAAACTGACAATCACCCCATGAGCATCTCAATAGAGCATAAGAATCAAAGAAGCCTCTCTCCAATTTGTCCAGGGTTTATAGGACAGAGAGAAAAAAGAGAAGGGAGGAGTGAAGAGGGACAGAAAGGAAGTAAGAACCAAAGAGAGAAAGGGGGCAGGAAAGGGAGAGAACTGGTAGCCAGGGATGCAAGGAATTTAGTTTTCTTCAGAATTCAATAATAGCTTAGGCTTATTATTTTCCTTTGCTTCTTCTAATTTCTAAAAAGTGAAAAAAAAATATGCATTCTAATTGCAAAATGTTAAAAGATAGTTAAACTTTTTGGTTTCTCTAGGACAGGTATTCTATATATGTCTGACATTTTATTTAAATATTAAATGAAAGGAGACCTTTAAAATTCTCTTTTAGTACCCCTCAAATTCATGAAACACACCAATCATATTTATGCAATTTTGCTCTTATCTTTGAATTCTCTGGCTGTAGCAGGAGCTTGTGAAAGGCTGGTGGGTACATTATGACAATCCTTCCTTATCTTGTGTATGAAGCAGAGACAGTAAGTAGCTGCAATATTCTTTTATATTGGCTCTTCGATTTCCTTTATACCAATGCATATGAGGAAGTGTCGAGAAGAGGCATCTTAAAAAAAAGTAAAATAAAATAGGAAGCCCAAGAAGGACTTGAATGAACATTTCTCCCCCTACCCCCCCCCAAAAAAAAATGTTACAGATGGCAACAAGCAGGTAAGAAGGTAGTCAACATTATTAGTAATCAGGGAAATGCAAATCAAAACCTCAATGAACTACCACTTCATACCTGCTAAGATGTCTACAACTTTTTGTAAAAGGGAGATAAAAAGGCTTGCAAGGATGAGGAGAAATTGGAACCATTGTACGTTGCTGGTAGGAATGTAAAATGATTCAGCACTGTGAAACACAGTCTGATAGTTCCTCAAAAAGTTAAACATAGGATTATCAGATGATGCAGCAATTGCATTCCTGGGTATATACACTTGGAAGTATTCAAAACAGTTACTCAAACAAGTGCATGTGCACACATGTTCATCAAAGCACTTTTCACAATAGGCAAAAGATGAAAATAGCCCATATGTCCATCAACAGATGAAGAGATAAAGAAATTATGTTGTATCCATAGAATGGAATATTATTCAGCCATAAAGAAAAATGAAGTAACGATGAATCTCAAAAACATGCTAAATAAAAGAAATTAGACACAAAAGATGATATATTATATGAGTCCATTTCTGCAAAATATCCAGAATAGATAAATCCATACTATTGGTTGCTGGAACTAATAAGGGTGGTCTTTGTGAATATACTAAATGCCCCTCAATTACTTGCTTCAAAATTGTCAATTCTGTTATGTGAATTTCATTTTATTTAAAAAAGAGGGAGATAAAGAAATCACTTGTAAGGGGGCTGGGGTTGTAGCTCAGTGGTAGAATGCTTGCCTAGCATGCATGAGGCACTGGGTTCAATTCTCAGCACCACATGTCAATGAATAAATATAAAATAAAGATCTATCAACAACTAAAAGATTTTATTTAAAAACGAAATCATATGTGAGTCTGGTTTCTGTTCTGGATTGAGTAAATAAAAATCTCTTAGTGGCCAAGATTCAGTGATTTTTTTCAAGTTCTTCTGGTGAATTTATGGTACAGAAAGGGTTAAGTTGGGCCTGTAATTTCATATTTATTAAGATGATAACTTAGATATTAAAAATCTTAGTAGTTTGAATTTTGAAAGCTACTTTTTTGGGGTAATTTATTCAGAAAATTAACAAAGCATTTGCAATGTGCGTCAAACTACCTGATATTTTGGATAGATGATTAAAAAGTAGGAAAAACAAAGAAAAGTCTAATTTTTGTTGAGAGCTGAAGTAAGTATGAGAGCTTTATCAAATGTCTCAATGACTCCCACAGTAGCTCCAGGAGATAGATTAGACTCTCTTTACTGATCAGAAAAAGAACATTTAAAGAAGTTTTGTGATTTTATTGGGGTCGACCATCTATTAAGAGACAAAGCAGAGCTCATCATCAGCCTTAAGTGTGAAACTAGCATCCCAAGGCTCCTGACTGGAATCGAGGTGCCCAGAAGCGAGGTGCCCACCTAGTCCAGGAGCTGGCCACGTCCACGAGAATTATGCATGAAAGCAGAGGCTTTGGAGCAACATAGGCCTCGATTAAAGCTCCAAATCTGCCAGTTACTCATCAGGCATTTGATGGAAGTTAAGCAAAATAACACAGCTTTCCTCATCTGTACAATGGAACGACAATTCCTGCTAATTAGTTATAGTAAGAATTACATGAGATAATGTCTACAGTTTGGCATTTGGCTTGGGGAACACCCCATGTAAGCACTTAGTAAATGGTAACCTTTGTTCATTTCTTTCTTTCTTTCCTTCTTTTTAACTAATAGTGCTACTAATATTATCCAGAGAAGGATGAACTCTGACTCACCAGCCATCCCTTTTCAAACTGGGCAGTAAGTGTCACCAGAACTGAACTACTAACCAGCCCATTTATTTTCCTTAGGGCAGTCTAATACTATTGTTCTCTCCTATTGTTCTATCCAAATGCTAATTTATGAGAGACTTTAAAAAATTTAAATGGCAGAATTTCCTGGCACAGTTGATCCTAAATTCAACAAACATAGGAACTAAAGACATGCATCTATTTTAGGGATAAACAAACTAATTCTAATTTGTTATGTTATTTCTAATTTTGTTTGTTATTATAAGCACACTTTTTTGATAATGTGAATAGATGGATTTTATTGTAGGATTCAAATTTTCTTTTCTTTTTTTTTTTTTTTTTGAGATGTGCTAAAGGACACATTCCAAGAAGCAAGAGTGTAATTATAGATTTAGCATCTCCTGTATGGCCTGACAGAAGTCTACCATCACTTAGGGAGCCATTACAGCATATATTTAATGTCAGCCAGTAGAAAAAAACACTTTCATAGGTTCTGTTTGATTGACACATTTGAAATGACATCAGTTTCCAGCTTTAAAACCTACTGTTATTAGGTCTCTGTTGCTATTTATGTTAGAAATATGTGCACGTGTGTCAAAACAATATATCAACTTTGCTGATTGGCTGCATCTAGATTCTGTTGCCAAGGGTAACAGAACAATTGCTTTTAATCTTTCCTAAATTGCTTCTTGTTTTTTTTTTTTTTTAATACTTGGGGTTTTCAGGGATTTTTGTTTTATTTTATTTTATTTACCCTAGAG
This sequence comes from Ictidomys tridecemlineatus, assembly GCF_052094955.1. Taxonomy (NCBI): domain Eukaryota; kingdom Metazoa; phylum Chordata; class Mammalia; order Rodentia; family Sciuridae; genus Ictidomys; species Ictidomys tridecemlineatus. The sequence continues at coordinate 126,125,900 of NC_135479.1, forward strand.
CAAAAATAAAGAAATTTTATTTAGGGAGAAAACAAATACATACTTTCTGTAGGTGCTAAAAGGAAAATTCAATGCAAAAGGTGTAGTTGGTGTATATTGTCAGTTTGAATAGCCATCTACCATAAGTACTGTGGTAGTGCTAATTCCTAAGGCTGGGCTGATTAGGAAAAGACCATCTTTACTACCAAATGATGCAGCACATGGTCATTTGCCCTTCAAGTTAAAGGTCTTCTCTTTTTTGGTGAAAGCCCAACTTCATGCATTCTTCATTGAGGAGTAGCAATATATATGAAAGAAAATAATGTGTCTTCAAAACATTGTATCACCTTTCCTGCCTCATTAACAGAGCACAGCATGGTGAATAAATCCTATGAATCATGAATCCCAATTCCAGCCTTTGAATTTTTAAAAATTGATATACATACTCATAACTTCTTCTATATAATCATAACTTCTATGAGTTATGTCTTTCTAGACATAATAGTCCACAATACCACCCAAGGCATCTTTGGCCCAATGAGAGAAGCCAGAAATATTCCCTTAGGAGATACTATGTCCCCTTACCTGTAAAATTAATAATTAATCAATTAATTTTTAAAAAATAACCTCAAATTTATTCTGCTCCATGGTGTCTTCCTTCAGTTTTACTACAATTTAACATTTTAAGATAATGCAAGTGTTCCTGGGAGGTATAACACATCAATCTACCACCTATCATCCTCCCTTGAAATAGTGGAAGTTTTGGTTTGAGGAGGGAGAAAGAGAAAATATGAGACAACTGCATACCTAATGTAATGGTCTGAATTGTGTTCCCCCAAAATTCAAATATTGAAATCCTAATCCCCAGAACCCAAGAATGGCACCTTATTTGAAAATCAGATCACTGCAGATGTAATTAGTTAAGATGAGGTCATTAGGATGGACCACAATCCAATTTAACTGATGGCCTTCATAAAAAGGAGAAATTTAGAAAGAGATATGTCTGTGGGGTGTCACAAGGAGAACATCTTCTTTGGCCCAATGAGAGAAGCCTGAAGCAGATCCTTCCCTTACAGCTCCTCAAAGGAACCAACCCTGCCTGTACCTGGATTTTTGGACAAGTAACCTCCATACTTACAAGGTAATCAATTTTAAAAATTTAATCAATTCCTGTTGTTTTAGCTACCCAGATTGTACTATAACTTTGTTCTAGCTGCTATAGGAAACTAATATACCTGAGGACAAGTCACCAGAGGAAGCATGTGGGTAAAGATGAGTGTTTCTAAATACAGACTTCTCCTATGTGTACTTGGTTCTATCTGAAGCTATCTTGCTTAATAGGATGAGATAAAATCAATATTCCCTATTAAAATGTGCTCCTGTCATCCTAGAAATGGAGAGGTTTTTCATTGTCCAGAGGCAATTTCAAAATCATAACTTCTATAAGTTACGCCTTTTTAGAAGATGATTATAGTCCACAATACCCCCAAGGTATCAAGCTAACATGTTGCTAGCCAGTATTTTATATAAAAAATAAAATACATTTTTAAAATTTGGTGAAGGAATGTATTTTGTAAAAGAGAAATAACCCCAAACATGAGTTGCAGGAACCAGATTCTCGTGGCAGACATTTCATTTCGGCAAACGGTGAAATAAATCATTTGGACTTTTCCTAAGTAGCGCTACTAGAATCAAATTTCTTTGAAACTGTTGCTTGCATTGCCACGACTGTGTTCAATGTTGTCTCACCTCTGCTTCTACTCCCTTCCCAAAGACATCTGTTAGGGCACAACATTTGGCCCAGAGCTGATGTGATCTCCAAAGTCAAGTGCAGACTGCAACTCATCTGCATGAACCTGTTCACAGAGGACTTTAGGAAAAGTGTTTTTGGAAAAAGGATTGAGTCATGAACTTAAAAAAACAAAAGAGGGTACAGAGTATGTCCAGAAATTTCACCAATGAAGTGACCAATGTGAAAAGCTAAAGGGAAAGTTCCTCTTGACTTAAGGCAAAACAGGCAAAAGAGCCACTGTCTGAGACTTTCAGTTACCTAAGAAAATGAAGAAAGCAGCATCATCAGATCAACACGTAAAGTGACAATTAAATGTAATAACAGTGTGTTCTTTAATTACGAGGGGAGGAAATGAATGAACTAAAGACCTGTTATCTGTTCAGTAGAGTTGTTAAAAAATGTCAAGCTTGGAAGAAAAAGAGAATTTGTCTCATAAAAAGAAGGAAGTGAGGAGGGTGAGAAAGATCCTGAAACATCTGTCCTATTTCACAACCTGAGCACTGTTCACAGCCTCTTTATTACAATCCCAGATGCAACTTGGGTGTGTGGGGCTCAGGGAAGTGAGTGGCTTCAGCATTTCACACATTCGCACCACCACTGTCCCACATGACACGAAGTCTCCCAGCAAGAACACCACAAAGCTTCCATTTTTATGCCCACTGCTGAAATGGGAACACATAAAAGGAATTTGCTTAACCCTTTCCCCCCACAGAATTAATCCCAACCAATCCAATAGGACAAGGCATTTTTACACACCCCCTCCCCAACTTTCAGCAATTACGTTAAAAAATGGAAACAAAAACAAAATCCAAAAGGAAAAGAAAAACTCCCAAACACCTGGAGACTCTTCCTTGAACAATCAATTTGATTTTGTTGCTCATTATGGCTTATTGTAGAATGAGATCTAAATTACGTTCAGTTGAAACAAGAAGCCAGTTCCGTGCTTCCAATTCTTTTGACTTTATTTCCTTTCCCTGACTGTGGTCTCGTTTCCTCCCTCTCCTTCTCTCTCCTTCATCTGTTCTCCCAATTTTCTTCCAGATTTTAAATTTACCCAAGTACCCCACATTAGGAAGGACATTTTACTCAGTCTCTAGTTTTGTTGCTAAGGGTTACCACAGAGAGAACAACATGGCAGAGGGTTAGAAGGAGGGTCGAAATTGATGGAAGATACAGCCAGCAGCACAAAGCTCCCACAGTACTCAGCTAGAAGCACATATTTGATACAAGAATTGTCTAATATCCGTCCATCGATTTTAAGTTCTTTTCCTCAGATTCATGTTTTACTATGGCTGCATAGACTTATGGGGAGGCTAGTGAAGATTCCAATGAACAAAGGTGGGAATCAGCTATTAAGGCAGTGAGCACAAGGTCACCAGAAGTCATGACACTGAATAGGGGCAGGTATGCAAGTGAGGAAGCGACATCATGACCTGCTTGATCAGGAGGATCCCAGAGGGTCTGATGGGCAGCACCGTGGTTCTTCCTCATTGGAGATGGAGGAGGAAGAGGAGGCAGAAAACAAAGTGAAGCTTTTCGATAAACTCAGAAGCATTTTCAAAATGAGAGTTGTGTTAAAATAGATTCAACCTAAATGTGACCTTCAAAAAAGGGAATCCACGGGGGCTGGGGTGTGGCTCAAGCGGTAGCGCGCTTGCCTAACATGCGTGCGACCCGGGTTTGATCCTCAGCACCACATATCAACAAAGATGTTGTGTCCGCCGAGAACTAAAAAAAAAATTAAAAAAAAAAAAAAAAAAAAAAAAAGGGAATCCAGGGCTTCCTGGAGCCACCTGCCCTGAGCATAGAGATCAAAGGCTCAGTCACTTTTCAGTCTGGTTTTCTTGACCTCTGCACCAAGGAATAGCACCACTTCTGCAGGGTGAAGAGGAGCCCCTGATGGAGGCAGATGAAGGCAGAATGTCCCAAATCCATCCACCTCCCTCTGCACCCCTTGCCCTGGAGGGCCTACAGCCAGATCACTTTCCTCATTAAATGCGCACATGTCTGTTAATATCTGACTCCCTGTGGGTGCTCCGTATATGCTGTTTGAGTAAGTGAACAAATGCACATCCCTGAGGACCATTATAATAACCCTTTCTCTGTTCTATTCTTCTCCCTTCTTTTGGCAAAAATCTAATACAAATTTCCTGGCCCTGTAGCCTCAGCCTAAGGGAAGATGAGCTGTCTTTCCAGTCTCCTTGCCAGGCCCTAGCAAACGCTTGGTTCAGCTCCTAGTTCCACTTTGGGGAACTCCCTAAACTTAATGCTTCTTCACTGACAAAATGGGAATAGCAAACTCTAAGATTCTTTTGAGGGACAAAAGAAGTATACTTAAATTCTTATAGCAGTGGTAGAAGCACAATAATTACTCAGTAAATATAACTGCCCCCCCCCATATGTTTGAACATTTATCCCTTTTACCATCTCTCCATTGTGAGAGATGACATATTAGAAAATTCGAGAAAAGGATGTTAAGTATTTGACTAACCCATTTTACACTAAAACCTTTGGGGAAGAAAACAATAAAGCCGATTAAATCTATTAGTGCATTGAACATAAAACATCGTATTTTTATATAAATAGATTTGCTCAATTGGAGGAGAAAAAAAAACTTGTACCCAAACACAAAACCAATATTACAAAGACAGTAGCACCCACAAAGAGTAACTTACAGATGAATCTAGACACCACCGTTAAACCTTTCACAAAATGGGTCAAAGACCTAAGAGTAAAATACAAAACTATAACATTGCTAGAAGATAACTCAGGAGAAAATCTATGTGAGTTTAAATGTGGCAAAGAGTTTTTAGGTACATTCCCCCCCACACACACACACAAAACAATCAATGAAAGTGATACACTGGACTTTGTTAAAATTTAAAAACACCTGCTCTATGGAAGACATCATTAAAGTGATAAGCCAAGCCACAAACTGGGAGAAGATCTTTGCAAAATGGGTATCTGATAAAGGACTTGTATCCACTATCTAAAGAGTCCAGTTAAACCTTAACAAGAAAATAGCCCAATCAGGAGTGGGCAAAAGATCTGAACAAATACCTCACCAAAGATACATAGATAGCAAATAAGTAAATGAAAAGATACCCAGCAAAATACACTGTTACAGGATTACAAATTAAAACAAGATACCCCTATATACCTTAGAACAGTGAAAATCCAAAACAGGACAACACCGAATGCTGGAGAGGATGCAGAACCACGGGAGCTCTCAGTCATTGCCGTGTGATGCAAAATGGCACATCAACTTTTAAAGGGAGTTTGGAAGATCTGTAAAAGGTAAACATACAGTCACCATAGGATCCAGGAGTCAGGCTGCCTAGTATTCAATCAAATGAGTTGGAGACATATCCACACAAAAATCCTGCGTGTAAGTTTTATTTCACCTTTATTAATAATTGCTAAAAATTGGAAGAAAATAGATGTCCTCTAATAGTGAATGGATTAACAAATTGTGATACATTCATGGTATTAGGATATTATTCAGCAATAAAAATAAATGAGCTATCAAGCAATGAAATGCCATTGAGAAGTCTCACATGCATGTCACCAGGTGAAAAAAACAGTCATTCTGATTTCAACTATGTGGCATTATGGAAAGGGCAAGACTGTTGGGGAAAAAAAAAGAAAACCAGTGGTTGCCAGGGGTTGTGGGGAAGGAACGAGGGCTGAGCAGGCAGAGCACAGGGAGATTTTTTAAAGCAATGAAACTGTTTTGTATGAAACTAAAATGATGGATACATGACATTATGCTTTTAGCAAAATCCATGGAACTATACAACACAAAGAATGAACCCCAGTGTAAAATGTGGACTTTAGTTAATAATAATATACCAGTAGGTTCATCACTCACAACAAATGCAGCCCACTAAGATGTTAATACTAGGATAGTAGGTAAAATAGGGGGAGGAGAAGAAAGAGTAGATGGGAACCCTCTGTACTTTCTGTTCAATTCTCTGTAAAACTAAAGCTGTATTTAAAAAATAAAATTTATTTTAAAGAGAGAGAGAGAGAGAGAGAGAGAGAGAGAGAGAGAGAGAGAGAGAGAGAACTAAGAACTAACTGGAGCCTATAAAGTCTCACTGTTTGCTTACTTTTGCAAAATTTTGATTCTAGATATAAAATATAGTTTGCAACACTTGGAGAGTGTCATGGCTAATTCAAGATTGTCACTCCATAAGTTGCCTAAAAGATAACCAGACAGCCAGACCACTACCCATGTTATATTAGAACAAATGTCAATATAGGGAGTAAATGCAGAGGGCTAGTACAAACCCCCCCAAAAAAAGACATTCAGAAGTGGTAGAATGCTAGTTGAGTCAAAGAGGGAACAGAGGGGGCTGGGGTTTTGGCTCAGTGGTAGAGTGCTTGCCTAGCATGAGTGAGGCACTGGGTTTGATTCCCAGCACCACATAAAAATAAACAAGTAAGATAAAGACATTGTGTCCATCTACAATTAAAAAATATTTTTTAAAAAGAGGGAACAAGAGATTGGGGAGTTGGGCCACACAGGGGTCTTTCCTGGGGAATTGAGATTCAGGTGAGGTCACTGCTGGACTTCTCTGCCTGGTAGAAGTTTTGGCCCACAGTGGCCAGTGGCTGTCCTGGCAGGGGTGGAGCCAGCCTGACAAAGATTCACCCTGAGCTTCTCTGAACCCAAAGCCCTTGCACTTTCTTCTCCAGCCCCCTGTTCTCTCTCAACAAATTTTCCTGTTTGGGAAACTGTCTTGAGTCCTCTGTGTTTCCTTTACACAAACCTCCAGGTATACAAGTGAGGCCTGCACCCCTCTGCACCTCCCCACTGGGTTTCTAATTTAGGACACATTTATTAAGCAATAACTTTTGCCAAGCACTTTGTTAAGTGTTGGAAATAAAGATTAGATTCAAGGATCTCACAGTCTAGTGACAAAGACGTGCTATTTAGAGTGGAATGAGATATTGAGTGCCATAAACAAAGGTAGGAAAAATTTCTTGGAACTACAATAGCCTAGTACTTTGAATACTACAAGGCATTATGAAACCATATTAAAAGTCTACATTGTCAGCTCTTTAAAAATACTCCTCGATTTGCCATGCTTCACATGTAAAATTCCTTTTAATTCCTCTTCTTCCTATTCTTTAGTTTTTTGCTTCTTCCTTAAGATCACTAACATGCCCTGGGCGTGATGGACCCACGTCTATAACTGGAGGTTTGGGAGGCTGAGGCAGGAGGACCCCAAGTTCAAGGTCAGTCTTAGCAACTTAGCAAAGTCCTCAGCAATTTAGTGAGACCCTGTCTCAAAATAATAAAAAATTTAAAAAAAAGAAGAAGAGCTGGGGATGCGGCTCATTAGTAAAGCACCCCTGGTTTCAATTGCCAGTACCCAAACAATCGAACAATAAATTTTAACTTGCCAATTTTCCAATTCCATCAAAACAATTAGGCCATTATATATATATGTTCATCCAACATACCCACTGTGATTCCAACTGTGGAAGGAAGGAAGGAAGGAAGGGAGGGCGGGAGGGAGGGAGGAAGGGAGGGAGGGAGGGGCTTTTCTGGAGGCATGGTGTCATGGGGCAGGAGGGTTAGCAACACACCCTCAAGGCCCATATTTCAAAAGAAGGGTGGTGCCATCCAGAAGCCCAGGGCTTCCCAGGGGAAGCAGTAGGTGGAACTGAATGGTCAGGGACACCCTGGAGCAATGAGCCTGTGGCAGACAAGAGGGAGAATCAGGTGCTGACAGCTTCTGTCTTCCACATTGCCAAGGGCAGGCCATTAAACACGCTTGACTTGGCCTTAGTAATAGCCAGTCTATCACCCAGTGTCTCTAAAGCCCCTACTTCTCTATATTCCTTTCCAGCCACCGTGGAGATTCCCATTTTACAATCCAGTAATACCACAGGGGGCGAGTGTCACATCCACGCTCTGACTTCTGGTTTTCTGCCTCCACAAGTGCTTCTCCTTACCTCCAGGAATCCCTGAACTTCTACTCAGGCTTCATCTGACCAGGTTCCTGTCTCCAGGAATCTTCCCCCAACCATCCTCATCTCCACAATCTCTTGGCATTGAACTAAATTATCTTCTCTTCCAGTCGCCACTGGACTGTGAGCAACTCAAAGTCAGGAGATTCTTGTCTTTCCTCCCTAATGCCAGCACCGTGCCCAGAACTGCTTCCTTCCTATTGTGTAAATTTATGTGTACTTTTAGCATTTGGTTAAAAGTATAGACTTTGGAGCTGTCCTGCCTAGGTCTGAATCCAGACTGTCATTTACAAGTCATTTACTCTGATTTCAGGGTAGGGGGTGCTGTACTTAATATTATAGTTCCTCAGTTTCCTCGGGTGTGAAATAAGGATAATAATACTTACCTTATAGGTTTGTTGTGGAATTTGAGTAAGTAGAGAGATGGTAGGTAGGTAGGTAGGTAGGTGGATGGATAGGGTGTTTGAATGATACCTGACACACTAAATGCTGGGTAAGTGTTAACTATCACCATTGCTATCATCATCATCATCAATATCAGATTTGTAGTCCTCATAATAGGTTCTCTTTCCCCCCTCCCCCATAATAGGGTCTTGATTCCCTATAATACGTTCCTCGAGGTTACCAAAATACACATTTACATTTGTGTGACTCCAGGGTTATTCAGATTGAATGGTGAACACTGACCCTTTGTGTTCCAACCTTTTGACAGCTCTGATCCAGAGGGGTTCTGGTGATTTAAGTAAGCAGAAAAACTATTCAACAGTATCCTAGACAAAACCATGAATTCTTCTCTCAAAGAATATTTATGATTAAAAAAAAAACTAGCTATTTGTACAAGGGAAAAAATATACCAGGAAATAAAGACACAAAAGAGAGAAAAAGGAAATTGTGGTATTATTGGAAATGACCTTGGAAAGATAAGAAATGTTTCTTAAAAGGAGAATTAGTAAGATTTAATTTTATGAGATTGTGTTCAAAACGCTGAGTTTCTTTAGAAAGATACAGTTGTTAGGAAGAAAAGTACTAAGGAAAAAGAAAACTTAGAAAAAAAAAAAAAGCTAGCCAGGGTTCTGCAAGAAACTCAAGCCAATATGTAGCTTGCATCTGCTGGCAATACCCTCATCAAAGAAGGAAATAAGATACAAAACTGAAATTGCTATTCAAAGAAACTTGATAAACAAAATAATCCATTCAATATAACAGATGTCTGTACAATAGTGTGTGCCATGACTAAAATATCTGACCCACCCACCTTCCCACTGGCAGTGCTACCAAACACAGCAATTTAAGCCAGGCAACCTGAAATGTGCACAGAAAAAAAAAAAAAAAAATCAGGCTGTAACTATATAACTACAATGTCAGCAAAATTCATTCCCGACGAAAAGAATGAAAATACTTAAAAGGCCCCATCTAAAATGTGTTATGCTATATTCTCACAGTCTATTCTTTTGCCATTTTTACCTTTAATTCATTCAATTAGTACAATAATTTTGACAAGGAAACGGAAGCAACGTTCAACCTAGTTAAACTCCAAAGATATTTGTTGCTTCTGCCGTATTCCTGGCCCTCTGGCAATTGTTGAAATACTAAGGGGAATGAAATAGGTCCCAGATCTTACAGACTTTACACCTCAGTGATGTTTAGATCGAAGCACCACTTTGATTATATTTGAGTCTCTGCAAATCTGCAGTCACCAGATGAATGGCTCATGTTGATCTGTTTGATGGTATGGGTCAGAAAGAACTTTCTGGAACAGCATTAAGAACATGCATGTCACCTAGTTTAAGATCACGACCATGGGCTGGTTTAAAATATTGGGTAGAAGGCAAGAGAAATTTTATTATTTTGCAACTCAAATCTGATCAATAGAAAAGTTACTTATTTTTAATGCTTTCCTGTACCAAACAGAATTGAACAATGGCTTTTCTACTTGCTGTGCTTTTCATGGACACCGTGAATATTATCAGGGTGAAGCAATGTTGTACTTCAGGGGGAAAAAAAAAAAAAAGACAAAACCTAATCCACAAATGAAAACTGTCAAAAAAATTAATCATCACATTTCCCTGTTGCCTAATTTCCTGATTAACTTCTGATGGGCCCCCCGAGACAATGAATTAAAATGCTCCAACAAAAAAAAGACCTTAAAAGGAGGTGAATTTTCACTGCACCGTATTTCTGACAGCTTGTTCCTGAGCAAAGCAACTGGTGTCCCTGGGGACTCATTCAACATTCATTTGAATCATGGAGAAAGAGACCCAGTTTGGAAGATATTTTTCTGGCGTACAGAGGGGGACTTTGATCCTAGCTCAGATAACAGCTGCTCTCCCTGAGAGGATTTTCTGGTGGCTCTTTCCCTCAGGCCAGGTAAGTCTCAGGGGAGGTGTCTAGTTGACCTCAAAGCTCAGCCAGGCAACTGATACCTGAGGGAGGGTCTTTGAGTGGGCCAGGGAGCCTGGCATCGAGTGTTATCGTTCTGTCAGTCTCTCTCCTGGCTAGAGACAGAGCACACAGGAAAGGAACTCCTAAAGGGAGTCAAGTCTCACCTTGATTTTCTCCCCATTGTAAAACTACAGGAAGGCAGGAAGCCAAAATACCAGGATAGATGTGAGTCTCTGTCATTGTGTTTTCTCACTATTCTGGAATCGTAACGAAGTGTTTTCTTTGAAATCCCTGACCTCTAGCTTTTGAATACAGAAATAAAGGTGGAATATGTGTGTTAATATTCGAAGAAAATAAAATATGTTGCAAAATAGTCAAAAAAAATAGGCATGGACGAATATAAGATTACATCACTTTGTAGGAGGCCATTTTTCTTTTAGAATTAGGTGGATTTGTTAATGAATTGGATTATTCCCTTAAAAATATAAAAGGTCAGAATATTGACGTGGTGAGGTAATATTCTGTCTCTGTATTGTTGTTGTATTTATGATATGAAATGTCAAGGGAATCACTGAAGTTACAAAGACATAAAAAAATCACTTTAATGATAATTTGTTGGAAAAGATAAATATCAAATGCATCTTCAGCCATCACAAAATTATCCTGCCATTCATAATTTATAGCCTTTTATTTATTGTTCATTCATACACTCATGCAACAAATATTTATTAAGCACTTAATAATTGCAAGACATTGTTTAAAATGTGGCAGGAAATAGAAATGTCTACGACAGTTTCTAAATCTAGTGGGAGTATTAAGACTATACCTTGTAGGAATGATAAATGTCAGAGAAATTATATGAACTAGAGGACTTCAAAAGTCTCCCAGAAATCACTGGTCCCAGAACCAGTTCGGGTTCCAATTATTTATTCAATTAAAAATCTATCTTCAGGATATCCACGTCTGTAGCTAATCTCCTCCCCTTTCAGAAAGGGAAAATGGCTGTCACCTCTCACCAATGGCTGTGAGAGGCTAACACCCCTCCACAGATTTATGAAGGCAAGTGAAGACAACTCATCCATCTTTCTCCCTTCTCCTCTCTCCCTCTAACCTCCATCCTTAGGCATGAAATGCAATATTGATTGCAGTAATGGACGCTGAGACAAGGGGAAGAAAAGTACTTCTGCAGTCTTCTTCCAGATCTTGCATATTTAAACAAATCTCCCTGGATTATCTAGAAATATTTATTGGAGGACTGAATAGGCTTTCCATCACTGTGACAACATACCTGAGAAAAATAACTTAAAAAGAGGAAAGATTTATTTTGGCTCATGACTTCAAAGTTTTCAGTCCATGTTTCTGGACCTGTGATGAGGCAGAATATCCGTATAGAAGGACGTGGCAGAGCATAGCTGCTCACCTCAAGGCAGCCAAGAAACAGGGGTGGGCGGGGGATGGAGAAAAGATCCAGGGGTAAGATCAAGGACATGTCTCCGATGACCTACTTCCTCTAATCAGGCCCCACTTCCTAAGGCTTTCACCACCTCCCAATAGTGCCAGCAGCCTTTAGGTAACTTTCCAGATCCAAACTATAACAAGGACCCAGTATCTAAATAGAAGCCTAGTAACCTCCAGGGATTCTTCACCGGACATCTTCATCTTTTTAACAAGAGCCAGAGCCTTGATGAGGAAAAAGAGGAGGTACTTACCTCTGTTCAAGGAAACCACCTTTCTTTGAGTCCCTGAGACTGAAAAGGTTGTCATTAGTAAGAACTATTGGAAAGCGCTCAATATGGTAGGAATGTGTGTACATTGCACAAATGTATAGGAAACAAACTTCACATGGGAAGAATTTTGTCTTTTAACTCAACAGACCAGTGACATGTGTTGCATGATGTCATAGAAAACAGGGTAATACTGCAAACTTAGCATGTCAGGCAGGAGGGTAGTTCATAGAAATAGCTGCAGCTCTATAGACAACAGGTACAGGTAGATAGGCAGGTATGAAAAAGCACTATGATGTAGCAATGATTTAAAATGATATTCTCCAGAAGAAAGGTAATATCAGAAAGGGGGCTAAATGATAGAATAACCTGCTCAATGATTCTATTTGGAGGAGATTTTTTTTTTTTTTTTTTTTTTTGGTACTGGGGAATGAATTCGGGGGCACTTGACCACTGAGCCACATCCCAGCCCTGTTTTGTATTTTATTTAGAGACAGGGTCTCACTAAGTTGCTTAGTGCCTCACTTTTACTGAGGCTGGCTTTGAACTTACGATCCTCCTGCCTCAGCCTCTCAAGCCACTGGGATCACAGGCGTGCGCCATCATGCCCAGCTAGAGGAGGAAATTTTTGTCACTTAAAATCACTAAACCAGTGGGAGAGATCTACATTCTTACTCTACCATTTATGCCAATGATATCAAATGATCGATTATTTCTCCTTTCTTTTCCTCTCTCTCTTTTTAACCCTTTAAATTGCCCATAATAGGATTCAGTTGGGAAATCTGCTTTGTGCCTTGACTTATTTATCCTTTTGACTTAACTAGGATTCTTAACCATTTTTTTTTACTTTTTTCCCCTTTTATGGGAATTTTAGCCCCCTTTATGATATTATCTTTCTTCTAGAGAATATTGTTTTAAATCATTGCTACATCATAGTGCTTTTTCATATCTGCCTATCTACCTGTACCTGTGTCTATAGAGCTGCAGCTATTTCTATGAATTACCTACCTGCCTGTCATGCTAAGTTTGCAGTATCACCCTGTATTCTATGTGGACTCCTCTTATTATACAGTCAACCTGAACATTCTTTCTTTGTTTTCCTTTCTTACTTGGCCCCATTTAATTGTTTGTTTGTTTTTTCTGTAGGCTAGGTACAGTAATGTATTCCTATAATCCCAGCAACTCAGGAGGCTGAGGCAGGAGGATTGCAAGTTTAAGACCAGCCTGTACAACTTAGCAAGACCCTGTCTTTAAAAAACAAAAAGAGCTGCGAATGTAGCTCAGAGGCAGAACACCCTGGCTTCTATTCCCAGTACTGCTGGGGCGGGGAGAGGGGGACTTGTTTTTTTTTTTTTTTCCTTCTCATTATCACCATTGTCCAGTTTATGCTCCATTGTTGTCTCTTCAAATACATCAACTCTCCAGCTATCCCTGTGTCATAATTTAGTTTGCAGAGATCTTGATTGCCTTTCACTTCCACAAGACCTCACACTGGTTCATCAAGTTGAAGATCCTTTGCTGTTTGGACCTTCTTAGAAGTAACAACACTCTAGACTTACTAGTGAGACAGCCACATGTTACAGGGTGTGAAAGAAATTCAACTAAAATTCTACCTCAGAGAAATTTCTAGGGGTTCCATGGTGTCAAGATGGCCCTTCCAAGGTGAATGAGAAGTCGTTGTATCTGTCACCTCCTCAAACCAAGAAAGAGGCCCCATGCCTACCAGGGATTTTTTTTTTTATTTTGGAGATAACACATTTCTTATGTGACTACAACCCATTAATCAAGTGACAACAAAAGCTGCTAGCTTTTCCTGGGGCCCAGAAAATAACAAAGCTCTACAACAGGTTCAGACAGCTATATAAGCTGCTCTGCCTCTTGGGTAATAGGTCCAGAAGATCCAGGGGTGCTTTCAGTGTTGGTGGTAGGCAGGGATGCTGCTTGGAGGTTTTGGCAGGCTCCATGGGTGAATTGCTGTTCAGGCCTTTAGGATTTTAGAACAAGACCCTCCTATTATCTGCCGAGAACTACTCTCCTTTTGAGATACAGCTCTTGGCCTGCTAATGCTCCTTAGTAGAAATGGAACTTTTGGCCATGGGCCACCAAGTTACCATGTGTCCTGAGCTGCTTATCAGAAGCTGGGTGTTATCTGACTCACCAAGCTCTTAAGTTGGATGTGCACAGCATCAGTCCTCCATCATACATAAATGGTGTATATGTGATTAAGCCTGAGCAGCTTCTGAAGGCATTAGTAAATTACATGGAAAAGTGGCCCGAGTTCTGAGTTTCTTACTCTTGCTATATACTGCCTTCTCCCAGCCTGCACTTAAAACCTCATGAGGAACTCTCTGTAATCAGTTGACAGAGAAAGAGAACAGCAGGGCCTAGCTTACAGACGGGTCTGGACAGTAGGTAGGTACCACCTGAAAGTGGATACCTGCAGCCCTTCAGCACTTTTCTGGGGGCATCCCTGAAGGACAGAGGTGGAGGAGGATCCTTCCAATAGGCAGAACTTCAAGCAGTGCACCTGGCCATCCATTTTGCTTGGAAGGAGAAATGGCCAGATGTATGATTTTATAGTGATTCATACACTGGGGCCAATGATGTGGCTCCATAGTCATATACATAGAGGAAACATAATTGGAAAATTGGTGACAAAGACATTTGGTGAAGAGGTATGTGGACAGACCTCTCTGAATCAAGAAAAACTGTGAAGATATTTGTATCCCACATAAATACTTACTAACAGGTGATCTCAGCAGGGAAGAATTTTTTATAATCCAGGATGACAACCACCTGCCTGGTGACAAGTTGATTACATTGCACTACCTTTATCTTGTCAGAGGGCAATATTTTGTCCTTGCTAGAACAGACATTTTAAATATGGATCTGGCTTCTTTTTACACAATGCTTTTGCTAAAACTGTCTTGTGTGGATTTACAGAAGGCCTCATTCAACATCATGATATTCCATGCAGTGTTGCTTCTGGTCAAAGAATCCACTGCACGGCTTAGGAAATGCAGAGATGAATCCATGCTCATGGAATTCACTGCTCTTACCATCTTCCCCATCTTTCTGAAGTAGCTGGCTTGATAGAATGGTGAAAAAGCTTTTTGAAGTTTTGGTGGCAGTATTTTTCAGGACTTGGGCAAGTTCCTCCAGAAATATATGCTCTGAATCACCATCCGAATCATGGTACTATTTCCCCAACAGCCAGGATTCATAGGACAAGGTATCAAAAAATATGAATAGCAGTGGCATCACTCACTATTACCCAAGTGGTCCACTAGCACACTTTGCTTCCTGTTCCCATGACTTTATGTGCTGCTGGCCTGGAAGTCTTAATTCTAGAAAGAGAAATTCACCCACCAAGAGATACAACAATGATTCCATTGAACTGGAAGTTAACTCAAGACACCTAGGGCTCCTTGATCCTCCAAATCAACAGGAAGAGAGGGTAGTGATGGTGCAGGCTGGAGTGATTAATCTGGACTGTCATGGAGAAATTAGAGTATTATTCCACAATGGAGGCAAAGAACAGTATGTCTGAAACGCTGGAGATTCTTCCATGCTCTGAGAATAAGGTCCATGGAAACTCTAACTGCCTGATCCAGGCAGGACTACTACTAGTCCAGACCCTTCCATAATGAAGGTCTTGTCATACTACCTGGTAGAGAACCATGAGGTGCTTGATGAAGGCAAAGAGTACAGTAGAAGAAAGTAGTTATAAATACCAGCTATGACCACATGACTAGTAGTTACAGATGGTACTATAATTGTCATGCCTATTTATTCTTTTCATTTTGAATACATTAGTGGACTTATACATATACATTAAGAAAATAGCTCTCTTTCCTTTCCTTTCTTATTCTCTTATCATGTAATATAAGATGTATTTAGTTGATATCAGTGTTTCAGTATTGTTAGTTCTACATTATAGTATCTAAGCTAGGATACATCAAGGAGAGAGTAAACATCATTCAAGAACTTTGCCTCTTCATCTGGGAAAGGTGTGAGTATATTTTTGGTTGTAGGCAGGATATTTGTACCATGTTAGGCAGAATCATGACCTTGTTCTTTTTTCTGTTAGGAGCTGAGTATGGCTTACAGAAATATATGGATGCCAAGGTGACAAGGGATGAAGTGTGCCAACTTGACTGAGCTAAGGAATACTAAGCCAGCTGACAAAACATGATTTCTGGGTGTGTCTGTGAGGGTGCTTCTGGAAGAGATTAGCATTGGGATCAGTAGTAAACAAGATAGCCTTCACTGGTGTGGATGGGCATTAATCAGGCCTTGGAGGGCCTGACTAAAACAAAGAGGCAGAGAAGAGGTAGCAGTAGGGTAGATTCTTTCTCCTTAAGCTGAGGCTTTCATCTTCTTCATCTTTTTTGCCCTTGGACAGCATTTTTGGCTCTCAGGCCTTCAGACTCTCACACACCATTGGTTTCCTCCTAATGCTGAGGTTTCAACACTTAGTGGTTTAGTCAATTTGTTCACTGCTATGCCTAAAGACCTGACCAGAACAACTGTAGAAGAGGAAAAGCTTATTTGGGGGCACACAGTTTCAGAGATCTCAGTCCAAAGATAGCCGGATCCATTCCGCAGGGCACCAGGTGAGGCAGAACAACATGGCAGAGGGAAGCAGCTCACATGTTGATCAGGAAGCAGAGAGAGACTCTACTCCAGACACAAAATATATACCCCAAAGGCAGGGCCCAATACCCCACCCTTTCAGCCAGACCCACCAGCCTCCAGTTACCACCCAGTTAATCCCATCAGGAGATCGATTCACTGATTGCATTAAGGCTCTCCTAACCCAATCATTTCTCCTCTGAACCTTCTTGCATTGTCTCCCACTGAAACCTTAGGAGGACACCTCACATCCAAACCATAACACTTAGACTGTAATGACACCACTGTTTTCTGTGTCTCCAGCCTGTAGATGACAGATCATGGGACTTTTCAGTCTCCATAGTTGTGTGAGCCAATTCCTCATAATAAATCTTTTCCTGTATATCCATGTTTGTGTATCGATTGATTCTGTTTCTCTGGAGACTAATGTACCTTTTATAAGGGTTTTGCATTTTTTCCCTTGCTGATATTACCATTTCTCTGGAAACTTCCAGTGTGAACATCTTTTAAACTCATCCCTAAACTACAGTGCTTTCCCACCTGTCTATCTAACTATATCAATATGTCCATATCTCTCTCTGCATTTGTCTTTCTATCATGTTGGAGTTGAAGTATCGCCGTTAGTCTGTATTCTGTATGAACTCCTCTTCTTATACAGCCAACCAGACAAACAATATATTTGATTGTTTTCTAGATAGATCTTATCTTATTCTTGTTCTTCTTTCCTACTCTCCTCATTTAGAATTTTTTCTTCTCTTCTTTTCATTATTATCATAGTCAAGTTCAACTCTAAACTCTGCTTTCAGCATGAGATCACCTCTTCTTAATTTGTCATCAGTTGATATACACAAAGCAATTACAATGTTTCAAGAAACAAACTCTAAAAATTTTATGGTGGAAACTTACAAAAGTGTTTCTAATCTGATCTTACCCTCAATGTTATAAATAATAATAAAATATAACAGTGAGCAGAATCAGTGCTCTTGATTGGAAATGCCCCCATTTATTTATTTCTTTGTAAAGATGGCCCATCTCGAAGGCCCCTTTACAATATGACTTTGCCTCCTTCCATCACATAGTGGTCCAAATCTCTTTTCCCTCTTTTTGTATCTGGGCTGACCAAGCAATTGACTTTGACCAATACAATACAATGGAAGTGTCTCCATGTCGACTTCTAAGTCGCAACTCTGTTCTTGTTCTCTTGGAAGACTGCAGTCACCATGTTGTGAAGATACCCTAAACAGTAGATCACTTGACGAGAGAAGCCAGGACCACATTCACTCAAGTTATTCCAAATGACACTCCAGAAAGCCTCTTAGACTATGTACCCCAACTGAGGTCCTGTCTGAGTGCACCCACAAGAATGAGAATGGTTGAGACTAGTGAGACAGGCTGGCTAGCACACAGAAGAGTGAGGAAAAAAAATAAAGTTCTGTTGTGTTAAGCAATGAAGTTGCTGGTGCTTTATTACATTAGATAACTGACAAAGCCTCCATCAAACATTTATCCTACTATCTCACACTGGGTGTTCAAAATTCAGGTGTATAACAAACAGAATCATAGAAATGAAGAGACTACTGCCTTCTGATGTACTCATTTAATCAACATATTAAATCACATACATATCAATAAATGTTGATATCTTTTGGGTATGTACACATTTATGTAATCAATAGTCAATATAATTAATGGTACATATAAAATATACAATTATATATATATATATATATATATTATCATGTATATGTTAGACCCAGTCTTTAGCATTGGGATACAATATAAAAAAAATTATGTCCTCACCCTCAGAAAGTTTATGACCTGGTAGGACTTGGTATGAATGAAAATGAATATTTCCATGGGTAGATGGGAAAGTAAGGCAAAGTACTATAGGAATACCAAGAGTGGACAGAGGTGCGGTGGAGAAAGTTGAGAAAAAAAAAATCCAGAGAGTAGTCTCTGGGTTTGCAGTGGCAACAGCAGCAGAGGCATGGAGTACAGACACAACTAGAGGACCAGGCTGTTGGTTCCATGTACCACCTTCTGCCAAAAGAGCCTGGAGTTGAGCTATTTGAACAAGAAACAACCTGGAATTCTCCTACATGAAGCTCCCTCCTCTCTTTCCTTCCCTATTTCAAACTTTATTCCTAGAAGCTGTCTTCAGCACCATATGATTTGCTTCTACTACTAACCAGATGGTCTTGCTAGTGTTAGCTATATACTTTAATACTAATTTTCCATTTGATAACATACATTGATTCATCCAGTGGGTATCTAGCTGTGCACTACACCAGGCACCCATGAGGTCACCAGTACCTTAAACTCAACATTTCCAAAGAAATTGATTATTCCCTAAGATTCAGTCTCCTCTACTTTCCATTAAGTGAACAACATGACTAGCCACCCAATCACTGCATCCATGCACTTGGCAATTGTCCTTAACTATTAATCCCTCAAGGCTCCCTCCCAAGATTCATCCCCATTAACCTCTGAAATCCAATCAGTCATCAAGGCCTGTTGATTCCCACCTCCTAAATACCGCTCAAATTCACCCAGCCCTCTCATTCCCACTTCCTGAGTTCAGGATTCGTGATGGCTTTCTTGGCCCCTGCCACAGCCCCATTACCTGTCATTCTGCTCTATTCCTTCCTTTCCTTCAGTCCACTCGCCACACCACCATCTGAAGCATCTTTGGAAAATGCAGATATGATCATTCTTAGTTCCTTACTTAAAGCCTCTCCAGGATTCTCCCTGCCTCAAAAGGCAGGGTGCTAGGCACAGTGTTTAAATTCCTTCATAAGGACCTACCTCTCTGGTCTCATCGCTCTACTCTCCTGTCCCCAACATGCACACTCTACCTTCCAGCCATGGGACTTACTCTTTATTACCTGAACAATGGTCAAAGTTACCACTTCTGTCCCTGAATGTGTCGTATCTGTCTGTAAATGCCAGGTATAGCCTGATCTGAATATAGAACAGTAACTTATTGTTTTGGGTGCACCTCATTTCCTTTGGAAGTTTATCCCCACAAATGTGTTGCCCCTTCATTGGGCCCCAGGATATAGAATGGAGCATCTTACCGTTGTGCCCCCAATGATGTTCTGAGCATGCTTGTATCACAGTTCAATTACACTTTATTGTGTTTTTCTGCTTATGTGTCTGACTTCTCTCCCTCAATTCTGCCATCACCAAGTCAATCTCAAAACGCCTTTTACTCCTTTGGTATTTACATGACACCATGCACTGCCTACTTACAGCAGGAATTTCAAAATGAAAATGAGTTAATTGGTTACAACTAATTCAAACAAAATAAAAAATTACATCAAGCATAAGTTAATCTTGCTTTCTTGACTTCTGATTTTGTTAGCCTTATTCTAGTTGTTTGAATTATAAGTGCTTAAATTTTGGATAAAATTTAAGGCATTTCCTAGTTGATATAATCACCAAATCTTTCTACATAATAGTGCTTCTTCTGTAGAATAGCTGAATTGCAAACCAGTATAGCTACATTTTGAGTATCCAGAAATCAACTTTCGGACAAATTGAGAGCAACTGCCCAATGAATAATGAAATGCCTCAACATTCTTGTCCTAAAACACACGCATAGGAAAACCCATCTCAGAATATGTTCCAAATCTGCCACAGATTACAAACAGAAAATAAAAATGAGAGCAGAATTGCTACAGGAGAGCCTCTAGGCTACAGGCAAGAAATGACAGATGTTAACCAAGGAGAAGATAGAAAATTAAGAAAAGAAGATCTAGGATTTCAAAAAGGGTGATTATCCAGAGCTAATCAGAGAATTAAAATAGAAAGAAATACTATCCTCTACCTTAACTAGCTTATGGACATTGCTGAATTATCCCATACTGTAGTACACATCATATTGCATATAAGCTACTATGTACTTTGATGACCATTGATGACATTGGTGACTACACTTCTTTAATTAAAATGATGTTCAGGGGCTGGGGATGTGGCTCAAGCGGTAGCGCGCTCACCTGGCATGCGTGCGGCCCGGGTTCGATCCTCAGCACCACATACCAACAAAGATGTTGTGTCCGCCGCGAACTAAAAAATAAATATTAAAAAAAATTCTCTCTCTCTCTTTCTCTCACTCTCTCTTTAAAAAAAAATGATGTTCAGTATACTTTACATAAAAGGAAGAGGGATGGTGTAAAAACATTTAGATTTTTTTTCAAATTTATTGATCCAAAAACTGTTTAAATCTTATTTAACAAGACAATCCAGAATTACCTATTCTTAAGTTTTTATTTAACATGAATAAATACTAAATACAGGTTTATTTATTTGATTTTGAAATACAATGCACAGTGCACCTTATATCACAGCCTATACGATGTGTATTATGATTCCTATTTTGCAGATGAGAAAACCAAAGCCAGGAAGGTAAATTAAGTAGGTTCATATAGTCCGTCAGCAACTGACTAGAGATTCTTTTTTTTTTTTTTTTTGAGAATACAGAAACTGTATTAGAGTAGTATATCAAGGCATAAAGGGTCAGTTCTCAAAATATATAGTCATGTGTCAATTAATGATGTGGAGATAATCGAAGAAATGGGTTGCTTGGCAGTTTTATCATTGTGTAAACCTCCCAAACATGTACAAATTTCAGGCATGTCATCTTACGGGACCACCATTGTTAATACAGTTCATTGTTGACCAAAACGTTGTTAGGAGATGCATGATTGTATTCTGAATACAGACTTTAATGTGAGATTCTTTTCATTCTTATCATCATTGAAATTAGAGTTCATAAGATTATTTATTAATAAATCAACCCCTGCAAAATCTCAGCATGAGTGTTTACCTTCAGTTCACAAATCTGTACCACAATTGAGTTTCCTTTCACAGTGAAAAAAATATTTAAAATAGTTCACCAAGATAACCTCAATAAAAACACAGATCATTCAGGGTAAAATGTTTATTATATAATGCCATGACTATTTGCTAATAGGGATATAAGAATTTTCTGAAAGAAACTATCACCTAAAAGTACATAAAGATATTTCTATTTCTCACAGATGGTCAAGAGCTGAACGGATATGTTAGTTAGGATTTAAGAAGTCACAACTGTCTACAAACACTAATGGTTCTTCTAAATGGACACATGCAAAACATACTAGGAATGTGCAAGCCCCTGAATTTGATCCTAACTACTGCAAAACAAAACAAATAAACAAAAACCATGCTAGGAAAAAACTTGGAAACCAAAACACCTGCTAGAATTTGAATCTTCAGAAAAAAAAAAAAAATGGGGGATGGGCAATTTTAATTTAAAAAAATAAATTAACTTTTTCAACAGTTAGCCTAAGAGTTAAAAAACAGAAATACTCCTAAGAGTTATTTATTTAAGGGCTTTGTTCTTTAAAGTCATTACATTATTCCAATAAAGATGAAAGAGGTTATTTTCTTTAAATTATTTAGGTGTAAGAGTTAGCCTTCAGACAGGTGTTCTATTTATGCAGATGGCAAAATAAATTATTCAGAAATAGAGACAGGTAAAACAGATGGAAAAGCAGGGTAAACCAAGAAAGCCATGGGCAGCTGCTTAACAGGCCCCCAGTAAGGCACTCAGTTCTACATGCAGTCCAAGCTACCTCGTTAGCAAGAGTTCTAGATATATATACACCATTGTCCACTTCTCAAAAACACCTCTGGGACCCTGTTCCCCCTCCTGTGCTATTGTGTGTAAAGGACAGCATCTGAAATTCTTTATGGAAACCTAATTTTAAATGTCTTCACTTAAACTGTAAAATATTCCTGAAGACACTTCTATCAGATCTGAGAGTGCACTGCATTTCCAAATCCTTTTGAAATATGGTTCTTGTATCCTATCCAACAGGAACTGTGTTGGGTTTCCTCCTAGCACCTTCCACAAACTGATATCGAGTTGTGTCTTCAGGCTCCTTCAAACAGCAAAGTTCTTTCTCTTGTTCCACTGATCCATTGATTCAAAACCCAAGGGTAAAGATGACAGGGGAAAAAAATATATGCTTTTTGACAAACTCTTTTCTAGGAGAATATTATAGTAGCATGTCAACATGTAACATGGTGGTCTGCTAAAGAATTCTGGGGAGCGCAGAAATGCACCACTAAGACAAATCATTCAGAACCATAAACATCCTTGCCTTAGCTCAGTTCATTTAATAATGCAAACAAAGTCAACTCTATTCTCTTAAAGGGAAGAAGTCAATTCAGGCATGGGGATTTCAGGAACAGAGAAGAAATGTTGAAGAACAGTGGCATTTCCTAAAGTGATACCTTTCTGGCCCAAATGCCAGGAGATCTGACTTCTAGTCCTGACTCTCCCTTAACCTGGCTTCTAGACCAGTGAGTGTTAACCTCTCTCAGCTCCAGTGTTTTTATTCACTGAATGAGAAGGTGAGATTCTAAACAAAATCCCTTGATCTCTTATGCTACACAAGTCTATATGAATTTGGAAAAGGCAAAAAGGCAGGTTATATATTGTAAAAAAATAGAGCACTTAAAATGCATCTTGTTGGCATTCTGTGCTTTTGTTTTTAATCTAAATTTTAGAATTTTGTGCTTCCTTTTTAATCTATTTTGTAGCATTTAGCATAATTATATCAGAGGACAATGTTTTTTAACTGAAAAAAAAACTATACCTACGTATAACCTGGTAATAAAGGACAAAAGAGGCAAGTTCTGATATAAGTTAAAGATTGAATCTTCTAAATAGTTTCTACTACTTGAGGCCAAGAGAGTTGATCATTCAAATCTTTGATGCATTTTTCACCTTTCCTGAAACCTTTTGATATTATCTGGATAGGACCTAGAAGATTTGCTTTGAATCAATTTTTTAAAATGCCTATTTAAATGCTCTCTGACAACATTCAAAGGTTGGGTAGTAAAGATGGAGTTTATTGATATTATTATTTTGTCTAAACACCATCTTAGTAATTTACATTAATCCAGGTCCTTATCTGGGCCATGTCCAAATTAAATTTGTCTGACCTCAGTCACCCAAAAAAGTGTTTTACTTTACCACATGACCAGCAATGTGAAGACTGATACTGCTCTAGAGGAACTCATGGTCTGATTGGGGTAGAAGCAAATAATTACTACTCAGTAGGATGGGTGATTATTGGACTGACTCTTTGATATTGGCTTTGGCCCCCTTTCACCTATATTGTTCTTTACTAATATTCTTTCTATAGATGAGTGTGCTATTATAATCTATTAATGTGTAAGTATATTTTATCACTTCTATACATGCAACATCAGTAACTTTACCAATAATGGACATAAATTCACAAAATTTAAATATATAACCACTGAAGTAAATGTATTTGTTAATGAATTACCCTCCAAGTTCCCTTGCATATCGTTAGTGGAGTGCATAGTTTAGAAGTATAGGGGTGGTCCTTATAGGTCATGCTAAGGATCCTGGGCTTTCGCTTCAAGCTTTCATCTTTTCTTTCATTTAAAGAACATGTATTGCCCCAGACCAACATCACTCTAAATTGAGAAATATTAAAGGCATTCCCTCTAAAAACTGGAACAAGACAGGGATGCCCTCTTTCACCACTTCCATTTAAACATAGTTCTTGAAACACTGACCACAGCAATTAGACAGACAAAAAAATTTAAAGGGATACCCATAGGAAAAGAAGAACATAAATTAGCACTATTTGCTGACGATATATTTCTATACCTAGAAGACCTAAAAAATTCCACCAGAAAGCTTCTAGAACAAGTAAATGAATTTAGCAATAGCAGGATATAAAATCAACACCCATAAATCAAAGGCATTTCTGTATATCAGTGATAAATCCTCTGAAAGGGAAACGAGGAAAACTACCGCATTTATAATAGCCTCAAAAAATAAAATATTTGGGAAGAAGTGAAAGATCTCTACAATGAAAACTACAGAACCCTAAAGAAAGAAATCAAAGAAGACCTTAGAAGATGGAAAGATCTACCTTACTCTGTTTAGGTACAATTAATATTATCAAAATGACCATACTACCAAAAGCACTATACAGATTTAATGAAATTCTGATCAAAATCCCAATGGCATTCCTCATAGAAATAGAAAAAGCAGTCATAAAATTCACCTGGAAAAATAAGAGACTCAGAATAACTAAAGTAATCCTTATCAGGAAGAGTGAAACAGGTGGCATCACTATACCAGAACTTAAACTACACTACAGAGCAATAGTAACAAAAACAGCATAGTATTGGCACAAAAAAAACAGACTGATAGACCAATGGTATAGAATAGAGAACACAGAGACTAACCCACAAAATTACAATTATCTTATATTAGACAAAGGTGCCAAAAACATACATTGGAGAAAAGATAGTCTCTTCAACAAATGGGACAACTGGAAATCCATATGCAACAAAATGAAATTAAACTCCTACCTCTCACCATGCACAAAACTCAACTGAAACTGGACCAAGGATCTAGGAATTAAACCAGAGATCTTGTGTCTAATAAAAGAAAAGGTAGTCCCTAATCTTCATCATGTTGGATTAGGCCCCAAGTTCTTTAATAAGACTCCCATAGTGCAAGAATTAAAATCAAGTATCAATAAATGGGATAGATTCAAACTAAAAGGTTTCTTCTCAGCAAAAGTAACAATCTGTGAGTTGAATAGACAGCCTATCTCTTGGGAGCAAATTTTTTTAAAAAATATTTATTTTTTAGGTGGACACATATCTTTATTTTATTTTCATGTGATGCTGAGAATCGAACCCAGTGCCTCACACATGCTAGGCGAGTGCACTACCACTTGAGCCACATCCCCAGCCCCTTGGAGCAAATTTTTACCCCTCACACATCAGATAGAGTACTAATCTCTAGGCTATAAAAAGAACTCAAAAAGCCAAACACCAAAAGAACAAATATCCCAATTAATAAGTGGGCCAAGGATCTGAACAAACACTCTCAGAAAAGGATATGCAGTCAATCAATAAATATATGGAAAAATGTTCGTCATCTCTAGCAATTAGAGAAATGTAAATCAAAACTACTCTAAGATTTCATCTCACTCCTGTCAGAATGGCAACTATTAAGAAAACAAACAATAGTAAGTGTAAGGATGTGGGGGAAAAGGCACACTCATACATTGCTGGTGGGACTGCAAATGGTGCAGCCAATTTGGAAAGCAGTATGGAGACTCCTTGGAAAACTGGGAATGGAACCGCCATTTGACCCAGCTATTCCTCTCCTTGGTCTATATCCAAAGTACTTAAAAACAGCATACCACAGGGACACAGCCACATCAATGTTTATAGCAGCATAATTCACCATAGCTAAACTGTGGAACCAACCTAGATGCCCTTCAGTAGATGAATTAATTTAAAAATGTGGCAATATACACAACAAATATTACTCAGCATTAAGAGAATAAAATCATGGCATTTGCAGGTAAATAGATGGAGTTGGAGAAGATAATGCTAAGTGAAGTTAGCCAATCCCCAAACACCAAATGCCAAAAGTTTTCTCTGATATAAGGAGGCTGATTCATAACATGGAACATGGGAGGAATAGAGGAACTCTAGATAGGGCAGAGGGGTGGAAGGGAGGAGGCAGGGGGTTAGAAATGATGGTGGAATATGATGGGATCATTATCCCAAGTATATGAAGACACCAATTGATGTGAATATTCTTTGTATACAACCAGAGATTTTTTTAAAATGTGCAATATGAATAGTAATGCATTCTGCTGTCATATATTTTTAAAAATTAACACATAAAAAAGAACATGTATTAACACAATGGAATATTACTCAGCATTAAAAGAGAATAAAATCATGGCATTTTCAGGTGAATGGATGGAGTTGGAGGATATTATACTAAGTAAGCCAATCACAAAAAAAAAAAAACAAATGCTGAATGTTTTCTCTGATATGTGGATGCTGATCTATAATAGAGATGGGGAGAGAGCATGGGAGGAATGGAGGAACTCTAGATAGGGCAAAGGAGGGGGGGAGAGGTATGGGGGAATGGGGGTAGGAAAGATGGTGGAATGAGAGTAACATCATTAACCTAAGTACATGTATGAAGATACGAATGGTGTGACTCTACATTGTGTACAACCAGAGACATGAAAAATTTTGCTCTCTATATGTGCTATGAATTGAAATGCATTCTACTGTCATGTATAACAAATTATAATAAATAAATATATTTTTTAAAAATGAACATATATTAAGCACCTATTATGGACTAGGCATAATGTTGATAATGATCTATTTAGGGACTTTAAAAAGCATTATGACAGGAACAGTTCTGTATTTAGAAAGCTTGATTTCTACTTTGGTGCAAAAGATTAATTGAAAGAAGAATGAGACTAGGAGATCAGGCATTAGTTGTCTACTGCAAGACCTGACAAAATAAGGACTCTGTGATGACATTAATTGTTGCCATAGAGATAGAGATAATGGCTTCTCTGTACAGTAGGAGGTAAAGTCAATAGGACTGGGGACTATTGGTTTGTGGCAAGGCAATCACCAGGTTTCTGGCTTGGGTGACTAAATGCAGTTTGGTTTCAAGTTCCTGATTCATCTGGTACCTGGCATGTTTAATGGATCATTAAAGGTTGTTATCTCTACCTTAGAGATTTACTGATGAGATACTATGGTGTAAGTTTCACTACACACTACTATAAGGATAAGTTTACCAAAATAACTATATAGCTATTGGCAGGTTCAGGCAATGAAATAAACGGAACCAATTGCCCTAAGACATGAACTAGACTCCAAACTGCATCTCCATCTTCCTGAAAATTGAAACTCAAAGACTTTGTACAGAGACAGCCTATGATGGCTGGTGGCTCAAGGCTAATGTACTTGGCCAGTTATAAGAAAACGAAACTCCAAGACTCAAGAAATAATGTGGTCCTTGACTTGCTTATTCTCTTTTAAAATAAAATATAAGAAATGTTGTAAATTATGAGGAACAGATGGCAATATTGTTGCTATTCCAGATAAGGTCATTGGAAGCCTTTCCCAATCCTTCAGGTGTGGCCCTGCTTCTGCTGCCTCAGTCAACAATGGATATTCCTGATGAATCAAGCAAAGATATAAAGATACCTAATTATTACTCATCACAGAGATGTCAATCAGCACTGCAAAGACAGGTGCATTGACCTTCTGTCAACAAGAAGAGGGTCCCATTACAGTCGCTTATTGCTGCATGATCCAACAGGTTATTCTTCAGAGTAAAAGCAAACAAGTCAAATAAATAATCACTTTCAGTAAATTGACATATAAATTATGGGGACATCCTATGCATACTCTTAAAGTAATTACTTTCATCATTATAAAAGCATCATTAAATCCTCTAGGTAGGGCATATAGAAAGTTGGAGACGTAAGGATGTGATTGACAGAAAAGAGTGGAGTGTCAGAAACCCCAAAACACAAAGATTATTTTAAATGTTTAGGATCTTGATATTTTAAAAATTGTGTGTGTGTGTGTATTAATAAGATATATAGAAAATAAATGACATGCGTAACTAGAAAGTGGCAAGACTTGGGGAGAAGACCCAGACAGGCTGATTTTTAATCCATTCCACACTAGCAAGAAGCAATTTTCCAGAATGTCTCCCAGGCATGCATCCAGCTTTTAGCAATTAAATTCAAACATACATCTACTCTTCAGGAAGACCAGAGCCTATACCCACAGCCCCAGGCTGTCATCTTCACATGTGGCTCCAATAGCATTGTTGGGAAAACAGCCCAAAGTGCCAAAGACATTTAGACAGGATCCAAAGCATCACCTTTATATAGGACACACAGTGGACTGAATTTTTTTTTTAGTGCATCTATTAATTTCTACAGGGACTTTTTAGAATTTCATTGTAATAACATCAACACTTCATTATTAATAAAAGAATGACTTTCAAGCAAACTTTTGATCCAGGAAAGTCATTTTGGTTCTGTGAAAGAGCTAGTGTGCTACACATTTGCAAAAATGAAACTAGCATTTAAACATTTCTTTACAGAATCTTACTGAAGAAAGGAGCGCCAAAAATGACTGATCAGAAATTTGTTTCCTCGCAGAACTGCCTGTTAGAAAAAGCTAAACCCAGATCCCACCAACTTTTTATTGCTGACATAATTCAGGAGCTTTTCTTCTGCTGGAGACTTGGAAGTCTATCTTTACAGTGCCTGGGGCTGAAGAGCAGGAGTTGGAAAATGAAGTGTTATTAAGATAGATCTATGAACTAGAGAAACACTCTCAAGGATCCAGGTAAATATTTTTAATCCTTGATATATAATATATGTGTGTGTGTGTGTGTGTGTACATAAAATGTAAACTTCGATTAGCCATGTTGTATAAGATGTGTGATATGTGTATGTGCACATAGCATAACCAAATCAAATTTAGTATCACAGTCCTCATTACATTTCTTAATCTAGATAACTACAAAAGTTGAATTACATCAGATCGTTTATTTAATGAAAGCATGAAGAGTGTACTAGGTGCCAAGCTTAACACTTAGGGAATAAGGGAGAACCAAACCAGTCTTAGGGTCACCAGTTCCCAAGGCTCCATAGTGTAATGGAACAGAGAGGTGAAAATAGATAACAGGAAGATGTGCTCGCGCGATCTGAAAGTGCTTACAGGCTGACCTGTAATTGTGTTCACAAGTGCTATCTTGATCCAGAGTATAAGAGGAAGTACTTTGCCTGGTGCAGTGGGGCACACCTGTCATCCCAGCTACTCGGGAGTCTGCGGCAGAAGAACCACAAGTTCCAGGCCAGCCAGCCTGGGCAACTTAGCAAGAGCCTGTCTCAAAAAGGATTGGGGATGTAGCTCTGTGGAAAAGTGCCCCTAGGGGTTCAATCCCCAGTACTGAACAACAACAACAACAAAAAAGAAATCTTTTGACATTTTCTTTATAACTACTGATTCCTTTGATCATTTAATCATTCATTCAGCAAATATTTATTGAGGATCAACTGCATAAACAAAATAAAGTCAACAGCCCAACAACACTTCATTCTAGTAAAAAGAAGACAAAAAAAAAATAAGGAAAGCAAACAGACTGAAAAAAAAACTGTGTTTTTTTTTCTTTTGGTAATAATAGAATGGGAGGAAAGTCAATATGGTATTCAGGAGTATGAGACAGTGTGCAAGAATATAAGAGCAGACCTCACCAAGGAGACCTCAGCTGAAAGGAAAAGGTATTGAGGGAGTGAGCTCTGGGGTCCTGGGGAAATAGTGTTCAAGGTAGCAAGTGCCGAGGCCCAGGGACACCCCAGGTCTGCTTGGCTGGAGCAGAAGGCACAGAAAGCAGAAGGCTAAACCATGAGATTAGAAAAGCAAAGCAGGTCTAGAACCTCTTCCTAGAAAGAGACATTAACTCAATATTAGGTCACATAGTTACATGAATCCCCATTCTATCTAACAAGAAAATAGTAGATAGATAAAATCACAGGGGTTGTGATCAAAAGGTTTCAGAGGAAAGTACCTTAAAATTAATATTTTTAATTCCTGACAATCCAGGCACATCATGAGGAAGAGTTGACTAAAGGACAAGGATCAGTAACAATCAAAAGAAACAGAAATAGATGAATAAAATATGGTGCCACATTTCAAGAATCCTGAACACCTCCCCGCCCCACCCCAGCTCAGTAGGTCAACCTTCACAGCAACCTAGCAAAGCATCCCACCCACTGCTATCTCACTGAGGTAGCATAGGTAAGCAGCATGCTCTAAGGGACATTCACAGGGGACCAGACAGAATTTAACCCACTGATCTTTTAGCTCTAGTCTTGTGCACTTTTATTCTAAAATGCTGCCTGTTCTCAACCTCACCCTTTCTCTTGGCCTTGCCTTTGTGTAGAAATTGACTTAAGCCAATTTGCTTGGGAAGAAAGTCATATAAAATAAAACTATTTTATAATCAACCGTGTGCTTTTGTAGAGAAGGGTCAGAACTAAAGATAGAATGTTTTTCATTGTGGCTATGAGATCTTAATTATTTAGTTTTATATTATAATAAAAAAGAAAAGTCCCTGCATTATATATAAAGTGCCCAAAATGTTGCAGAGAGAGCCATTTCAATTTGTGATACAGTAAAGGGTAAAAGTTAGATTGTCTAGTATCAAGGGATTTTCATTGATGGAACAATTTATACAGAGCAAATCTTTTTCAAAAGTTAAAAAAAATCAGAAATCCTCTTTCCTACTAGCTTTAAAATTAATCCCTAAGATTTTTTTTTTTTTAAGTAAAGAAAACAGTGTTCAGTAATTCTTTTCTAATATTCTGTGCTGTCCCGCAGGGGATGTGGTTAGAAGCTTCAGAGGGAAAGCAAGTCCACTGAAATTAATAGAAGAGGGAGTACTTAAGCTAATTTCTTATAATCGATATCATTGCAAGATTAGCATACATGTAAGGTTAAGGTTCTTCTATGTGCATCTCCTTCTTGCACTTTGATAGAGCAGGGGTGTTTCACAGATAAGATGGTAAAAAATTTTAATTTACAAATTAAAAAAAAGAAAAATGAATAACCCTTGTGTGTGTCCATTCACCACCATTATGTGATGAGTTCCTTCCTTGAAGAGCTGAATTTCGCCTGCAGTTAAAAGATGTTCCTCTTCTTTATCATACATTGTAATCAGATAAGAAAGGGAGATCACAAGTGTCATGTCCCAGCCTGGGGCTGTATCAGACCCAGCAAAAAGCTGTTTTCTTTGCTGTGGCTTGCCATATGCATTTTCACATCATGGGGTGATGCTTGAAAAATTAACACACATGAATCCCTTTAATTGGCCCTGACTGGGTGAACTCGGGAAAGGTGCCAATTATACCATCTTCCTGATTTCCAGAGTTTACAGAGTACACATTGTCTGAGAGAGAGTCACATTTTATTTTCTGATTGACTTTTAAAGATGTATACCTTGAAACAATAAAACTTCTCAGAGTATTTTTATTAAAGGATCCTTGACTCATGAAGTGTTTACAGTTCGGAATGAAAAAATTTATAAGACAGATGTAAGTAGGAGGGAGAAATGCAGGAGAAATTCTAAGTGGGAGAAGAAAGACCCAAATTTCAGTTCTCTCATTGTAAAATTGCAGATGGTGTTCGTAGTTTTGACCAATTTTCTATTACTCACCCTCAAGATCTGACTCCAAAAGAGACGCTTGCCACTGGTGAGCTTCTTGTTCCAGTGTCCAAGTGTGCCTGCCTTTCATCTACAGCTCTGTCATGAAGCAGTGTTGGGCTGTTTTACTGTATCCTTGTTCTAGCATGTTGGGAGAATATTCTAGTTAAATGCCAGTGCCAATTATCAGGGAAAAGATAGGGCAAGTTGCTGTTATCTATCTAGAGATTTTTCTTTCATTCAAATTATTTCCAACAATGGATATGTGCTTCTCCCTAGCTTTTAGGGGGAATAAACCCCCAATATATAAGAATAAGCCCTATATTTTAATGTTTAACTCCTCCAAATGTAAATAGACATATTTCTACCTTTATAGCCTTAAAAAAACATGAGTTCTTATTATCTCATAAATTTAATTGTGACATGTGTTTGGCTACAATTGTTCCAGATATGATCAAGTATTCAGTGTCTTATCCTGCCTCCTGTGTCATTTCCCACAAATTAGCCCTATTGGAGAAACACCGTAGGGTCATCAGAAAGCTTAAGTTAGGCAGTACTGCCTAGAACAACAGCTATCATGAACAGAGCTTTTAGCCCACATTGGACTAATGCATCTGCAATCCAGTGACATGTCACATTTTTCCTATTTTCATTTAATGTCCTTTAAAGAATATTTTGTTTTTTCCAAATCGATGGGTGATTTCTTTTCTCTATTTTTATTGCTTTGTGATGGGAGAATATGTTCTGTATGAATTCTACTTTCTGCAATTAGTTGAGATTTGCTTTAAAGACTAATAATAAATGGTTAATTTCCTATGTTATTTATGTTTGAGAAAACAATGCAGTTAGTACAAACAAATATTAAACATGTTAATAGGGTTATTTAAAACCCTAGACCCTTTCTGGTTTTTCTCTAATTGTTCTGGTATTTTCTAGAAAGTTGTCTCTCACTCTGATTGATGATTCATTTTTCTCTTTGTACTTTTAATAGTTTTTGATTTATATACTTTAAAGTTGTGCTGCAGATACACAATGCTCATGACTGCTATATATTTTTATGGATTGCTCCTTTTCTCAATATGAAATACTCCTCTTTTATCCCTTCTGGTGCTTTTTTTTTTTTTTTTTAGATCCTGCTTTGTCTTATGTTAATTTACCATTGCTTAAATGTTAATTTTATTAACATTAATATGTATTTCTTGATTTTTCAATATTTATAACTAATTTATTTTAGATAAATAAAATATAGTTTGTTTTGTTTTGTTTGTTTTGGTTTTGGTTTGATTTTTTTATCTACGCAGAGTCTCATTTAGTAATAGGAATACCTTTATTGTGATTTCTTATGGACTTGGACTCTTGTCATCATAATTTAAATTTTCTTTTTGCCTTCCTTTGTTATGGATTGTATTGTTCTCTATACTTTCATTTTGTTATATTGATTTAGGATGAGGTAGAATTATTGCTTTAATTTGGGAGGAGAAAGATTTGTTATTTCTAAGTGGTTTGAAAGTTACACTTTCTATTTCAATTTTTCCAGTTTTTAACTGGGATATTTCTAACACATTGTGTGTATGTGTTGTGTGTGTGTGTGTGTGGTGTGTGTGTTGTTTTGGGGTTTTTTTGTTTGTTTGTTTGTTGGATTTTATTTTTGTTTGGGGCATGGGGAATTAAACCCAGGAGCATTTTACCACTGAGCTACATCCCATGTCCTTTTTATTTTCTATTTGGAGACAACTCACTAAGTTTCTGAGGCTGGCTTTGACTCACAATCCTCCTACCTCAGCCTCCCAAGCCACTAGGATTACAGACATGCACCATTGTGCCCAGCAAGAACTTTCAATATCTTACCTATAGAGTTTTACAAAACATTAATTTTATGATAGAATGACACCACCATTTGTACCATATTTTATTTAATTAATCTGCTACTAATGGACATTTTGTTTGTTTTTAATCTTTTGCAATTACAAGAAATATTTCAATACCTACTTCATACATTACTCCCTTTGTAAGAGTATTTGTGCAACTACATCACTTATGTACAAGAATGTCTTAGGATACATTCCCCGATGTACAATTATGCTAACTTTTTAATGTATGACTTTTCCTTGTGTGGACCTATTGTAATTTACTTAACTAGCTTTCTTTTAGAGATATTTTGGGTGTTTTCAATATTATGCTGGTACAAAAAAAACATGCAATTAATTTTTTGTATACACACAAGTAAAATTTCCTTTGTGTGCTAACTTTCTCAAAGTGTGATTGCTGGGTCAAGGGCATTTCACAACTTGATATGTCATGCCTAACTGCTCTAATCACTTACTGTGAATTGAATTTATCTTAGTCTTGCCAGCAACATTTGGGAGTTTATTTTCTCACTCTCTCACCAGATCAATGTTATTCGAACATAAAGCTTTACTTTAATCTTATAAGCAAGAAGAAAAATGTTATCTAATTATACTTTCATTTTGCACTTTTCTTCCTATGAATAGAGTTGGACATATTTTCAAATATTTAAGAATCACTTATATCTTCTTATGCTTGCTCATTTTCTTAATGTATTCCTGGTCTTTTTATTGATTTATAAGAACTCTTCATATATTGAGTACGTTCATCTTTTGTGTTAAATACTGGATCTTCAAGAGCTCTCATTTATTTTTGATGCATATAATAATCCCTTAAGAGTTCTTTAACACTAATTATACTTTTTAAAAAATTCTTCTCTTTATTCTATTTCTCCAAGAATGAGGAATGTTGTTTTAAAATCCCTGTACACATTTGCTTGGTGTGTTTACTCTAAGCCAACCTTCATGTTAGGAGATGGGGAAGGTAGGGTGTACTGCCAAGAGCTTACTATCATTTTATCTTGTGGATGTGAGGTTCCCCAACTTTCCTGGGAGGGGAGAAGAATGACTACCTGGGGCAATACCCTACCCATCTGGCTCCAGGAACCTCTCACATTAGCCTGTGGGCCAGGTGAGCTGCTGCCTCCTACTCAACACAAGTGGGAGAGAAAAGGTAGTTAAAAGCCTCAGCTGCAGGTGCACACTCTGAAGAATGCCTGGGGGAACGTCTTTCTCTTTATCACCACTGACTCTGGGCTTAGACTTCCTCCTGGGGTATGAGTACTCTTCTGTGGGAGTTTTTGGGTGATCCTTTCTACACCTTAATTCTCCCACGACCTGATCATACAAAGTCATTTTGTTTGCTTGGGCTCATATTTTTAATTATTTAGGAATTCCTCTAGATTTCTGGTCTTCTGTTATCACTTATTTTTTCAGCACAGTCACCGATGTTTTCACTCTGAAATCATGCTTTTGTCATTTTGTGGCATTTCTGGCAGCAATAGAAGTGTGTGCTCAGGAGGCTATCTTTATCTCAACTCCCCAAATGACTGAAAATCCAAAAGGACCCAATAGTACCTACCTTTGCTGCTACACAGATTTGCTCACTCTGGGCTTCCTAAGGTCAGGTGTGATGAAATATATATCAAGATCCTTAGTTAACATGGTGTCTGGCTCATAAGAGAAACTCAATAAATATTTCTTGAATGGTGAGAGAAAGGAAAGAAGACAAGAAGAAAGGAATTTAGGAATTATTTCCATTAGATTCAAATCAACATACTTTTATTGAATATATTACTATGCACCACATACCTCTATGTACAAGTGTAATAGAAGTGAAAAAAAAAAAGATATACTTTCCTTGCCTCCCAAATCATGGGTGCAAGGGTGAGGCAATAAAAAAGATTAGAAGTGTGCTTTCAAAGCTCTAAGGTTAAGATCCTAAGAAAAATCCTAATAGAAATGCAGTGTAGCTAATTCTGCAGACTTCGGAAGAAAGCAGAGAAGGTAATAACTTGGTAATTTGGACAAATAGAGAAGCTTATTTCTAGGTGACTGAAACCAGAGGTGGAAGAGAGAACAGAGGTCTAAAGCCCTGGTTTTTATTATATGCAGAGAAAAGATTTTGCAGATGTGTTACCAACTTTTCCATAGACTTACAGTCATAAAAAGGAGTAATAACCACATATTTTATTTTATTTTTTTTTAAAGAGAGAGTGAGAGAGGAGAGAGAGAGAGAATTTTTAATATTTATTTTTTAGTTCTCGGCAGACACAACATCTTTGTTGGTATGTGGTGCTGAGGATCGAACCCGGGCCGCACGCATGCCAGGCAAGCGCGCTACCGCTTGAGCCACATCCCCAGCCCATAACCACATATTTTAAAAAGATGACCTCAAAGTAAATTTTCTTGGAAATACAGATAACAGATTAAACTATAGTAAGCAAAAATAACTTCAAATGCTATTTTTCAAACTTTGTGAGTCTTAAAGTAAACTTTGCTTCTGAAAACACATCAGGCTTCTGCTCTTGTGTAGCCTAGGTATAGTATTGAAATTATATATTAATTATTGACAGTGGCTCAATATTAGCAAATAAAGGTTTGCTTCTCTGGTGGGGCTTCCTTCTGAGAAACTTAACAGCATGTCTACCTCAACATGTCTACCCTCAACATGACTAAATACTCCTGGGCCAACAGCTCTTACCAGCTTAGTATGATACACAAAGAGCAGGGACCAGATTCCTGGGAGAAAGATACTTGGCAGTGAGAGGCAGGGCCCTGGAGGAAATTCAGGCATCAGGAAGGGCAAGAGAGGAGAGGCTCTTGTAGACCCATCTGAGTCTCTCATGGGACCAGAAAGATGACATGGTGCACTACACTCTGAAAGAAGGTTTTCCAACATCCTCCAAATGTTGCCCTCTCGTGTTCCATGGCAGGAAAGACTGGGTTCTTCCTCAACAATAAGCACACCTGCGTGCCCTTCTGCATACTGTAGCCGGCCATCTTTCAGCAGGATGTGGGAGATGAGAACAGAATGGGAGGTTCAAGAGAGCCAGCACTGGGGACAAATACCCTGCTGAGTGTCATCAGGTTACCTGGCCTCTTTTTCCTCAGCTTTCTCATCTACAAAGTGGAGACAATCATAATAGAACTTACCATTTGTGGTCAAGATCAAACCAAGTCGTATACTTAAAACTCTCAGCCTAGTTTTGGCACATGACAAACATTTAATATTTGTTATCTTTTTCTTAAGATTGATTCCTTCATCTTAACCTAGCTGCCATACATAAGTTAGTCATTCTTAAAGTGTGGTGTGAGAATCCCAGAAGTTTCTGAAGCCCTCTCAGGAGGTCCAAACAGTCAAAACAACTTTTATATAAATATTTTCATTATGAAAATAAATACATGGTTATTAGCCTTTTACTCTTAGGAATGTACAGTGGAGTTTCCCAGAGGTCACAGAGTGTTTAATACTACAATAGATTAAATGCTGAGGCAGATGCAGCTTCACAGCTACTTTCTGTGAAGCCAGATATTAAAGAGATTTACAAAAATGTTGAGCAATATGAAAGGCTTTTGCTTTGTACAAGTATAGTTATTATTAATCAATATGTTAATGTGAAATGGGTTTATTATTGTTCTTTTAAATGAATAAATGCATAAAACTTTTCTAATTTCTTAGTTTAATTTATGATATAGTAAATATACATATGTGGAACTCACATAAATAAAACCTTTTTGGATTCCTTGTTAATTTTCAAGAGTGCAAATGGGTCCTAGGACAAAACATTTCAAAACTGCCCTCTTAAATCAGACAGGAAATCATTAGGATACTTCCTTTTTTCTGTATATATAATGATTTTTTTTTAATTTACAAAAGTGATACTAAAAAATTAGAATATAAATAAGTAAAAGAAGTATTACTATCTTATAATCAAACTACTCAGGAAATAAATAATCATTAATATGTTGGCATGTACTACTGGTGATTAGTCCATGAATATATGACGAGCATAGAATTAAATAGGATGATTTTATTTTCATCTTTATTTTTTAATGTATAAACGGTTAAATTTATTGGGATAAATTTAAAATCCTGTATTAAAATCTAAGAGCTTTTTATCAAACTCTACTATGTATGCTAATATTGGTAGGGGCACGAAGGATTAAGATACACATTTAAGAGTGATTCTGGAAGACAAACTTTAAATACATGAAAGCCACCTAAAAATAGAGACTAGTAGATTTTATTTAAGAGCTTAAAATCATTAGTAAAAGTTCATATAATGATACTGTTTCCTCATCTGTGGAATGAAAGAGGATTTGACCAGGTTTTCTTCAAATATCCTTATTTGTTACAAATAAATGACCAAATAGACCTTTCAAATTTTATATAACATGTTATTTACTATATTATTCTTAGTAACTCCTCCAATTTTCACAATTCCATGCAGTGGCTATTATGAATTTCTCATTTGGAGAAATGGGCAGAGAGGTTAAAAATTTGCTCAGGGACACACAGTATTGTAGTACAGCTGGTATTTGAACCATAACAGCAGGCTCTCAAATGTGTTCTTAACCACCATAGCATCTCTGTGAAGGCCTAAATTCATGTTTTCCTATACTTTTTAAGTGGGAAAACTATTTTTTTTCTATTTTGCATTATGTCACAAACTTGGTCCTCTTACTCCAAACTGGTATAATTTACAATAGTTTCTACCATCTTCTTGGCTGCATCTCCTCTTTAGGGATTTTTTTTTCTTTTTTTTTTTTTTCTGGAATCAATACATTTCACTCAGATAGGATAATTTTATTATACTTAATATTTTGAAATCTATTTTTCTTTTACTTAAAATATACCCTAAATCAATAAAAAAAAAAATAACGAATTAAAAAAAATACCCTAAAGTCAATGAATGCCATTAAGTGTTCTTTTATAATGGTTACATTATCACTTAATTAAGCTTCCGTTTTGGACCATTCATTGCTTACATTTTTTCATATTATACACAATGTTAAAATGAATACCTTTTCATAATACTTGA
This sequence comes from Ictidomys tridecemlineatus, assembly GCF_052094955.1. Lineage (NCBI taxonomy): Eukaryota > Metazoa > Chordata > Mammalia > Rodentia > Sciuridae > Ictidomys > Ictidomys tridecemlineatus. The sequence goes on from NC_135479.1 coordinate 126,164,389, forward strand.
TAGTTTCTCAGAATAAATTCTTAGAAGTAGAACTGTTGCATCAGGATATGCATATTTTAAAGTTACTAGTATCCATTGCCAAATTGCTCTTTGAAAATGTTGTACCGCAGGTTACAAGTTTTATTTGACACCTTGCATTATTTCATTTCTTTGCCATCTGACAGCTTTAAAATAGCATCTCATTTTCAGAATTTACATTTCTTTGATTACCAGCATGTTTGACTACATATGTATCTTGGCTTTTTATATTTCAGTTTCTGTAAAATGCCTATTAGATTAATACAATTTGAGAGGAGGGGTACCAGGGATTGAAATCAGGGGCACTTGACCACTGAGCCACATCCCCAGCCCTATTTTGTATTTTATTTAGAGACAGCGGTTTCACTGAGTTGTTTAGTGCCTTGCTTTTGCTGAGGCTGGCTTTGAACTCACGATCCCCCTGCCTTAGCCTCCTGAGTCACCAGGATTTCAGGCATGTGCCTCCATGCCCAGCTAGAATATACATTTTTTTTAATCAAATGTATATAACTTTTACTGGGAATATTGGCTTGAAAAACAGCAGTGATTACATAGCTAATGTAGTCTTATATGTTTATAAATGTAAACGAAATTCTATTGGGTAAGTTTAGTTGCTGCAAACCCTCACTGTTGTGTTGTATCTCTATGAAAATTTGAATTCCAAATAAACAGACAAAAATCATCCCTATTGGGGCTGGGAGTATAGCTCAGTTGGTAGAGAGCTTGTCTCGCAAGCACAAGGACCTGGGTTCAATCTCCAGCACCTAAAAAAATAAGTAAAAATCATCCCTATCTAACAATTAAGACTACTTTAAATGAAATTGTGTAAATTACAAAATGCTATTTAAAAGTATGTAAAAATACCTTTTTTCTTTGAAAGGTTACTTTTTAATATTCAAATATACTCAAAAGTAAGTGTTCTTGGGGCTGGGGATGTGGCTCAAGAGGTAGCACGCTCGCCTGACATGCGTGCGGCCCGGGTTCGATCCTCAGCACCACATACAAACAAAGATGTTGTGTCTGCCGAGAACTAAAAAATAAATATTAAAAAAAAAACTCTCTCTCTATCTCACTTTAAAATAAAAAAAAACAGACAGTAAATGTTCTTATTTAAGTGTTTTAATTTCCCAAGCTTACATGATAGTGTCTTTTTCTTTTTCTTCTCTCTCTCTCTCTCTCTCTCTTCAACCTCCTTCCCCATCCACTATCTCAAGCCAAAGTAAGAGAAATAAAACCCTTGAAGAAGCTGGGGGAAATTGAGCAGAGCAGTAGACCTCAGATCAGAAGGTTGGGGCTCCTATGGCAATGACTTTAAACAGGGAAAGGTTTATTTGGGCTCATGGTCTCCAAGGGTTCAGTGCTTGGTCACTTCACCTCATGACTCTGGATCCTTGGCAAGGTAGAACTTCATGGCAGGAAGTCCATGGTGGAGCAAAGCCACTCACCTCTTGGTGGCCAGGAAGCAGACAGAGACAGGATGGGGAGGGACATGAAGAAGGAGGACAAGAAGGAGGAAGTAGCCAGAGAGAAAATAGACCCTTCAAAGGCATGCCCCCAGTGACCCACTTGCGCAAAGTAGGCCCCGCCTCCTCAAGTTTCCATTAGCTCCCAACAGCCCTGGTAGCCATGAACCCATCAACAGATTAATCCATCCATGAGGCCAGAGCCCTCATGATCCAATCATCTCCAGGACCCTACCTCTGAACACTGCTGCCCTGGGAGCAAAGCCTTCACCACATGAGATTTGGTGGGACATTTCAGATCCAAACCATAACAGAACTTCACCCTGATTGTACAAACAACAGCTCTGTGCAAACAACAGGGCCAAAAGACTTCAAGGGGACTGGGCTCGTGTCCCACCCACACCAAATTCACAACAGCAAGCTCCCAAGATCCTCCCTGTCCTTGTTAAAGAATAGGTAAGGAAGCCAGTTAGATCAAGGCTTCAGCTGAAGGGGGCTGGGGAAGGAACAAGCCAAATGAAACCAGCCATCTCTAACACTAATGCCTCTAATCTCACTCTGCTTCTGGAACTCCAGGCAGGATCCTGCACATAGTAGGGTCTGCAATTAAAAAGGAAAAAAAAAAAAAAGAGGAAATAAATGAATAAGCAACATTCTCAAAACCATAAAACTAAGTGACATAAGTGTCAAATGATCAGAATTCTTAAGAATTCTTGTTAACTGTTGAAAGATTTTTTAAACTAAAAATAAAGGGAGGAATAAAAGCTTTCCCTGGATTTATGTCAATGGTCACTGCATCTATTTAAAGTTTCCTACCGGGAATCCTAATAAATATTTAAGCCATTCCGATCTACCTTGCCAGTTGGTACTTAGGGGAATTAAGCAGTGGATTACAAGAACAGTTTCTCCAGAGGCTTTGAAGTGTACTGTTTTAGGCTTTATGATCACAGGAATGTCTCATCTACTTCCCTTCCTCCTTTATTTTTTAATCTTTTGTGAGAAGAAAAAAATGAGGTATAAACACACCTACCTGTTGCTCTGATGATTTTCTTATTGAACGCTGTATTTAACATGCAGGCTTTTATTATAGTCCCCTATCTTCTCTGGTTCCCAAGGGTTTTAACACATCCCTTCAACCTAAAACTTTCCAGGCTTTTGTTTTTTGTTCAGATCAACTTTATACTTAGTCTTTTCAGCTGTTTCTGAGCAGAGAAAAAAAAAAATAAGAGGTGTAATGTTTGGCCTCTGAGTGTTGGAAAGACTAACCTACAGAAGTTGACACATTCTTCATGGCCACCCATCACGTGGTAAAGATGTCATCATTCAGGGAATTATCAAGGAATCAAAAGATAGGAGAAATAATTAGGTAATATCAAAGAGCTCAACTAATCTGGTTCTTTTGATTAAATCTACTCAGTCAAAATTTCAAAATGTCAGAAGCCTATTGATAGATATGTATACCATTACCAGAAAAAGTTTCTCTAAGAATGAATATCATTAAGTATGAGGTTCATTTTTTTTTAATTCATGTGCTTGAAAGTAGTTTTGTGCACAGAGAATAACATTCTGTGTTTACTTTGGTTTTTGAAAAAAAATCAATGTTCAATTCATTACAGTTACAAAATTGAAACTTCCATATTCTTTTGAATTTGTACACGAGACTTACAAGTCTAACACATTTACCAAATATTTTTACCTAGTACCATTTACAGACTTAAATAAAATATTCTTAACTCTATTTATAAATCCATTATTTTTCATTTCCCTTTGAGTATAGTTTTTGACTCAATAAACCTTTATGAAGTACTTAGGTAAATCATGTAAATGTGATAAACTTTTAACTTAAAAATCTCAAACCTAAATCAATTACTCAGGTTCACATTTATAATTTGAATCACAAATCTGATATTTACTCGAAAACAACAAATTCTTTTCAACAATCTACAAAGGCTTAAAACAATATGCATTTAACTTTGTATTAGGATGTACTAGTCAGCTTTCCCTTGCTGTGATAAAATACCTGAGAAAAATCAACTCAGAGGAGAAAAGATTTATTTGGTCTTATAGGCTCAGAGGTTTCAATCTAATAACTTTGTCCCATCGCTGTGGGCTTGTGGAAAGACAGAACATCATGTCGGGGAGCCTGAAGGGGAGCAAAACTGTTTACCTCATGGTGGTCAGGAAGCAGAGAAAGAGGAAGAGGAAGGGGCCAGGACACAATATGTACTTTAAGGACACACCCCAGTGATCTACTTCTTCCAGCTGAGACCTCCCCTCCTAAGGTTTTCACCACTTTCAAATAATGCCAATTATTAAATCCATCAATGGATTAATTCATTGATGAAACCAGAGCCCTCATGATCCAATCACTTCCAAAGCCCCACCTCCAAACATTGATTTACTGGGGTTCAAGTCTTCAAACACAAGTTTTAAACTGTAACAGGGAAATAAAAAGCTGTTTACCTGCTAATGAGGAATTAAGTCATCCCAAACTAATTTGGGAGTTTACTTCTCAGTCCCTCAAGGTAGGTCCCTGACTGCTTCCGTTAGGCTAACAAATTTTTGCTGAGTCATTTTTTTCTATTCCTTTCTGCTTTTCTGAATTTTGGTGCCTGCCTGCTACCACCAGAAACCCCAGAATTACCATTAACTTCTTAATGCAGAGTAATTTGGCCATTCTGTCTAAACTTCTCTAATTGGGCCTTCCCTAAGAAGATCTTAGTCTTCTCATCCCAAAAGTCCTACCAAGATTAAAAGAAATCCAGTGACCTGCAATATCTGATTTCTCCAATAATGTTTCTTCTCTAGAACACAGAAGCAGAGTGAGATATTTTGTTCTAACTAGTTTTATCATCCTCCCAGGTTAATTAGGTGTGAAACTTCCTCAAGAACAAGATCATAAGTTTTACTTCCTTTTTAACTCCACACTTACAATGGCCTTCTAACACGGTTTCCGTTCATTTGTGTGAGATCAGAAATCATGCTGGTCTCTATATGGTGTTATCTTTTCAGAGAAGGAGCAGCAACTTAAAGATAGGTATGAATTTCTTGCTACTCATCCCATTGAGTGATGGAGTCCATTGTACCTCCCCTTGAATTTGGGTTTAGTCCCTTATTTGACCAAGGGAGTAGGATAAAGCTGGTTCCATTCCAGGCCCAGCCTTTGAGAGGATTGTTAGCTTCTGCCTTGCTCTCTTTGAGCCCTGGACCTCCATGATGTTTTAATATCATGTGAAATATATATTGAAATATATGTATTTGATCTCTGATTCCTGGTCCTGGCACAGAACTCCTAAAATTCTTCTAATTTCCTGAGGGATATTAGAAGAATGATTGGTTCTAGTATTCGGTCTCTGATCCCAGTTCCTGACACAGAGCTCCTAATTCCTTGGAATTTCGTGGGTGATTACTTAGGCTAATGAGGCAACTATGGGTGAGCCCCTGGATGCATACTGAGCACCAGAAAGAGCAAGACACGATTAGAAGCCTGGAACTTTCGGTTCCACTCTCCAACCTCCAGGAAGGGGAAAGGGGCTAGAGATAGAGTTAATAGTCACTCATGTCTGTTGATGAAGCTTCAGAAAAATCCCTCAACTATAGGGTTTGAAAGGCTTCTGGGTTTCTGAACATATGGAGGTCTTGGGAGGATCACCCAGAAGGAACCTGGAATGTTGTACCCCTTCCTACATATCTTGCCCTATGAGTCTCTTCCATCTAGATGTTGTCTGTCTCTTTCTTTTTTCTTTGCTTTGTTTTATTTTTTGCCACACTGGGAATCTACCCCAGGACCTCACACATGTTCAGCAGGTGTTCTACTACTGAACACTCCCCCTAGTTCCATCTGTATCCTTTTAATAATCTTTTCTAATAAACCAATAAACATAAGTAAAGTGCTTTCCTGAGTTCTGTGAGCCACTCTAGGGAAATGATCAAACCTAAGGGGGTTGTGGGAACATCCAGTGTGCAACCAAGTCAGCCTGGAGTTGTGGGTTCCCTGGGAACCTACTTACTACTGAAATGGGGGAGAATGTTGTGGGACTCAGCCATTGGCCTCTGGGATCTCATGTTATCTCTAGGTAGACTGTGTCAGAACTGAATTGAAAGGTAGGACACCCGGCTAGCATCCAATAGATAACTGGGTGGTGTGGGAAAATCCCCCACATTATAGTGACCAGAAATATCCTGGGTTGAGAGGATGTTAGGAGGAAACAATTGGGGTTCTACATACAGCCACCAACAGAGAAGGCTGACATCCATCTGGAGGCTGCAGTAAATTGAGGAAGCTCAAAGCACATGAAGAGGTCACACAGAGCCACAGAGGTCTGGAGCTCTGGCCAGTAGTCACCATCAATACCAGATTTGATGGGATCATCTTGTACAGCTGGTCAAAACTTCAGATGATTCCAGCTGTACTCTGACTGCAACTATATGAAAGATCCCAAGCAAAAACTGTCCAGCTAAACACACTTCATTCACAGAAATAGGAAGGATAATGTATTCTTTCAATAAGCCTTTGAATAGAGTAGTTTTAGTAGGAAGCAATAGATATTCTCAAGCTGAGAATCATGATTATGGTTTTAAACCCAAACCTTTTTACTTAAGCCAAAGGCAGTGCTTGGGTGCTGAATTACAGTAGAGCCATGCAGCACATTTAGAAAAATTTTTGTTTTCACATGGTAGCTTAAGTTTCCTCCTCTTCCTTTCTTTTTTCATATCTTTTGCTTTTATCTTTTCTTTGCCTCTTCATATCTCTTTCTCTGTTTCTTCCTTTTTAAACTCATTCATTTTTATTTATTTTTCTTTTTTTTTCAGTCTCCTCTTTCTTCTTGTACATATCCTCTTCTTTCATGCTTCAGTATTTTCTACAAGCCAGCATCAATTCATTATTCTCATTTATCCTCACTGCTCCCCATGAAGCACAAGTAATTAATATTTCCATGATTTAGGAGGAAACTAAGGCTAAAAATATTACCTGCAACCCTTGAGTAAAATCATTTTACAGAACCATGATGTCATTTCTGAAGTCCCCTGGTCTATCCATTGCCCTTAAAAGTTCTCAGTATTTCTTTTCTTGCAGTGGATATTTACTCTTTTAATTATCTCAAGATCATCTTACATGGAGTCCAATAGAAGCAAATATTCGCCCATGCAATTTCTCTAGTCCCTAAGGAGTGCATAGTTAGCCATTGTTAAAATTCTCTTATTGGTTTCCTGACTTGTGAAACAAAAGCTATTATGATAAAAAGGGCCAAATGAAAGCTCCTATAACTGCACCCCATTTTCTGACTAAGATAGTAAATTAGTCACAATCATATGATCTAGCAACTACTGAAAATTCGTGTCCACACAAAAACTTGTACATGGATGTTTATAGCAGCTTTATTATTCACAATTTCCAAAACTTGGAAAAAACAATCCCTTAGTAAGTGAACGGATGAATAAACTATGCTGCCGCCAGGAAGCATAATGTTATTCACCACTAAAAATAAATGAACTATCAAAGCTTAAAAAGACAGAGAAAAAACTTAAATGCATATTACTAAGTGAAAGAAGCCAATTTGAAAAAGCTACTGCGTTAGTCAGCTTTTCGTGACTGTGACCAAAATACATGTCACAAACAACTTAGTGGAAGAAAACTTGTTTTGGCTCATGATTTCAGAAGTCTCAGTCCATGGTTGGCCAATTCCATGGCTCTGGGCCTGAGGCCAGGCAGAACATCATGGAGGAAGGACATAGTAGAGGAAAGCAGCTCAGGGCTTGGAGGCCAGAAAGCACAGAGAGAGAAGGAAAGGGGCCACAGGGAAAAATGCACCCTCCCAGGGCTCACCCCCAGTGACCCACTCCTCCAGCCATGCCCCACCTACCTATAGTTATCACCCAGTTAGTCCATTCAAAGTGGGATGAACCGATTAGGTTACAGCTCTCATAAACCAATCATTTCACCTCTGAATATTCTTTCATTAACACAAGAGTTTTGGGGAAACACCTCATATTCAAACCATAACAGCTACACACTGTATGATTCCAACTGTATGATATTCTAAAAAGGGTAACTACAAAGACAGTAAAAAGTTTATTGCCAATGGGTAGGGGAAAGGGAGATATGAACAGGCAGAGGGCAAAGGATTTTTAGTGCAATGAAACTATTCTGTATGAGGTTATCAGGTAGATTCATGCCATTATGCATTTGCGAAAGCCCATTGAGTATAAAACACCAGGGCGAACCCTAATTTTAACTATGAACTTTGTTAATAATGACGGCAATGTAAGTTCATTAGTTGTAACACATATATAGCTCTGGTGTGGGATATTGATCATGGAGGAGGTTGCACCAGTGTGGAGTAAGAGGCATGTAGGAAATCTCTATACTTTCCTCTCAATTTTTCATGAACCTAGGTTGGTCTAAAAAAAGTTATCTATTTAAAGTTAGTTTTTTTTTTTTCTAAGAGGGGACTGAGAAGATGAATCTCTTAATAAATCCTAATAAATCCATTTGGTCATTGCAAAATGCAAATGAGTTGTAAATGATGACAGTGAACTACATAAGTGATAACCATAATCTATTTGTTATGCTGAATGTGGAAAAAAAGATATTTTATGGAACAGGATAAGTCTTTGACACCTGGTGTCATCTGGCCAATGTGTTCTTTTCAATCTCATAGGAAAGGATGACAAGCAGTTTGCATTCATGTGGAAAGAGTATCAGTACACTTTTCCAGTCTCATCCAAAAGCTCTCTGTTAACCTTGCTGACCTCTATTATGGTATAGTCCCAAAGAACTTTGATCATCTTGACATTCCGAAGAATATCATGCTATCCCACTTTATTAATGACATCATACTAACTGGACTGCGTGCTAGAAGTGGCAAACACTGTGGATGTCCTAATGAGACATAAGCATTTCACAGAGTAGAAGATAAACCCTATTCAGGGGCCCAATAACTTACTAAAGATTTCCCCAAAAATATTTGATTATAGAAATTTAAACATACAGAAGAGTTTAAATCATTTTACAGGGAACTCTGAATATCTACAACCTAGATTCTGTAATTAACATCTTTTTACACTTATTTTATCATGTTTGACAAAGTTTAGGAATCTAGTAACATGGAGCATAATATTCAGAATAACCTCTCTAAAGTTAAAAAACTGGTCATCATATCTTGCATCTCTTACCACTAAGAAAAAGAGTGCTGAATCATTCATTTTGGATTTTGGAGGCAGCATATACTACTCTTAGGAATATCACTGGCAGCTTCTAATGGAGCTCAGGGTTAGGGGTTTGGGCAGGAAACCTGGGATGCATTCAAACTGCCCATCCTTCATACTGTACCAACAGATTCAATGACATTACAAGTATCCAGAGTGAAAAGATTGATCCATGGTAAGCACAGGTATGAAGTCTTCAGAAAATGCCAGTACAAAACTAGAGCAGAGAGACCCTTTAGGGTTTGTATTAAGAGCCTACCTTCTGTAGCATAAACTACATGCTTTTTTTTTTTTTTTTTTTTTTTGCAAAGCAGCCCTGCTGCTACTGAGCACTAGTAGAGACAAGTTTTCAACTGAATGCCACGATATCTAAGTGTTGCTGCCCATGATCAAGTGGCATTTTCAGATCTACCAAGTTACAAGATCAGACAGATACAGCAGCCATCCATCATAGTATGGAAATAGTACAAAATCAAGACCAAGTAAAGCCAGAGGGTACAAAAAAACTACATGCACAGGACTCCTGTCCTCAGTCACTCTCGTGCTGGCCCAAAGAGGTCAAGAATGGAGTTCCCATAGTGATGGGAACAGAGGCTATGCATGGATGGACCCAACAATAAAGGCACTCTCTCATCAGGGCTGCCACTGAACACCCAATCTGCCAAGTGCTGACTACCTGACATGAAGCCCTTGATAAAGCAGCAGAGCTTGAGATCAGCCAGACACTTGGTGGCAGGTCAATTACATCAGATCCTTTCCACCTTTGAAGGGCAGTGATTCATCCTTGCTGGAGCCAGCATACACTCCCATCTGGCTTTGATTTTCCTGCCCATTGGGTCTCTGCTAGTGCCACCTTTCAAGGGCATATAGAATTACCAATTGATTATCATGATATCACTTCAAATCAAGGGATCTATTTTATAGGAAAGATGTGCAACAATCAAAGCATGACCAAGGGATCCATGATCTCTTCCACATAGAACGTCACCTGAAAGCCATCAGCCTACCAGAATGATGGAATTGCCTCTTAATGAAGGTGCCCAATCAGAGCAAAGGCCTCTGTGGATTTGGGACAACTTTACTAAGATAAAGTATACAAATTAAACAAATAACTGTGCTTTTCTCCCTATAATTAGAATGAACAGTTCTATCCACTTGTTAACCCTATTACCATCATATTCAGTGGGTTCCCAGGACTGTGCTTAGAGAATGTGCACTCTTATTCCAGCATCTCTAGGTTTCATAGGATTAAAGGCCTGGTACCCAGAGGAGTACTGCTTCTACTTTCAAGGAAAACAGCAAGAGTTCCATTGAGGTGGAAGCTACGTATATGCATGCCTCTTTGTGGTCCCCATATCAGTGACCCAGCAGGTAAAAATAACAATGGCAATAATAATAATAATAATAATAATAATAATAATAATAATAAAATAATTAATTAAAATTAAAGGAGTCACTACAGTTGTGAGGGGTAATTGAATGTGATTATCTTGAGCAGTAGGGAAGCCTGCTATACACTGAGGACAGAGAGACTATGTGTAATGCAGGGGGGTTACTGGAGGATTCTGGATCATTCCAGATGATCTTGGTAAATAGCAAATTATAGCAATCACAGCCCAACATGGATGAGGAAAGTAGGGACTTAGACTCCTCAACCAAGGAGATGCTGGCATACCACCACGAAAGATACCTAGAGGCACTGAAGTGATGGGCAAGGGTGAGCAAAATTTAAAATGAGTATTAAAGAAGGGAGACAATGCAAACTAGCCATAGCCCCAGTTCCAGTGGGGACAGTAACCTGTTATGCTAATCCTCTGTGTGAAGCTCCTTTCTGGAGCCAATGCAGCTGCTGACACTATGAAGATTCAGTGACAGATCCGACTTAATAGATGGGCAGAGAATCTTCAGAGTCGGATGCTTCTTGTGCTTGGCCTCACTTCTCAGTCTTCCTTCTATGCCATTTGCAGTTGTGATGTGGTGCCGCAGCCTGGCTGGCTGGGCAAAATAACCCGGGAGGGTGGGGTAACAAACAACTTTCGTACATTGATACAGCAGGAGTGGGAGCCATTTATTGTAGGACAGGAGGGGTATTTATACATTCCACACAGCTTATCTAATTAACATAAACTCGATACAGCAGTCAACCAATAAGGAATCTCCACACTTAATGGCTCGCTGGTATTACTTCACAAACCACTCCCTCTGGCAAAATGCCAGGCGCCATCCAGACTTGTTTACAGACTCTAACAATGTGGCGAACAGTTACACTGAACAGGAGTGAAGGTTTCCAATACCAGCCACATGTCGCTTCCAGCATGTCTTTGGCTGAACAAAATGTATGTTTCTTTGCCTTTTACACCATGATATTTTTCTGATGCTGAGTGGGATTCCCACAGGACTTTCCCACAGGTCATGGATGCATTGGGAAGCACATACTGCCTGGGGACAACTCTAGACCCACACAAGATGTAAGCAGAAGGACAAGTGCACCCCACTGTGATTTCCTCAAATCGCTTCCCAAATGGGCTTCTTGAACTTAAGTGATTTATCAGTCTCCGATTCCCAGGGGAACCCCAGTGTAGGAAAGATGCCCCTGAGAGTCAACTTGGCGCTTGCAAATAAGATAAAATATGGCAACACAACATGATAAAACTTTTCATTCTGTAAACATATCAGCAGTCAGGGTAATAAAAAAAATGTGATTTTTGATTCATTTTAGTTAATTCCTCCTCTTGTAAGCCAAAAGTTATGCCTTTATGAATTCTCCCTTGCCAAAAAAAAATGCTAATAAGGAGTACATTTTGTATCTGTTTACTATTGCTCCTGTAACAAATTATCATAAAAGTAGAGGCTTAAAACAATATAAGTTTACTATTTTACAGTTCTACAGGTTAGAAGATCAACACAGGTCTCACTGATCTAAAAATCAAGGGCTGAATTCCCCCCTGCAGACTCTAGAGAAGAATGTTCCCTTGCTTTTATCCAGTTTTTAAAGGTTTCCAACATTCCTTGGCTAATGTCCTCCTTTTTCCATCTTCAAAACCAAAAACATCAAGTCAACTTCTTTTCATATCACTTCACTCTGACCTCCTTCAAGCTCCTTCTTTTACTTGCAAAGACCCTTATTATTATCTCATGTCCACCCAGATAATCTTATTATTATAAAATCACCAATTCGGCAACTTTAATTCCCACTGTAACCTTAACTCCATCTTGCTGTCTAATTTTTTTTTTTCTTGGTACCAGGGATTGAACCCAGAGGTGCTTAACAGTCAGATCCCCCAGACCTTTTTATATTTTATTTAGAGACAGGGTCTCACTGAGTTGCTTAGTGCCTCACTAAGTGGCTGAGGTTGACTTTGGTTCTTCTGCCTCAGCCTCTGGAGCCACTGGAATTATACTCATAGGTTCCAAGAACCAAGACAAGTGCCTCTTTGGGGATGGGGCAGAGAACATTTTTCTACCTATCACAATATTATAATTGAAACAGTAGAGAAAGAGGAAGTTGTGAATTTTTCTACATCTACACTCATATTTACTTTAAATCCAAACTCTCACTTAATTTTATCACTTAACTTTAATCTCTTTACTGTACCTGTTGACATGTTGACATGTAGTGTTTGATTACATGAGGCCAGTGAGTTCATTTTCATTTTACAGGTGAACATAATGAAATATGAAAAGTAAAATGCAAAAGAGAGGATTGGAGAGAAGAGCGAAGCAAAGAGAGAGAGATGGGTTGGCGAGGGAAGGAAGGAAGGAAAAGAGGAAGGGTGGGAAAGGAAGCAGGTGAAACTTCAATTTTATTTTCACATAGGGAAAGTGTGCTTAGCTACTGGATCCTGAGGTTGGAAGCACTCATCTGCTTGAAGTTCATAATCTCTTTCAAACTCTTAAAAGTTCTGATGAGAAATTCTGGTCATCACAACTGGTCAAAACGCTGGACAAGTAGAAACTCTGTTAGCATTTGTTAAATTATAATGTAAATTATAAGCACAATGTAAATTTTTCCAGCTTGAATTTTCTTGAAACAACTCACATTTTTCTTGATCCTGATAATATGGACAATACCAAACAGGGGATGATAGACCCTAGCATCCTTTAGAAAAACAAAAGGGCATTATCTGATAAAATTTATCTTATAGTCATTTTCAATAATTACCATTCATTGTTCTTATGTGAATTCATATTTTCTAACCATCCAACCTGGTCTTTAAGATTAAATGTGATGAAGTGTTTCAATTGACAACATGTATTATTTTATTTTGCTATTGATCTCAATCCATGTGATTAAGAGTATTTCTGCAAGACATATTTCTTTTGAAGTAGTAATTCCAACAAAAGTGATAAAGAAATGTCAGCGAGGCACTATCCTGAATTATGCATTTGGCACTTCAAAACAAGTGAATTGTTAACAAGTTATTTGAGATTAGTTGAGCATGAGTAGGTATTTATTGCTTTCTTCTTGGCCAGAAAAAAAAAATGTTAGAGAAATAAAGCTAATGGTTGAAATATTTCCTCTTGTAAAGCATAATTATCTTTTTTTTTATGAGAAGATTGACAGAAAATGTTTGACAAGAAAACTGAATCCAGGAAGCTGCTTAGGGGCAGCAGGTTGTGGAGGAAGGACAGTATATCTGTGTCCACCTAAACTCTGCCAACTTCTCACCTAATTGCCTTTGTCTATTTGAAACTATGAATTTCCACTGCATAAAGTATCTATCTCTAGAGAAATCTTCTCTCAGTCCCACTCTCAAATTATTTCCTTTTTTGATTGTCCTCATCTCTATTGGCAAAAATATCTATTGACAGGTACACAATATTAAGGTAGAAGAATTATAATCGAGACTCACAATTGTTCATACTTGTAAATGGAATTTGAGAGAGACTACCTGAAACAAAAACTGTTTAAAACTATTAATTTGGGATTTTTCTATGATCTGGGAGGTAGAGAAGGTCACTATTGGGGAATTCTAATTGTGCATTGAGTAACAGGATATTTGGAGCCTGAATTTACTATTCCATTCTTAACAGACATTTCATTCTGAAGGATATTATCTTAGAAACTAAAAAAGCAAGCAGATTCACTTATTATTGAGCCAATGGTTAATTCCTCAAAAAGTGGAAGATAATTTATAAATAATTCTCTTAGAAATGACAAATAAAATGTGTAATTCAAGCAATGCATTTGAATAAATGAACTTAAAACAGGTAACATATTTCATGATGTTGAGAACAATGTGACTACTTCCCTTTTCCCTGTTTCCTTAATATAAGCAGTAATAGAAAGATTTTGGAGAAAACACAGCAAATATGTAAAAAAAAATTCACAACAAATTGTGTTTTAAAAGTCACTGACAATATCTAGTCAATCTGAAGACGATAGTTGCCTCTTCATCTGTTTTACTTTTCATCATATCCATTAAAGAGATTCTCACACATGATATCTTTGCATCATTTGTTCACCAAATTTGAGTATCCTCCAGATACACCAATTAGGACACTATAACTAGGAAGTTTATTTTACCCAGGAAAATGCAAAATTTCTTACCTCCATGGAGTGCTCTCTCCACTCCATGAATTCTTTGATGACCACAGTCCCATTTGGAAAACTCTCTACAAACTTGGTCTGTACAATTAAATGTGATGAAGTGTTTCAATTGACAACATGTATTATTTTATTTTGCTATTGATCTCAATCCATGTGATTAAGAGTATTTCTGCAAGACATATTTCTTTTGAAGTAGTAATTCCAACAAAATTGATACAGAAATGTCAGGGAGGCACTATCCTGAATTATGCATTTGACAGTTCAAAACAAGTGAATTGTTAACAAGTTATTTGAGATTAGTTGAGCACCAGTAGGTATTTATTGCTTTCTTCTTACTGCCACCAGGGAACCACCTCCATCCACAGTTACAGAAGAAGTAAGGGAACTCAAGAAGTTTTAGTTACTTATGGAGGAAGCACACACAGTTAAGGATAAAACTTTGTTTTACTCACTCTAAGTAATTTCTCAGAGAACCCATTATCTAAAGACACACTAGGAATTGAAAGCATAGATATACCTAAATAAAAGCTTAGGTAAAATACATATATACAAGACTAATGAATTGATATATTATTGTGCATATAGCTGGGTAATCAACTTTCTGTTGCTGTAGGGGGGGGAAGCCTGAGAAAAACAATTTAGAAGAGAAAAGATTCATTTTGTCCGATGGTTTCAGAGGTTTTAATCCATGGTTGGCTGGTTCCATAGTTGGCTGGCCTGAGGTGAGGCAGAACATCATGGCGGAAGGGTGTGGTGGAAGAAAACTTCTCAGCTCATGGCTGCCAAGAAGCAGAAAGAGAAAAAGAGCCTAAGAGAAAGGGGCTGGAACAAGAAACACTCTTTCAGGGCACACCTCCAGTGACCTACTTTCATTAACTAGATCCCACCTCCCACAGTTTCCACCACTTCCCAATAATACCCTTAGATCATTAATCCATCAGTGAATTAATCTACCAATGAAGTCAGAGTCGTCATCATCCAATCACTTTACATAAAGCCCCACTTCTGAACATTGCTTTATTGGGGACCAAGCCTTCAACACATAAGCCTTTGGGGGACTTTCTATATCCAAAGTACAAAAGTAACTATTTCGTTTCCCCTTTAAGAGAATAATAGTTTCTTTTATGCAATATTTTTCATGCTTCATAGCTTTGTCTGGAAAAACCCATTCTATTTCTTGCAGTATATTCAGCATAAGTTTAAGCAGGAGAGTTCTTTAATACACGTTATTTATATATACACATTATTTTGGTGATGAATAAGATCACACTACTGTATGTTCTTAGTGTACTTACTTGAATTAATCATAGCTTATTACTAATGCAAACATGAAGCATATCTTAATACCAATACTGATGTCTATCATAACACTTCTATTATATAAAGGGGCTTGTCTGGTATGTAAAGACTTAATGTAACAATCTTCATATATTACCATTTCTATCAGAATTATCAAATTAAGAGGTTGGTTGATTTCCATTTCCAAATATCTCTATGTTGAAAAATATTTGTACATTATGATTGGTGCCCTTCATGGTTGTAAGAGTTTTTAACTCAGAATAATATCACCAAAGCCCAGTTATCTAACATATACCAGGTGTACACATTAGTCAACTTATTTCATTTAGTCTTCACCTCCCTCAACAAACTCTATAAGTCCATATTATTATCCTATTTTACAGATGAGAAATTTAGGACTTAGAAATATATGATACTTGCCCAAGAATTTCAGCTAAATGATAGTAAAACTGGTGTTTGACCAGGATCAAGTAACTCAAAATTCTTGGACTACAACTCTAAATGATAAAAGATTATCCTTCCTATAATCATCACAGAAACTTTAATGAGAAAGAGTTTTATTTACCATGACATTAACATGCCACCAGAATAGACTATTCTGTCAATATTTTGCTTAAATGACAAACCACAAAAGAACTTTCAAATATTGTGTTCAAAACTGCATAACAGGAGGCAAGAAATATTTTGGCACACACATACATAATATTGGCAGATAACATTAAACTACATCTTGTTGTAGTGAATCACACAGATATTAAATAGGATTATCAGTTGAAAAGACACCCAACTCTTCTTTCGAATCATGGTAGACCAATCAAATAAATGCATGAAATTCCCTCATGGTTTACTGTAAGCAAGATCAAACATGACTAGTGCATAGAACCATCAAACTAAATTTCAAAATAAAATTATCGCAAAACACTTATTTGTAGAAGACAGGGGCAGAACATACAGTTTGGCAGAATGTACAACCAGATTACCATCCAAAGACTTTTTTTCAGGTTTAGAAAGAATAAAGAAATTAACAGTAGGCTTTTGACTCCTGGTGAATTATAGGACCAGTATTATGACTGGCAGATTCCCTATGATGGGGACATGTAGGTCAATAGCCCCACCCACAGTTGATCATGCTGCACCTGTCCTTTCCTTGTGGTGGATCTGAGTATCTTCTCTCTTGTTGGCAGGTAAGTGGCATCCTATTGAGTTCCCAGTTGGGAGGACACAGAGATCTCCCAGAGAGTAAACTCTGGCCTGGTTTTAGTTGGAGATCCTGGGATTGACATGAGCCTAAAAGTTGGGATAGAGGGAAAGAGGTTAAAGGTAAGACTAAAGGGGACAGATGACCTAGCTTCAAATACTCTTTCTGTGCTTCCTAGTGCGCGTCTTTGGAGAAATTAGCCAACTTCTGGGAGTCTCTGTTGTTACTCCATAAAAATGAGATTGAATAATAAAAAATATAAATGGCCTTCTGAAGATTATCTTGACATGAGGCCAAAAGCCTGGTACAATGGATTCTCAATAGCTTTTCCTCCCTGCCTGCCTTCTCTCCCTCCTGCACACCTACACCACCCCCAGGGCTCTCGCCCTGTCTCGGGGGCTTTCCAGAAAGACTTCTCTTCATTTAAAGCTTGCTCTCCTCAACCTCCTCATTTGGCTCCAGGTCCACGTTTGCAGTTGGGTTCTAAACAGGGAAGTAGAAACTGGTAACCCTCCCTCTCTGCCTTTTCTGTGGAGCCCTGGGGTCATTGCCAGCAAGCCTGGGGAGGCTTTTTTCACTAATGGTGAAATAAATGACGGATTAAATTGGGTGAGAGCTGCCTTCAGGTGAAGATGAAAAGGGCCCTGGCTGCTCTGAGGAGAAACTGCTTGCTTCGGGGTGTTCGCAGCTTCCCTTTTCCCTTCCACTTTAAGTAGCGCAGGTGATAAGGACTTTATGTGCATAACCCCTGAACCAGCCCAGCAGCCCTTGTCACTTTCTGCTACAGAAAAGAAGGAAGGGAGGGTTGTGCAGGAACAGACAGCTTTAGCTTTCAGTCTTTCTTTTCTTCCTCACTCCCCCCTTTGGAAGGAAAGAAAATACAAGTACAAAGAAGATAACACTTATATGACCAAAACTTCAAAAGATGCCAAATCCAGGTCTCCAGGTAAGTTTCTGGAGCATTCCGATAACCTTTCATTAGAGTTCCAATTAGGTTAAATTTTGCTAGAATGAGTTAGGTATTTCTCTGTGTCTGCCATGGGCATAATAGAGACAATCATTTACTGTACACATCAGTGGAAGACCGAGGGAAGACTTTTTAGAAGACGTGGGACTCAGTCTCTCCAAAGGGTCAAAGGGCAGAGAATGTCACAATAAAGGGCAGAGAGATTTGGACCTCAAGGTTATGGGAGAAAAACCTGCTATCTGATCAGAATGCAAACTGCTCTAAGGTTGGCTGTCAATCACAGCACAATAAGTAGACCATTATATTTTACTGTCTGCTGCTTGCATAGACCAAGGCAGTTTGTGTACGTTTTATCACTCTCTTTGTACTTTGTGCTATTAAAAAAAAAATGAAATTAGTTTGTATCCAGTTTGGTCACAAGAGCTTCAAATGCAAAGGATACCGATAGAATATTTTTAAAATATTTCTAAAAATCTTCCCTGGCTGCATAAGAGATATAGAAGTTCTTTAGAATCATGTAAACAGATAATACAGTATTTAGCCATATAAATATGAATAGTGTCTAAATATAAGCTTACATATTTCTCTTAAGTAGATGGCTGAGCAGAGTTTAAATGCAGGTCTCATCAAACTACTATCTTGTGCTGCTGCCATGAAAAATAAAATGTAACAAATTCTGAAATCTAACTCAGAGCAGTGCCTGGCTCTATAAAGGACATGCATGAACATACATATACTTCAGTTTTACATCTATGCATCATGCCCTGCTGGCCCCACACTGCACACTCCACAGACATTAAACACAGTTAGCTGGGTGACACATAAGTTCTGCAGCAGGTTAACCAGCAGCAAGTGAAATAACAGAAGAATGGACAAAAGAGAAGCTCTAGAGAAGAAAGAAAGAGTTTTTAAGGTATACTACTCGGATGAAAGAAAGCTCTGTGAGATATGCTAGGGTGAGGAGAAAGAAGTTCTTGGAAAAAGACACCAGGAAAGGGCGGTGGTACTTGCTGAATGGCAGGAAGGGGACTACAGCATGCAGCCAGACCCTAACCCTTGGTAACAGCCTATCCCTGACTCCCTTTTTCTGCAAATGGAGGTCACAGGTGAAAAGAAGATCCTTCAAAACCCAGAGTGGGTGTGGGACAGGAATAGAAATAAGGTCTCCTCTTTGTTTGCCCTGGAATATCACCATGCTCCCTGCCTGGCTTGCAGACTATGAAGTTTTCCTATTTTCTTTTTTCCCTTCAGAAATGACTCACAAATGCTATATTATTCTACCCTACATAAATTGCTTTCCATAAACTCTGAAGAGAGGAAAAAAAAAGAAGTTCTCAGAGCCATATTATAAACATGACGCATCTGTTTTTAATAAGTGAAGAAGTATAATAAAACCTTTACTTCAGGGGAATATCCAGAGTTTTATCCTGAAGAAAAATTGTATCCATCTGGTCCCAAGAGAGCTGGTTTTTGCATTAAGGGATATTTGTTGGTTGGGTGATTGGAGAGTGGGAGTGGGGAAAAGGGGGAAGTTGTTAGATCCAACACTTATCCTTAAGTGGAGCTAGTTTCTAAAAATGTAGCATCCAGAAACTGGTGAGTAATCCTTCTTCGTAGTGCAATATTATGTCACCAGATCTGCTGAGCCAATGCACAATAAAATTAATCCTCCTCTTTGCAAATGCTGGTGACATGGCAATCACAGATGTGCTGAAACAGAAGTGTTCATGCCAGGCAGAGTTCACGAGCCACAGACCTAAGCCGTTGATGAATTTCCGGTCCACACATCACTCAGACCCCATGCTATCTGAAAAGAAGAGAAGTTAGCCAAGAAGTCCCTCACTGGTCTTCCAACTCTATTTCCTCTCTTTCCCCAGATTCTTTATTGCACATTTTTCACATTATTTTTAAAACTTTCAGCCAATCTGGCAACATATTAATTGTAAAGGCAGCATGGGGTGGGGAGAGAGACAGGGGAATAGAAATAGGTAAGATAAAAGAACTGGCTTTTGGAGGCCTGTGTGCTGCAAGAGGCCCTTTCGATTTAAATCTTCCAACAAGCATGTAGAATCCATGTTTCAAGTCCAGTTTCAGACCTAAGGAAATGGCTTGATAGGCAAAGAACTACCAGCTAACAAAGCTTTATTTGGGACCCAAATCTGTATAATTCTCAAGCTCTTTCTAAGCTGATCTAATCATCATATCTATGCTTAAATTCTTCTTAAGTAGAAGGATCCTTATTGATTTCTAAAAGGAGGCACCAGGTAAAGTGAACTCAGGATCAATGTGGTTTAAAAACTCAGTTCTGTCCATGGCAAACTAAAACAGAAGGTACCTTAACTCACCAGTTCAGTTCATGATGTAGGTTTATGACTATTATGTGATATCACAGCCTACTTTCTTTTCAGAATCTGGCCATGTGACCCCAGAATCAATACCCAGCCTCTCAAAATTCCAGGAAAGAAATACTGATTGGTGGAGCTTGGGTACAAGCCCACATCTAGGCTGGGAAAAGGCAGGATCCCTTGACCAATATAAAACCATATGCCAAGAAAAATTGGCTTGCAATTACAAAAAGCCAAAATAAAAAATATTCACTGGAATGTGCCTACAAGAACCTACAATTACCTCGTCCATTGTTGAAATTTTCTAGAATCTGTCCCTCTCTAAAGAGAATGTAAACCCCAGGGGGAGAGGGCTATTGTCTGCCTTTGCTCCTCTCTGTAAAACAAAAAGGTACCACAGAGCCTGATACACAGTAGGGACTCAATAAATGTTTTTTTTTTTTTTTTTAAAGAGAGAGTGAGAGAGGAGGGAGAGAGAGAGGAAGAGAGAGAGAGAGAGAGAGAGAATTTTTAATATTTATTTTTTAGTTCTCGGCAGACACAACATCTTTGTTGGTATGTGGTGCTGAGGATCGATCCCGTGCCGCACGCATGCCAGGTGAGCGCGCTACCGCTTGAGCCACATCCCCAGCCCCCTCAATAAATGTTTTGAAAATGAATGGACCAGGCAAGACTCACAAGTTGCCTGGAGGTTCTGTTTATGAAAAAAAAAAAAAAAAACTAAATGACTGGAGCTTGGTGCTTATTTTAAATCATGCAATTCAGACAGCCCCCATTCAAATTTATTCTTCTGTCAATTGGATTTCAAAGTTGAACATGAATCCTACTAGGCCCAGAGAAAACAGACACAACTGCCCATCTACAGCCTTAGCCCTTTCACAGAGACAACACTCATCAATTCTTAGTGCTTGGATGGCCAGTCTGCCCAGCCCATTGAGCTTCATTAGTTCTCATTTTCCTGAAATTCATTCCCTAGCTTTATTTTTAAATGGCTCAAGGTTATCCACGTTATGCAATGTTATATCTTTATTTCATGCATTTATGTCTGCTTTAGCTTATGTCCAAGTGCCATAGAGGAAAATCTCTTTAAATTTTATAAAATAGAAATCAGGGATCTCCCCCACCTCGTTTTTTAGCAACTCCCTCCCCCTTTCAAATGTCAGTTTTGTGTTTCTTCCCATTGTTCTTCTCTGAAACTCTTGGACTTCAAGGGAATGTCTATCTTATCTCCTGTTGTATCCCCAGCACCCAGTGCGGTCCCTTGCACACAGCTAGTACTCAATAAGTATTTGTTGCATTTAATGAATAAATCCATCTGTGTACTTTTTCTTTAAATCAATGCCAACTAAATCCAGCTAATTATTGAATGCTAACTCTGTGCCAGGCAAGGCACTCTTGGGAACCTAGGGGGAATGTGGGCTTCATGTTCCCATTAACCCATAAGGTTATATTTTCTTTCTTTCTCTTTTTCCTCAAAGACTCACTCTCAATAAGACCTAAGTGAGAAAACAATAGCAGGGAAAAGCAGGGTGTCTAGTGAAGTCATTGACTTGCTTAACCATTCCCTCTCAGTGCCATTTGGGAAGTGTCCTCTGTGGATAGGGCCCCATGAGGACTTTCATAGGCCCCAGGGATTCTGCCATCATTCCTTCCTCCAAAAAAATAGTCAAAAGTTATTCTTCGCAATGGCACTGGTATAAAGATGAATGTAAACCAGGCTAGATTCAACATCATACATTCAACATTATTAAATTCATTTTTTATTGTTTTAAACGTAATTAAAATTAAAACATGAAAAGTACCATGGGGTCCCATAGGCAATCTGCCTACAATGCCTAATGGGAAAGTCAGCTCTGCTTTGGAGCCACTTGAATGGAACTGTTTGTCTACCAGAGCAAGGTCCCCCCACACTCCTTTCCTGATGGGATGAAGTTTCAAAGCATGGAGTCATCTAGGCTTCCTAGTTGGGATCCTCACTCAGGAGACTTCTTTTCTTGCCTGACATACATAAGAATAACACTGAGATCTAAGGGGGAAAATCTCACCTGCACCTTGTACGAGTTCTGAATCATGCTGAATCTCACCTTTTCTGTTGCTAAGCTATGGGACAATTACGCCTCCCCAACACTGCAGAGACCTCCTCTTGTTTATGCAAAGATCCCAATTATACCAGAAATAGAATTTAGTGCTGCAAACATTGTTTTAAAAATGTTAAGACATTCAGGCCAGTGCTCCTGTTCATTATTCTCTGCTGAAACCTAATATTAGTAACAGCATGTACCGAGGACCTGGACCATGAATTAATAATGAAGCACTTGTACTGGAAAATATAAGAGCACCTAGTTACTTTATTTGGCAGACACCCGTGGGGACAGGAGTTCACTCTGTCTTACACAGCACTTTCTGTGGTTGCTTTGCAGAATAAAACTAGAAATCAGTTCTTTCCAGGGGGATTCCCGCAGGGGAGAAAATAACCAAGCATTTACCCCCCCATCCACCCACCCACCCACCCATTCTTCACTGCCATAGAACAGACATGGGTTCCTAGGACAGATTCTAGTGAATCATTTCTGCCCTCAAAGTTTGACTTTCCTCAAGCGCGTAAATGCTATGGAGGCTTTAACGTGTAATTTCAGGTATTTCTTCCTCTGGTTTTTACTGCAGCACAGGATTAAAAGCTTCTTAAGGACAAAGAATTGCATCTCTATACAACCTTTAGACAATGTGGGAGAGCCTTTAAGAATACAGATCCCAGATTAAATCAGATGCAGATTGGAATCCTATTTCCACAGACCACCACAAAACAGCTGCATGATCTTGAGCAGATCGTTTAACTTCTCTGATCCTCAGTTTGCCCATCTGTAAAAGGAGATAATTACAATGATCACCTTTCTGGATACATGTAAGGGATAGGATGAATATGATGTAGCTCCCAACAGAGTCTGGTAAGTAGTGAGCTCTAGAAAAATGTTCTTATCATTTTCTCTCCATCACCTTCTTTGTATCCCTACCACATAGCATAACAATTAGTATGTACTAAATTTGCTATATAAATCATGGAATATATTTTACATGTAAACCTTTCATCCACAAGGAAGGACAATTTGCATTGTTTGGCTTGGATGTTGACAAAATTAATTTTCACCTGTGTTTCCTCCTTCTCCAATACATCATCTCTGCTCTTGGAAGGTATCTTTAAATACCTGATAACAATTTGTCCAGACTGTTTTCCCAGTAGATTTTTCCACTTTCTGATAGATTTTATCCTCAAGAGAACTCAGAACACATTCTCCGTCATCCTGATGACAACACCTATAGTAGCAATCAATAGAAATGTAAACCTGAACAGGAAAATAGGTTTGTGTACAGAGGTGTCAAGCTTTGGGCTCTGTTTGTGTTACAACTTTGTCTACAACTTTAAGGATTGTTGGGTTTATTTCTTGCAAGGTAACTCACTCACCTGTCCCCTAAGACTGGGGTTTTTGTTGCTTCCTGCACATGTAAAAAAATGCCTTTCTACATCTGCAGAAAACAAGTAGTTGTTGTCATCACTATCCCTGCCCTGTGAAACCTTAGCAAGGTGATAGAGTTACGCATTCCGCTCCTTTAAGAGAAGCACAGCATTTCAGCTCCATCTGGGGGAGTTGAGGACCTGACAAATTTGGCTTCATTTTGCAGATTTAGAGATGAGTTATTTTTTGCAAATTAAACAAAAACCCAGAACACTTTTTAAAGACAAAAAATAAACAAATAAATAAAGATAAAAGGGAAAGAAATGGGTTTGAATTCTCTGTATGGGTGAAAACCAAATCATAGGAAATACCTAGTTTCTGTTTTGGCTTTTTTCTGTTCTGTTTTGTTTTTTAGCGATTACATAACTGAGTGTAGTATGTGGTACAGGAAATAATTTTGCCCACGCACCTGCACAGAAAAACCCACATCAACGAGTTGGCCTCGGCCGTCAATCCGTGGGACCAAAAGCTAAGCCTGAAAGCAAAGGTGAAATAAAATACGAAAATTGCACAGCAACCACGGAGGAGTCAGCTATCCAGAGGCCCCTGCTGAAACCCCATCTTTAGGCTAGAGTTTCAGACACATTTTGATGTTTTGGTCACCTGACCCAAGCTCTGGAGCCCAATTGGCCTGCAAATTTACAAGCTAAGTAATGATGTAACCAGAGTGTGTGGGAACCAGAAGGATGAAACAGATACAATTTTTCCCAGTCGTTTATTAGGCTTGGCTACTAATTCTGCTTGTTCCTCCCGTTTGACTGCTGGTTATCAGGAAATTTGAACTACTTAGAGGACATAATGAGTTTATCTATACCTGGGGCAGAATTTAGTCACATTCATGTAAAATTAAACCACAATAACAGAAAATAGCAATTTGTGAAATTCAATTATTTATGTTCAAGTTCAACGGCAGATGTATTTTAATGTAGCTACGTTTTGTTCTGTGGGTTTTTAATTAAATGCAATTTATAACATCACAGTATCATTCTTATGTTGCCTGAAAAAAAGCCACCAAATAAATGCGTATTTTTCTAATCCTTTCCTTAATCTCACAGAGTTTTTGTCCAAACAGAATAAATGTTTATACTCATGTAATTTGTCACTATGGGAACTTTTGGCCTTTAAAATGCTGACACCATATCAGAGGCAACCAAGAGAAGAAATTATCCTTGTTTGACAAGAATAAGCAGAACCAGTTTGGCAAACTTTGGGTATAACCAGACATAGCAAGGCCAGGATCCTAGGGACAGAAAGCATCTGCTATTGTATCAACATGACTTCATGTTAGTAAAATGAGAGCATACTCAGGCTTCATGGTAAAAAAAAAAAAAAAAAAAAAAAACAACAGAAGATCTAATATGGAGGGCAAAACCTAAAAAAGAAACTTTTTTTCCTCCTCTGAATGTCTTATACTCCCCTACCACCATCACCACTATAAGAAATCACATCAGTAATTTATAACACAGGCAATATTAACTTTCTAAATGGCATGAGTTTGTTAGGAAAAAAAAGTTTCCTGAATCATAAATGCATTTCTCTTCAAGATATTCTTACAGTTGTACTTCCCAAGACTTTATCAACAGTTTTTCAATAGACAGGTCTCCAAGCAGAGGGGCATGGCTGGATTTTATACTAAGCTCTCTGCATGAATTTTTAAAATTAAGTGGTGCTCTATTTTTGTGGCTTTCCCATTCATAGAAAGCATCTCACATTCTCAAAATACTTTATCTAGTTGGTAAACATGTCTTTGGGAAAGAAAGCCCTTGGAACACTTCTTTATCATTCTCTGTTTGGGTGCATACCACGCCCAACGGATACTCAAGAGATATGGTGTCTGACATCTACTTAAACCTGTTGGGGACGATATCAAACATTAATGGGGATTTGTGTTAGAACTGGTGTAAACACATGCAAACGATCCGATCTGCTGAAAGTGCTTGCTCACATTTCCATATGTTATGCGGTAAGCAGTTATTTAAGAAGTGAGTAGCTAGGGAGATGGTGTTCAGGTAGTGAGTATTTGGCTGCTGAGAAGTAAATGTGCCCTGGATGTATTTATTTCATAACACCACCATATATACACCTCCCCAATCATAGTCTTTAAGTTTCTCCTCCAGAGACAAGTCAAGTTCAAGATATGCAACTCTACTATGCAAAGCTTCTAAAACAGATAAAAATGATTTAGTACTTCCAGGTGCACAGTAATTCTTGGCAGGAAAAGTTAATTCCAGGTGTGTAATCTCCTAAAGAAATCTGTTGTCAAAGCTGGATAAAACCATCACATTAGAAAAATAGAAGTTCACCCATGAACAAAGTCCAAG
Organism: Ictidomys tridecemlineatus; assembly: GCF_052094955.1. Classification (NCBI taxonomy): domain Eukaryota; kingdom Metazoa; phylum Chordata; class Mammalia; order Rodentia; family Sciuridae; genus Ictidomys; species Ictidomys tridecemlineatus. Next base: position 126,190,272 of record NC_135479.1, read on the forward strand.
GTATGTATGGCTAGGAAAACTCTCTGCTCCGTGCAGAAATCACAGCATAAAAGTGAAACTCCTTTTTACTTATGTAAACATTGCTGGGTTTTGGGCATCATTTCAAAAGAGATAGAGCTGAACATGCACCAGCATATAGAAATATGACATACTCTTGGTGGGAGGTTTGGGGTGGGGTTCGACTGCCAAGCCAGACTTTAAGACACAGACAAAGGAAGAAAGAAGATGCATTTTATAGCTTGCAGATTTTTTTCTTCCTTTTTTTTTTTTTTTTTTTTTTGCCACCCAACCAACCAAATAACTCAATCAACAACAACAAAACTGAGATGTGCCACACAGTGGAAAACGTTATAACAGTTTGAATAACAAGGGGACCCTGGCAGGAGTGGGAATGAGGGTGGAGAGGGCGGGGAAAGAGATCCCATATTATGGAATATTTAAACTTTGTAATTCAATGCACATTTATTAATTGGTTTCTTTTTAAGAGGCACTTATTTATGACAGGTTTATGAACAATATAGCTTGTACAGAGCACTGAAGTTCTCCCAAGGCTTGTTTGGATTTCCATATGTTCAGATGAAATGAACATCACATTTAATAGTAGTACTGGCTGCTCTTGAAGTGTTTGCCAGGGCTACATCCCTTGGGAGGTGTTACCACCAGATTAATATCCTGTGGGTCACTTCATTTAAAAAACCACATTATAGAGGCATTATGTGATTAGATGTACTGCTTTTACAAGCCAGTTGGGGCGTGTACTTTGCATCTGGTTCAGAAAGGCTGGTGAGGCTAACTTATGTAGACCTCCAACCTGGAGTCTCTGAGAGGCCAAAGATGGTACAGACACATGGCTAGGCAGAGGGAAATGTGTCCTCCGTCTACTGGCGGCAACTGCCTTGAAAACAGGATCTAAGAGGAACAACTTGCTTAGTCAGAAACGGACCTGAACAGCTGGTAGGACTTGGCTGCAGCAGGGAGAGAAGGAGGCTGTTATCGTAGATCCCATCAGGACTTCTTGTCACCAAATGCTCACAGTAAATAGAGAACAAGCAATTTCCACACCATGCTATTGAAATGAAGCTCTATACAATTTTTGCTGTGAATTTTAAACATGCTCTTTATTCTCCTTGCTTAAACATTTTCAAATCTGGGTATTGGGCAGATCAATCAAAACAACAGGAAGTGTGTCTTTCGAATAAACAAGAGGAACTGGCCATTGGCTTTAAGGACACCTTAGAATAGAATACCCAGCACTTCCTGTGGGAGTTTCAAATGGCCTCAGGTGCAGTGACTTAAAAGCAACGTGGAAACTTTGAATAAAATTTATGCTCCACTACTAACTATCTGTAAGGAAGTCATTCTCCTAGGCTCCTTCCAAGTTAGACCCAAAGAGGCCTCAGGCCACCATAATATGGAAGAAAACCAGACAGGCATCCAGGTGGGACACTAACCTAGAGAATCTACACAGGAGGAAGACTGTGGGTGTCTCTTTATTTGATTGTATATCCACAATCAAATAAAAATGATTATTTCCTTCCTTGGAGATCTGCAATATTGAAGATCTGCAATAGTCACTGGCAATTTTACTCTCCCAGACCTTTACAAATCCTATAGACACAAGTGATGGTTTTAAAAATCACTTTGTTCAACCCTCCCAACTGTCAATGGATTTGTTCTTTAAAAGGCTTTTTAATTTTTGTCATCAATATAAATTGCATTGATCAATTGTAAAAAAGAATATTTTCGGAGTTGAGACTGGAGGAGATGAATTGGGCAGCAGCAAAAGTGTGCCTGTGGGTTTGCCAAAGCAGAATAATGCCTCTTTGAAAGTACCATTGAGTTATTCCAGACAGGAAGGCAGGGATTTAAAGAAGAGAAGGAACTCCAGGGTTGATTTTGAAATCCTCCTTGTAGGTTTAAGCAGTCAGGGTCACCAGTCCTTTTGTCCAACCATAAGCTTCTGGGCTTGCCTGTCATTTTGTTTTGAACTTCATAGAATAGAAAAAATGTGGAGGTGAGGAAAGGAAGGGTGAAAAGATGAATCCTATACTTTGCATCTTGTTCTGCCATTTGCCACATTTCTACAATACCAAGATTCCCAGTCCCAAGAGACTTCGAGGATCTTTTGCCCCATTCATTTTTGGATATACTATTAATAATTCCCAATAGTTACCGAAATAAATCCCATTTTCTTGCACTTGTATCTTTAAACTGACAACCAACAGGTGACAACTATTTCCAGTTCATACTGACCTAGACACTGGGATACGTGTCTAAACTCTGCCACACTGTACTCAGTCACAGAATCTCTCTGTTTCCTTATCTGCAAAATCATAATATTTTCTCACCTTCCAAATCCTCAAGGTTGTTAAGAAGAATTAAGTGAGTTCATGTTTGAAAATGCCTACAAAAATATGAAGCACTACAACAAATCCAAAGGAGGGTGGCAATTCTGAAGAGGAGGAGGATGGCATCAGGTGAGGTGGATATTCTGAACCTTTATGAAATTATGACTTAGAATTTGCCATTTGAGAATTTTGATACTTTTGTACATCTGTGACTGGATAATAGTAAAAATTTATGAAAATAATAGGGATCCTCAAATAAAAGCTATTTAAATACATAACCAACACTTTTCAAAAGAAAATTGATGATATGCATATTCCTTTATTCACTAGCACTACTTAAAGGCAACGAAGATTTTAATGCAAAGTACTGAGCATTGTGTACTTGCAGAAGTTACTTCCCCTGCTTTCCAACATGAATTGTCTCACTTGAATGACCCTGGGGAAGGTCTGGTCACTATCATCTTTGGCCTTTTGTCTGACTGAGATAAGGTCTGCCCCATCCAGGGCTATAGTTTCTCCCAATGGGTGAAATAAACATTTTCCTCAGTATTAACGACCAAGAGGTTTTACTTTTCATTCTCTGGGTCTGCCTCAAGTGGCTGCCAGGTTATAGAACAGTGGAAGAGGAAGACCTATGGGGAGCACTAAAAGTATGTCCTAAAAGAAAACCAACATTTTCCTAGGAAGAAGATAAGAATTCCATATTGCAATACCAATTGCTGCTGCAGAGTACAAGCAATTGCCACTATAAAAACTTTACCTTTCAGAAATCCCTGCATATCTCTGTCCACAGTTAAAACAAAAGCAACCATTTTTTATTTTCTGCAAACTTTCTTGGTTTCCAGTTGGCTGATTGGAAATCCACTATCCAAACTGGAAACCAGGTCCTGCTGATGTAGCCAAAGTTGCCAACAGAACTTTAATTCATAAAACATTCAGGGACAGAAGCACTAGGCCAAAATCAGATACAGAAGGCATCTCTTTGGGGCTTCTCTGAGAAGAGAAGCAATCATGTATATCCTGCCTTAATACTCAGACACACAAAATAAGGCTAGTGCAAGAAGAGCAGTACCATCCACCAACATACAAGAATTATAGCATCCTGGACAGATGGATTTTTGTTATCCCTGTTTTCAGATAAGTAAACCAGGAGCCAGAGTGTGTGGATTACCCTGCAAAAGGAGGTAGAAAGCCTGTACTCTATTGTCTTGTCCACCTTTATTATCCTGTACTAGGATTTCAAGAACACTTGAAATCCTCTTGCTGCCTTCCTTTTCCCCATTATGTTCCTTGTCCACAGTGGGCATTTCAATTCTGCCTACAGTATCTATGAATCTATGCTCTAAATGTCAGGACCCTGCCAAGGTTTGCTTATTATCCTAACTCCCCCTGCTGGTGGGTTTAATCACAACCCAAACTCAAACCTCCCTTGAACTCAGTTTAACTGTTAAAAATATTTTTTTGAGTTAATTCGCATACTTAAAAAAAAAAAAGAAAAAGAAAGAAAGAAATAGAAAAGAATGTAGGCCAGAAGAAGAAGGAAATTTTACTTGAGAATATAACTTAATATACACAAACCAGAAGTTTAACATCATTTTCAAAACGAGCTTTTGGGATTAGATTTGTGAAATATCAAATAGATGTGTTAGTATAATTTCCTCCTTATTCTTTTTGTTCCCACACTCCTTCTCATTTTTGTGGCTTGTGATATTTCCCTTTGTCTCTAAGCTCTAGACTTCTACTTAATAAGTACCAATAAAGATTGTATGTTATCCTTAAACAGTGGTAGCATTCCCCACCTGCTAATTGCTTTATTTGTACTTACTGTTTCCGCCCTCTCATCAACAGGGGCTTTAGTATAAAGGGCAATGAAGTAGAACGTGATGAGGCGAACAGGAGCCAGCCGAGTGAATGCCTCTATAATTACACAGTAGCCTGGAGTAGCTCTTCTCAAATCAAATTATGAGCCTGGATTACCTAAAACTCTCAGGACACAGCCCGGGTTTTCATTAGTCTGTAGCCTTCTTTCCTCTTGCCATTATTCTTTGCAGAGATTATCAAAGCCCCAGTCCCAATATAGTATTCCTGAAGCAACGATAAACCATGGAGAATGCTATTTTCTTAAATGGTTTGCCTGACCTCATGTTTTGTTTTTGGTTGTTGTTTTTTTTTTTTTTAATCACTTATTTTAAAAATTTAAAAAGAAACAAACTGAAAGAAACTTTTTTCATGTTTATAACCACTTCTGTCATTTGCATATCAAAGTTTATTCCCAGCTGAGCTTATTCATGATACTTTGGCAAATATTTATGCCTTGTCAATGTCCCAACCACCCATAAGGCAACTGGAACAAGAGTCAATAGGCCTCAACAATATTTGGATTCTTGTTTGAACACCTGACTAACCCCTCGGAAATGTACACTGCATTGGAAATAACATAGAAATAGAGGGACGAGAATCGAGGACGGGCCATCTGGAATAAGGGCTCAAATCTGAAGCTGACTAGCTGTGTGGCCCTGTAAAACTCATTTAACTTCTCATTTTCTCCATCTGACAGGCAAGGAGATTGAACTAGATAATCTCTAAGGACCCTTCCACTTCTATGGTTTCATATATTTGTAGCACTACATGGATAACTTACACAGGAGACTGAGTACCTACTTGATTGCAGCAGCCAAGAAAATGAGATAGCCATCTATTTCTCAAATGGTTTAAACTTTTATTAAATCAAGATTTGGTGTGTCCAAGATGAGGTTTAAGAAAATGAACAAAATACGGTAATGCTTGGATGGTTGATGGTCCCCAGCAAGAGAGAACTGGGGTTCAAGTCTTTGCTTTGGCAGGCTCCTATACAGTGTTGGTCAGTCTACCATAGCTTCTGAGATGGATAAAGATGTTTCAACACTCACATTACAGCCCAATCCGAAAAAAATGAAAATCACCACATTCCTATATGTAACATCCAGTGCATTTTACTCCACCTTCTTGAAGGAAAAAAAAAAACGGATATTGGTGTGGATAATTATAAAACATATTCTTGTTCCATATTACTCTATATTAAGGAATTGTCCATTGTTTTATACATATTTAAAGTGAGCATAGTAATGGGGAAGATAGACATAATTATACCAACTTCAAAGTTAAGAAAATTTTTTCAGATACATTCATTATGGTGATGAGTTATATATAATATGCCAATTTGTGGAGATAACTCTCAGATATCAACAAAAATAAAATGAGATTTTTTGTCTTCATGGCTAATAGCTTAATTTAGAAAGTCATAACAAACTAAATTTAAAATTCTAGTGGTATTTCCATTTTAAAAAGTCATAAGTTTCCCATACTAAACCCTTTTTAAAAATCACTCATTAGCTAAAATGTTACGAAATAAACTGGATTTTAAATTGCTTCCACTTGAGAACTAAAGGACTTTGCTAATGATGCAAATCTAATTTAGTTTTCCATATTATTTTTCTTAATTTAAAAATTGAAAACATAAGTGCTAGCACCTTCTAAGTACTTCTGTATTTACTAAAAACACAAGTTATATCCACAAGACTAAATCACTCAGCCAGGAAGATATCAATAGAACGACTCACATGAAGTAGCAATGGCCCAAAATGGACAGGGTGCTCATTTTAGACCACTATTATCCTGTGTGAGGTTGACTGAAATGGATGGGCAAAAGAATAACATTTGAGAATGTATTAGATAAGCAGATTACAAAATAATTTTTACTTCTGAGCACACAAACTATACACAGATAGGGTAGCAGGAATTTGATTTCTGGTCTTTCAAGTCAAATCTAAAGTTCCTGTCTCAGAATTTTCCCATAACATTTGCAGAACTTTTTTTTTACAGACCTGAAAAGTTATAAAAACGTTAAGGTTGGTCCATTTAGTATTTTCTCTTAACCAATATTTTTGTCCTGCCCTTGTGGTTGAAGCAAGCAGGGAATTTTTTTTTTACACTAACAGTTAAACCCCTAATGTTTGAAGCCAGACCATTTTTTTGAGTTACAAACCTGATTCACTTTTTCTTACCTGTATAATTTTATGAAGTTGCTTACCCTCAACTGAGCCTGTTTCCTCATCTATACAATGGAAATAATAATGGCATTTACTTCATAGGATAGTACCCAGCCATAGCATAAGAAACAGTTAACAATTAGGCATGATTATTATTAGTGGTATTTAGGGAATACTAAAGGTTAGTCTATGATTGAACAACTTTCTCTGTTAAAGATCTTCCAAGTACATGAGCCTTCAAAATATAAAACCTCAAATTTCATCTTTCCTTTTACCCTCATCATTCTCCACTCAACTAGAAAAAGTTTTATTACAATTATTTTCCACAAATACTGATACCAAGGAAAATTATCAACTTGGTGATAGAGAGGCACTGTTAATAGAACTTCCTTTGAGGATGGACATTGTTACAATATAGTCAGTTACCAGCCACATGAAGTTAAAGAGCACTTGAAATGTGGCTACTTTGAGGAACTGAATATTCAATTATATTTAATGTTAATGAATAGGCTGTAATGGCACCATCTTATTGCACTGCATTTAAGGAAAAAAGACTGTTGCAGTTATGCCTGTACTTAGCACCTCCAGGACATTGCATCTCTCAGAACTTCAGTTTCTTAATATGCAAAATAGAAGAGTAATACCTGTCACCTAGAAAAAGTGCTGCATTTGGAAAGTACCTGGTGTGGTGCAATTTGCAAATATTAGCTCTCCAAGCTCTCCACCCTCCTCTAAATGGAGGAAGGACAGTCTCCTAGAAGAACCAGACAGAGCAGAGAAAACCTTTCAGCTTTTTTTAGACTTTGAAATTAAAACCACCATCCCCTCATGTTCTCACTTGCTCCACAGGAACTTTTCATCTTTTGAGTGGAAATGGGATGTTATTTTTTGACAGAGAACCCTGAGAATGACTCAGCATCTCCCAAACAGCACAAAACTAAGAGAGTCCTGGGGATTCACGGACACACAGTGCTGCTGCATGGGAAGTCCTCAGCAGGCCACAGTCATAAGGAGTCCACTTGGACTCTTCCCTAGGTGAGGTGCTACACAATCCAGGCAACCTCTCCTTGCCTCCTGGTCAAAAAACAATCCTTAAGAGTGAATGTGGCAATAATCTTAGGCTCTTGCATCAATATCTTCATCAAAAAAACTAATCTTAAATAGTTGGGGATCCTAGAAGAACTCCATTATTATTGCATTTCTAGAGGGTAATGGAAGACATTTTCATGTATCATGGAAATAAAAGTGTACTCTCCTCTAATAACTTCAAGGATATGGTCAAAAGGGCCTGAGAGACACTGCCTCAAGACAAATTTGAGCAGGAGATTGCAGCCCAGATTTATTATGAAGAATTTCAGGAGTATAGAGTGAAATGCTAGCACTCTTAAATTGGGGCTTGATTTCAAAGGGAAGATGGGGTTTGAGATACTTTGTCAGCAACTTCGACCCTTTTCTGGGGTTATTCTCTAGTGAGAAAACCTGTTGCTATCAAACCTCTCTTGGATGCTATAAAGGTTTTATCCAAATTGGCTCCTTACTGGGTCCCAAGCCTAAAAACTTTCTGAAACCAATTACTATATCAGAATTACGTATCATGATTGTAATCCAGAAATATGAAAGACCACATATTCACACAACCATGGCAACTTGCATGACAGACAATTCAGGGAGGAAGGTGGATAATAGATACTATTATCTGTACATGGATAACAGATACTGATTTCACCCAACTCTGCTTAATATGTACCTAAAGGGGGAGAAAAAAACAGGAAGCCCAAGCTATGAGACAGCAGACTGCCATTCCTCACCACCAATCACCCACCCACTTAACTACTTAAGATTTGGGTTTATGTATTTGACTTTTTAAACCTTAGTGTCAGTAAAATATTAATAATATTACTTTATTTTGAAGATTATACAGATTATTTATACAATGTATGAAGTGCTTAGCACAATCACTACTGTGGGATTGATAGTCAAAGATTTGTTCTCTTCACTCCTTAAATATTTCAAGATGATATGTGACCAGCCCACTGAGCTTCCACAGTTAGCTCAATCTATCCAAAAAAACTATCCTTTTACCCAGATTTCAAAGATGGATTAATCATCTGGACATGGTGGTGCACACCTGTAATCCCAGCAGCTTGGGAGGCTGAGGCAGGAGGATCGCCAGTTCAAAGCCAGCCTCAGCAAAAGTGAAGCACTAAGCAACTCAGTGAGACCCTGTCTCTTAAAAAAAAAAAAAAAGAGCTGGGGATGTGCTGTGGTTGAGTGCCCCTAAATTCAATCCTGTTATTCAAAAAACAAACAAACAAAAAGAGAGATTAATCATGTATTAAGCCAGGATATCAATATCAGCAAACTTTGATTAAGATTTGAGATTTAAGGGAATGGGGTTGTAGCTCAGTGGTAGAGTGCTTGCCTAGCATGTGTGAGGCACTGGGTTTGATCCTTAGCAACCACATAAGAATTAATTAAATAATTAATTAATTAAATTTAATAAAGTTATTGTATCCATCTATAACAACAACAAAAAAAGGTTTTTTAAAAAGATTTGAGATGGAGATGTAGCTCAGTGGTAGCATGCTCTCCTAGCATGCCGAGGCATGGGCATGATCCTCAGAGCCACAAAATAGATAAAGAGAGGTTTGGGATTTAGTACTTGTAGGCATCAAGTAAAATTCATATAATAGGATTTTATTTTTCTCTGATGCACATGAATTAGAGGAAAATGACATTCATAAGATAGGCTTAGCTACCATTTGCCTGGATCAATACAATTTCTTCTTTATTGAACTCTGGCCTTTTATTTTTGTTACCAAAGAGATCTTCTCCACAGTGGAACTCGAATACATCAACCCTCTTCTCTAAAACCTTCTTATTGCATTGCAGTTAATAAAAAAAAAAAAAAAGACTCATTCACAGTGTCATTGTAGGTTGAGGCAAAAGGGTCACAGGTTCAAGACCAGTCTCAGCAACTTAGGGAGACACTATCTCAAAATAAAATAAAAGGGCTGGGGATGTAATGAAAAGAAGGAAAGAAGGGAGGGAGGAAGGGAAGAAAAGAAGGAGGGAGAAAGAGAAAGAAAAGGGGGAGAGGAAAGGGGAAGGGAAGGGAAAGAAACAGGTCCTTTGGGGGTAGCCCTGGAGTCCTCTTCTGGGTCTCAGTTAGACCTGAGGAGAGCTGCACTTCCTGTGAGTTCCTCTGTGAGCCTTGCCTGTGTCTTCTTATGCACACTTGACTACCTACCATCTTATTCTCAAAAAAAAAAAAAAAAAAAAAAAAAAAAATTCTGAGTCCACCAAAATGTTTTTAATGGAATAAAACATGGAGAGGAAAAGATAGAAAAATTAACTTTCAGGCCCATTCCCACACTGCATTGTTGTGACTTTAAAGTTATAAATGCCATCTGCTAAGCCATTCCTTGTCCCTCCCTGTCCCCCATCATCACTGTCCTTTTTTTCAACAAGTACCCAATGAGAACATGCTCCCTCCTCTCATCCCCAGGTGCTTGCTCCACAAAGTCATATCCAGAATAGAAAGTAAATGCTAGTTTCTTAACTTAAAACTGTAATTTATAAAAATTCCTCTTGAACTTTTGCTAACTTGAAGAGCCCCTAAAACCAGGGCTGAGCATGTAATTAGCACACCATCAATACCTTTTAATTGATGGACGTTAATATTATTCATTCTTTTCATTTTACGTACTTGTTCAGTGTTTTACCTGTTATCTATTTATCCTCCATGCCTACCACCATTGTTGTTTTCTCCTGAACGACAAGCTGCAAAGTAGAGAAGCCACCGTTCTTTGACTCTATGTGGATAATGGGCTCTAGAGAGATGCTTAAAACAGGCTTCTCAATTGATTGATTAATACAACGATTGATGGATGGGTGGAGGAAAGGGTGAATGCATTACAGTATTCTCCATTTGCTATTACAACGGGATAAATTTACCAGAGGGGTCTGGCTCTGACTCTGCCCCGAGAACAAAGCACCAGAGGTAGGTGAGAGAGAGGGGTCAAGGAACAGGTTCCTACCGCACACAATAGAGAAGGGCGTCTTGCCGTGGATACAGCTTCTTCCTGGGCTAATTGCTGCAAAATATCTTTTGAGGCAAGATAGCTATTTTCTATTAATTCTTGGACATTTTTAGGGGTTATCTGTACTTTTTTAAGTTAAAAAATTGTAGGGTTTGTTGTCTTTTTACTTACTTTTTTTTAAAGCTAAGTAAAAAGACCAAAAAAAATTACAATTTTTTTAAAGCCCCATAATTTCTAACTTTGAGTCTCAGTACAATTTTCCCTTGCCCTTGATAACTTATTTATTCATTTCCTAGACCAACATACATTCGCTCTACAAATGGACTTGGATTTAATAAGCAAAGTATTTAAATCAATAAATTGAAATTGCCATTTTTCATTTAGAATAGATGTTAATTTCAAATCCAAATTAAGGACCTTGGGACTCAGAAAGTTTTACTTTTTTTTTTTCTGTCCAAGATATTTTCACAAAATAGAGGAGCAGGCAGGACTAGACACACAGAAGTAAGTGACAAATCTCAGGGCTTTCATGAATTCTGGTTGGAAATACACAGCCATGTCTATGCCCCTCTTCACTACTAAACCAAGCAATGTACAAGAGCTAAGAAGATGTAGCTTTATGGGCATTCCCAGGGCACTAACTAAAAATCCATTACTCCCTGCCTCTCAAGAAAATATAAACTAGAATACAATCCCAATTTATTCCATTCATTTATTCAGAAAATATTATTTGCTTCATGGCAAGTGTGATTCAGGGCACTGCCAATATACAGGTAGAGGATATGCAAATTCTCTGCTCTCATAAAGTTTCTATTCACAGAGTGTAGTCCTTTCTTTGCTAATAATTAATTACTGGACACTGTGCACCTTTGGTACATTCATTCCTTTTCATTGGCTCCTTACCAGTGTTCTGTGGGTAGTGGAGAGAAGAGAGAAGAGCAGGATCTAAGCTAACGAGGGTGTAACTCAATCCTCAACAAAATTTCAAGGTTTATCATGCAGGAGGGACCAGCAAGACGGGCACCTGTGACCTTCCCTTTAGCATTGCAACCATGACAGTAAACTCATTTTGTAATCATTCTAGAAATCTCCGCTCACCTATTCACAGTTAATGGAGACTTATGGTTCTTAGTAGGGGCTCTCATTTTGTGTGTGTGTGCATGTGTAAGAATATTTCACAACTGAACTTAAAAAGCAGTTTATAGAATAATCTATACAGTACAATATAATTTCAATTAAATGAGAAGGAGTATTTATGGACATCTGTAGTTCAGATTGTGGGTGCCATGTGTGTGAGTGCTTGTGAACACGGGTGTACATGCATTTCAGTGTCTTCTAAAGTTTCCACAATAAACACGTACTACATTTTCCAGTCACTGGGAGAACATATCCCTCCCACAAAAATTGACACGGAATCTTACTGCAACAGAAGATGGGCTCAGATGAAAGAGGGACCAGAAGCCTATATCCATAGCCTCCTTTTGTAGCTCACAAGGCAATATTGTTTGGCCTTGTCCACACTTTGAGGTAAAGTTCTGACATTCTTCTTATCAAATTTCACTTGAACTTGTTAGTCAGCAGCAACCTCATGACCATAATTTATTAAACCCTGTTATGAAGTAGAGTGTATGGGGCACATCATCACCTATGCAATTTTTACAATATCACTTATTCTACTGCAATAAATTACATATTTTTAAATGCCATTAAAGGAAACAGCACAATGCTGTCAAACATAAGACCTTTCAACAACGTGTGCATGTGTGCACATGAGTGTGTGTGTGTGTGTATGTGTGTGATTTCCAAATCAGTCAAGATGGTTCCCTAACCTGAAAGATAGACAGATAGATATAATATATATATTATGTTATATATATATATATATAAAGAAGGTGCATGCTAAACAATAACATGGCATACTTTCTTTCAATTAAGTCTGTTTCTTCCAAACTGAATTCCCCCCTCTGACCATTTGGAGAAAGTACAAGGCCATTCTCCAGTGGAGGGAAAATAAATGATTGTGTAAACTCATAGACAGAATCAGCTTGTCACCAATTGGCAAATACAGTTAATGGTTAATTATCTGCAAAGACTCCAGTCTTGTCACTTTTCAATTTTCTGGTCAGTATTCAAAAAAAGGAACCAACTCTAATTAGTAAAATAATTTTTCAGGTCTTTATTGAGCTGATTCTCTTTAAAGCTCTTGGGAAAGCTTGTTTTTGTTTTGTTGTTTCATTTTAAACATCAATATAAATCCCTTCCTCTGACATGAGAGCTAGGAGCACTTGTACTCTTAACCCACCTTCTTAGCGGGAATAAATTTTCAAAGATGTGTGTTATTTTTTAAAAGCACAGCTCTAGGAGCACCAAGTTGTGCTGTCCTCCAGCAGTTTCTGCTGAATGGCAAAAAGAGAACTTAAACGGCTCAGATAAAAAGTTGTATTTGAGAGTTAGTATGAGATCTGCTCCACTAGTGTGCATTATCTTGGAATAATAAAAGAACTTGACTGAGAAGATATGTATTGCTAATATGTAGTTGAAATTATAGATGTTCATGAAGATGCTTAAAATTAACTAGTGGTTCTATTTAGGGGGAAAAAAAAGGAAAAGAAAAAAATCAGCTTTGGACAAAAGAGGATTTGAGAGCATCTCCTTGCTCCTCACTTCTTTACCTTTGAGCATTTGGGGGGCCAGAAATGCTAACTTTAATTAATGGAAGACCCATTAGACCCCAGGCAAAGGTTTGGGTCCCAGGCCTGGGTCCCCTCCTGCGCCCCTCCCAGGAGTAACGAGCGGGCGAGCTTCATTACTGGCAGCTGAGGGGAAGGGTCACTGGGAATGGATTTGCAGGGCCCTCATTGAGCGATCACTCCATGCTGAGAGGAGCTGGCCGTACTCTCGGACACCTGGTCATTAACATTGCTAATTAGCAGCCATTAATCAGGGCGCTCGCTTTTTTTTGTTGTTGTTGCATGTCACCGGCTCAGAGGAACCAAGTGAATAAGAAGATTGTTTCATTACCTCCACAAGAGGTGGAATGAAAGCAGTTCCCATCAGCTCAAGATGAGATGGATTAAGGGAAAGGTTAGACAACAGTTTGAGATGAGCTGAGGGTGGAGGGAGGGGGACGGCCGAGAGACCTGAGCGGTCTGCCCAGGGAAAATCAGTCACCTATAATTAATGAAATCTTCTGCAACCTAATTCTAATCACCGTGTGAGCGAACCTCCAATGACCGAATTTTTGTATTTTAAGAGGTTTTTTTTTTGGGGGGGGGGGGAGGTGCAGGGAATTATCTTTCAATTATTTAAATTCTGTTTAATACCCAGTGGGTTTTACTTTGGATATTTTCTGCCTTTGCCTTCTAAATTCATTTTTTCCTTCCAAAAGATTATGAAATCTTTAAGATGTTAAGTAGTAATAACTAAAGCACTTTTAGAATATCTTCACTATTTTACCCAAATGGATACATTCCAACCAACAGCCAAAGTGTAATTAAAAAAAGTAATTCTACAGTTTGTAGAATGGGAATAATAATAATAATAATGGTTTATTCTTACTCCTAACTGCACCTAAAAGGCAAGAAGGAATAAAAGACTATATTAATTTGCCTATAATGATATGTCATTAAGAAGGACAGAAGGTGTGTGTGTGTGTGTGAATAAATTTGGGTTTTTCTTGTTATATCAAATGCACTGTGATAAATGTGCTTTAATAGAGCATTTCCTCTTTGGAAATGTGAATGTGTCTTGTATGTACAGCACATTATATTTATCATTTTTCTGGAAAATGGAAATCTTTGGTAATGGATGGCACTTCTCAGAGTTGTTATAGTCCTCATCATTTTGTATCTAGGGAAAAAAGTATTATAAGAATACTTATTTAATTAGCAGCTAGTTAGCTGCTCTAAATTCATTCATTTATTTGTTAAAATGTTTTCATCCCAAGAACTGCAAAGCAGATCTCAGCTTTTGTGGGAAGCTCTCTCTATTAAAAGAAACAAGTGAGCACTTCATCCAACTTTTTGCCGTGTTTCTGCTAAGTTTCTCTGTGGTGGGATACAAGCTGTGGTTTGCAGTGGCACTAAGTGACTATGAAAGCAGAGATTGCCTAAGTATTTATAAGTGTTGTGGCCTCTTTTGGATATGTGTAATAAAACATATATTTGCACATATAATACATACCCAGCACTTTCAAAGAAAGATTATTCATTTAATGTGCCCTATATTTCAAAATAATAAAAGACCAAATCTGTTTTTTATGTACTAATTTGCTCTGATTACAAAGAACTATGAAGTTGTTGGGGGAAGGAAGCAAGTCTGTAAAACTAATCTGTGGAGCATTTCAATGGGGTTGGAAATCCGTAATATGATTTCTAGAACTTCATGGGAAAGTTGAATGCTCAAGGGGAAATTACACAAAGAACAGCTGAGAAAAAGTTGCATTCTGGCACAGAATCATGCAAATGGGGCACATTCTTCAGTTTTCTCATGACGGATTGCCTCTGAAACCACTGAGCCAAGCTGCAGCAATGCTAATGAGGGAGATGCATCAATGAACAGTGTCATCCCAGGGGCTTCAAGGTGGGGGGGAACACAGGGGTGGGGGTGGGGGGGACAAGAAGTAGTTGGAGGAGGAGGAAGGAAGAAAAGAAAAGGCAAGGAAAGAGAGAGAAGAGGGAAAGAAAGAAGGAAAGAGAGAAGGAAAGAATGATTGATGATTTTTTTTTTTAATTATTAGGGCTAAACCATTAAAAAACAAAACTACCTTAGCAGGTAGTGGTAGAAGGTGCAGAATGAACACTACTATTATTAAATTCCTTTAAGCTTTGAGAGATTTAAGAAACAAAATAGGATGGAAGAAAAACCCTTTTTAAACTGTCTGCCTACTGAGCTAAAAATGAAATTAAAAAGTTGGAAGCTAAAATAATTCTACTCAGAGAATAGCTTGTGGCTTCTTTATGAAGAACTCCAGGCTGTAGTGGAAAAGACGGGGATCATCTACGCCAAGAAGAAAAAAAAGTAGCACTGTTTCAGTCTGAACTTTTTTGTGTGTGGTTGCAGATTTCTCATTTGAATGTATTTTTTTAAATCTGTAACTACATACATTTGTAGCTCATTTCCAAGAAATGAAAGACAGCTTGTCATTTCAGTTGTGTGCTAAAAGTTTTTATATGTATAATAGTGTATATACGTATATATATAAAAGTTTTTACATATGTATATATATACTTTTATATATATTTATATATCTATATATATCTTTCATGTATATTTGAATATCTATATATGAACTTTTTATATACACTTTATACATATATACTTTTATAAATATATACACTTAAGCCCATATATGCAAACATCAGTTTTTTAAAAAGAACATTTCTCCTGAGATTACCAAGCAGAATTCTTCTTCCTAAATTGCCAAAACCATCCATATCACAAGCCTCCATCCCTAACTAATAAATGCAAAATGGTTCATTTACTTTGCATTTTCCTTCTATTCTGGGCTTCTAAAGCACTCTGTTTCTTGTGAAAATCAAGTCAATAGCTTCTTATTGAGTATTTATTATATTTAAGACCCTTTAAAGTATTTGTATAATGAAACTTTTTTAGAAATATGTAACACTTAAGTTCCAGACCTTTTAAAGTGGCACTAAGTTTCCAAACATTATGAATGAATTCCCTTTACCATAACACAACGGCCAATTTGGTATTGAAGTGAATTGTGTGGTTTCCTTCCAAATTGTCCCAACAAAACTTATTCAGTGCTGGCTCAATCAAAAGTATAGTGAAAATGCATAATTATTTTCCTTTCAGTATCTTATTTCATATTTACATTTTAAAAATGTAAGCAGCCAGCTATGGCCCTTACTTGGTAGCATTGTCATTTTAGCTTCTTTGGCTAGGTAAATAAATAACTTTAAAAGAAAAAAATAAAACTGTAGTACATGCAGATTTTTTAATGAATAAGGAGCAAAGAATGAACTGCTCTCACACATTAATATAGATGGATGCTTAGTTGCTTCTGCTTCTTTTTTCTTTCTTTTTTTTTTTTTTTTTGGTTGTTTGTTTTGTTTTGCTCAATTTCAACCAATGGGTGTTGCAAGATTCAGAATTAAAACTGGGGGAAAAAAAATTGTCGTCACTCACTTCATTGTGTATTACAGTTCATATGGTATAGTTTCCAGGACCACCCACAGTTCTGAGACTGCCTAATGGAAGATTGTATCAGCTGCTGTACCTAATGACAACTAGATGAGTTAAGAATGAAGTGTTAGCATTCATAGTACTTGTGGGCATAAAACAGATTATTCACGTCATTTCAAAGATAACCTTGGTAGCAAAATGCATTCATTCGCATAACACACTTCTAATCAAGAACATTTATCTATGAAATTAGCTTAAAAATTTAAATTTTTGCAGATAAAAAAATTAAAATCTATTGTATTAAATGATCTGTTAGCACGTATTTAGACACTTTTAAATTATATATTAATGGAAACTGCAAAGCATGTTTCTGGCACCTCACAATGTCATTTAACAGCATAATTATGAACAATGTTATTAATTGGTAGCTCACTATTGTCCATCACAGAGAGCCCGGGATGTCTCAAAAACTTTCCCTCTGGAAAATCTCTAAAGGAGAGAACACATTTGAACCACAAACATGTGCAGTAAAGGCTGAAGCAGTCCCTCTGCTTGCTCTCCTTCCTTCTTTTCCAAGAAGGGGCATTTCTTTGAAGTCTTCTGTTTTGCTTATTAAATCCCTGTGATTTGCTCCACAATATGCCTATGTTTGTTTTAGTAGAAAAATGATTTAAATTACTAACTACTGCATTTAATTTGCTTGCTTGCTTTTAAATCTTAAAGTCAAACGGGTCCTCCAGGAAAACGCACCATGTTTATTCCACCAGGAATATAGCAGTTTTCCCCTTAACCATGGGAGTCCATTCCGAGATTCCCAGCAGATCCCTAAAACTGCAAACAGTAACAAACCCTATATACACTGCTTTCTCCTGTATGACACACACCTATGATAAAGTTGAATTCATAATTTTGGCACTGAGAGAGACTAACAACACTCCCTCAAAGTGACATGAGTTAGTTATAATAACATACTGTAATAAAATTTATTTCAAGCTTATAAATTATTTATTTCTAGAATTTTGCAACTTGTATTTTCACACTTTATTTAACTGTGGGTAACTGAAACTATAGAAAGTGAAACTATTGTGAAGGGGTCACCACAGATGAGAGGGTATGGCAACCCAAGAACTCCTCTGTCCTCAAGTCCCGCTGCAGACTCACGGGTTGACTCTAGACACCTAAGTCCCTTAGCTGCTTCTGTTCTTAGCTTTCTCATGTGTAAGACAAGGGGCTTAGATTAGGTTTTGATCTTTAAACTCTTTTCACAATTAAGATACTATCATAATCTGGTAACACATTTTGCCACTCCCTCCACTCTCCCACCCACACACCCCAGTGGAGAGGAGTGGTTAAGAAAGATTAGAGTCGATTAAGTCTGAATCTTTCCCAATATAAGGATTATGAGAGCAAGTTGTCTCCAAATGCAAAATGTAGAAATAAGAGCCTACTTACTGTTTTGACAAATATTTTTCTAGGTTTAAATATCAAAACCTAGAAAAAAAAACAAGTTTAATATGAAAAACTATTCATAACTCTTTAATAATCATACCCTTTTTTGGGAACGGTACTGGATATTGAACTTAGGGCACTCGGCCACTAATCCACATCCTCAGCCCTATTTTGTAGAGACAGGGTCTTGATGAATTGCTTAGTGCTTCACTTTTGCTGAAGCTGGCTTTGAACTTGAGGTCCTACTGCCTCAGTCTCCCAAGCCTCTGGGATTATAGGCATGCACCACCACACCCAACCCAATCATAACTTTTACTTAGCACATAATTCCAAGAAAAAGATATAGAAAGAAATAAAAAAAAAATTTCAACAAGTTGGATTTTTTTTTTCAATTTAAAATGTCTAATTTTTGTCCACAATCATTAGATTCAGTGTCCAACACACTATACCTCCTTAACTATGGCAGTTTGGTCTTGGGCTCAGGCTTTGGAAATCAACCCAGAGTTGAAATTCTATCTCTTCAGTTTAGTTATGGTATTATTTATCCTCTCTAACCCTCAATATTCTTATCTGTAAAATACAAATAATAATACTCCATAGAGTTGGGGATTAAATGAGATAATATATGTTAAGTGTTTCTCACACTACATGGCCCAAGAAAGAGACCTCATTAATGTTATCTCTTAATACTACTACCATATGGTGGGAACTGATGTTCCCTTTAATAATAAAATTAAAGGCTCATTGTTAAGACAAGCACAAAGAATATTGGATATACTGCAAGAGAAAAGTAACCAAGCACACTTAGCCAAATGTGACCCAAATTATTTTTAAAAACTATTGTCTTAAATCAGAGACCAAAGGCTTTCCATACTTGCTGCCCACTTCTCTGCATGATCTCATCTCCAAGCCACTATCACAGTGCTCAGCCTACACAGAGAGTCTGCTGGGATGGTAGCAACATGCTATTCAGAATACCATAATATTCAGAATTAGTCACTAGCCATCATTGCAGGATCATCACCTGTCCTAGGTGGCCACATGTAACCCACCCCCACATACCTGCAGGCTCATCTGACCAGGTTCTTTATGAAACTCCACCCTTACCTCTGTGCCATCATTTATATGTCCACCTCCCTCACCTCCCAAGGCCAGCTTTCTTCCCACAGTTGAGTTTAACTCTTTAACTCCTTAGTGAGCTCCCTTTTCACTCAGTATCAAATCTAAAGCCCTTCTTGAGGCCTTCTTCATAATTTCACCCTCAGTTTCTGCCCCTTTCCTCTGCCTACTACCTAACCTCCAGCCATGCTGAACCACTTAAAGGTTGCAAAGCTCCTCGTACTCATCTTTACCTCGTGGAATTCTCTCTTTTCTGGAATATTGTTCTTTCCCCCAAATGGTCCCTTCAAACTCCCACCACATTTCTATAACTAATTCTTATTTGTCTTTACATTCTCATCTCGTAGGGAACCCTTTCCTGACTACAGAAGATTTGGTTAGGGAACTGCTCATGTGTTCTAGTTCTTTCTAGAGTTTTCATCAAATATCCTTAAAACTGGCTACATGCTTGTTCTCCTAGCCCCTAGCACAGAGCCTTGCACATATTAAGTCTTCAGTAAATATTTGTTAAATAGATTTCTTTCATATTATCAGCATACTTAGAACAATGGTAGGATCATCTTCAATGGCCAACATGAAATAGACATATTGAGAGTAAAAGTAGTTTTTAATAAATTGCATCAAGTTTGGAAACTGCCGTTAACTAGCCAACCACAGAACAGATCCTTAATGAAACACTGACATTCCCCATCCTGTTGTACTGTATCAAAGAAAAGAAACATGGATGTTGCAAAGAGGTCACTAGAAAAGCCACCACATTTCTATAAAGAAACATTTCCTAGCTTCCTCAAGGATGTGCCTTCTACCCTGAAGGCTGAGGAACATGGCAGGGAGAGCATTATAGGGAGTAAAGACCATATAACCATTAGCAAAAACTGGAAAGATTTTCCTAATGAAGTCATATTGATTGTGTGAGACAGTTTTGGACATTAATTTTTTAAAATATTTTATTTGCCGTTAAGAAAACCTCTGAGTGGGTGTGGTGGTGCACGCCTATAATCCCAGAGACCCAGGAAGCTGAGGCAAGAGTATCACAAGTTCAAAGCCAGCCTCAGAAGCCTAGCGAGGACCCAAGCAACTTGACAAGACCCTGTCTCAAAATAAAAAATAAAATAATGGTCTGGGTATGTGGCTCAGTGGTTAAGCATCCCTGGGCTCAATCCCCAGTACCAAAAAAAAAAAAAAAAAAAAAAAAAGAAAGAAAAACAAAAAAGAAAAGGAACAAAGAAAACCTGTGGAATTGATCAACCCCTATATTTCTGCAGTTAGTGTGAGTGTGGGGTAGGGGTGGAGTGAGATGGACAACTTTCTCCTGGTGTTTTCTGACTCATGCTAATTAATGGAGAAGGGTTGTTTATATTCTCTGCCACTCTAATTTTACCATTTTACCCAGCCAGACCCTCCTGCACATCTCATGCAAGTATATGGAAAACTCTCAAGTCCCTCCATGCTGATCACACTCATCTCATTTCATTTTTTATCTTATTTCACTTTCTCCAAACTCTTTATTTCCAAACTTTGGGCTCACATTTTTGTTTTCCATTATTACCATTTGGATCTCAAAAACTCATTTTCTCCTTAAGTTTCCTCTTGATGGTCTTTTAGAACTTTGGTTCTTTACAAGACAAGTCTGGCTAATTCGACTAGTAGACTAATTCTCCAAACCCAAAGAATCGTGGTTTTTTTCCCATCTCTTATTAGAAAATAGCTGTTCTGGAACTAAGTGTCCATGGTGGACTTTGGATCCTGTGAATTGGACACAAAGCACATGGGTGAACATGACCCAGGGGTGAGTGGCCTATAGTGCCGTACTTGTATAGCTGTAAGCACACAGAATAAGAATGCTCTTCTCTTTTTAGTCCTCTTTCCATCCTCTGAAGGCAGTAAGAATAGTCTCTACTAATCTGAAACACCTTTCCAGTGTTTTCCAACACTTCTAACACAAAAGAATTCCACAGTAATTGTTTTCATTTCTTTATTTTTTGTAGTCACTTTCTCTTTAAGGTAAATTATATTCATTTACCATCCATAGCTATGACATTTTTGTAGTTTCATTATTTTTTGCAAGTAAGTTATTTTTATAAAGTCTAAGTCCATATAAAGAAAATACAATGGTACAGGTATAGGTAGTATGTGATTATGATAAAAATCATGAAAGGGATCATAAAGATTGGAATTTTGGTAAATAGTAAAAAATAAGCCAGATTTATAGATCAAATTGTAAATGAGAAATAGGTATCAGTAATAGTTTAGAGATTTTCTGACCCTGAAAATTGCAGGTTTTCTTTAAATCAGCAATAAAAGCATTTTCATTATCTAAGTTTTCTTAATAGCATTAAAAAACAAAATACCCTATCCCCATACCCTGCCTCATTCTTCCTCAAAACCATGAAGTGATTGTTCCATAGCCTGTAGCACTCATGGGTAAACCAAAAACAAAATAAAGGGTTCCTTTAGTCCCATAATTGCCAAAGGAATAAGCAGAACCTTGAGAAAACAAGCTGGTGTTCAAGAAAATAATTTTCATTGCCAGCACCTAACCACCGGCCTCTTTCTTAAGAAGAAGATGAGGCCCACGGGATAATAAAAGGCCCTATAGAACCGCATGAAAGTTCCACATGTGCTACCCCCTGAGTGGCCTTCAAGGGGGTAAGGGCCGGAGGCGGGGCAGGGGGACAGGGCTCAGAGCAGGACAAAAAAAAAAAAAAAAATCTTGCTTCTGGAGACGCAGCTCATCTTACACACACACACAAAAAAACCCAATTCACATGCGGGGTCCCTGTTTCAGAAGATCTTGTCATCAGTGAAAAACAACAACAACCTACATCATCGTAATAATAATAACAAGCCGAGCCGAGCAGTTGGGATTTGTGCAATTACAGTGTGAATTGCATGAGAGGATTATATGAAGTGCTCTTGGCGTGGAGGGGGAAGTCAGACGCTCCAGTTTGCAAGTCGCCAGCAGCTGCTTGGGGGCCGTGCACCTGCCGGTTCCAAGGCTGTTTTCCAGACCCCTTCTCTTTCCCTTTCACAACCCCCAATCCGAAACCACCGCTAAGAAGGGAGGGGGGAGAAGTGGGGAGGAAAATAGGAAGGAGAGAAAGGAGGAAGGCGGGGGGGTCGGGGACAACACCCCCCCCCAACCCCGCAAAAAAAAAAAAAAAAAAAGTTGGTCCTGAGCAAGCCAAAGAGTCTCCCCCACTCAGGACGAAAACTGTGGGACTGGAGAGGAGAAAAGGGAAGGATGGGGGTGGAGGAGGGGGTTGGGTGGGAGGGGATGACTTCATTTTAATGCAGCAACAGACAGAACGCGATCTGATATTGGCAAAGTTTCAACGAAAATGGGGGGCGAGGGGGCGGGAGGAGAAGAAAGAGCTCTTTTACTGTTTCCAGCTTCTAAGTGCACCCGAGGAGGAGCATAAGCTCCGCTCGACATTCTGGGAATAGCAATGAGGCGCACACAACAATCAAAACACACCAAATCTGTTTGATGATTCAAACCCATCCTGCATCTGCACCCACAAAATAGGACTTCAATTAAATAACCTTGCAGATTTGAACAGGAAAAGAAGGGAGAGCATGAGGATTTTTAATTAGTAACTCCCCACACAAGCAGTTTTGTCAAAATTAGGTGTTTGCACCACACTTTATTCTCTAGTGAGTTGTGTGCGTGTTGCTGTTAGAGAGCAGTTTTTCCCTAACATTCACTGGAGATTGTGTTTTCCTTCCTTATCGGGAACAAGGTGGGAAGTTGCTTCCACCAGAACTTTGCCAAAGGGGTAAGAAGTACATGGGACAATTTTATTCTCATGGGCACAAATTCATGCCTCATCACAGACCTTTTCCAATATTATAGTAAAACTTTTTTTTTTATTGTGAAAACAGAAATACACACACGTACACATACACAAAGCAGAAAAGAATAAAAGCCCCATGTCTCAAATGGGATTTTATACAAACAACAATTTCTATTCTTAAGAATTTTGACTCATGAGGATTTCTATTTCTGTGGTGGGGAAGCATTTCACTATGTAACTGTTTTTTTTTGTTTGTTTTGTTTTTTTGTCTTTGAGAATGGACTGGATCATGTATGTTTGTATCCACACTGGAGATTAACACACAGTCCACTGTGAATCCTGTGCTGGAGTGCCCCAGAAAAGACCCTTTGGTTGTGTTTGTTGTTGTTAGATCCAGCTTCACTTGTTTTCAAACTAACCTCCAAATAAGTTGGTACAGGTCTCTGCTTGCTTTAAAAAAAAAAAAAAATCCAAAGGAAATAGTTCATATTGGAAAGTAGGAAAGTGTTTGTAAGGCTCTCAAGATTCTTAGAAACACTTGTCTTATTTTTTTTAATTGAAAAGTCATTTTAACTGCTAATTTCAACAGAACTTTGGAGGAAAGAAACAAGATTAAATTTTAAAGTCCTTAGATTTTACCTCTCTCTCCAGAAAGGGCTCCAAATGTAACAGTTGTCTGGCAAATTATAAATAAAATATATTTGAAATACAAGGACTTTTCTCAACCTGGATCTCTGGGATTAATAAAAAGACTATTTAGCAAAACAAGAAAGCTAAATTTGTAAGACAGGAAAATTAGCTAAATCATTCTTTAGAGTGTGAAAATATAAATGAATCACAGAAAGGGAGGCAGGAGCTCCAGAGTGGGAGCAGGAAGCTAACATGCCTCGCCACATCTCTGTTTTCAAGGAGTTACTTGACAATTGGAGAGTCTGAACCGTGGCGGAGGCTGTGCTCTTTAGAAACTATACACATTTGGGTCAAGAGCAGTTCAAAGGGACTCTTAGCCAGGGACATGGAAAGACCCATTAGTCCCAATGAAAATATGCCCATTTAAAAAGCCCACAGGTCCTAGGTAAAATATGTAATAAAAGATGGACCATTTTAGAAGTAGAATCGCCTGCTCTGGTGGCAACTTGTAGAAGCAGCAGAGTGCAGATTTGTATCATGACATCCCTCAGCTTGTGTCACCTCTATGAAGGCAAAGTTTTTCCACCACTGCAGAATGAGACCACATTCCAGGTGAAATTTTCCCTCAGGGAAATAAGGAAAAGAACTTACTACGTGGAAGGCAGGAATCCTGGCTTCCAATCCTAACTCAGTATGGCCTGGAGCAAATCACTTCTTCTCTCTGGACCTCAGAGAGTGTCCATCTGTGAAATAAGCATGGAACCAAACAAGACTGATGACATATGTTAAACCAAGTGGTAAACAAAGAATAGTTGAAGAACATACTCCTCTTCCCCCAAGGTGATTCAAATCCCTGAAGAAGTAAATCCCAGGAACTCACAGCTTCAATGGAAGCTCTTTTATAGTCTTTAGTATATGTGCTGCCGAAGCGAGCACTCTTTTATAGTCTTCTCACAACTCTACATACCCACTCAAAATTCACACAGAAAGACGTTTCAATTCATGGATGTGTATCCTCTCAGGTGGTAGGAGGGGAAAAAAAATGGAAAGCCACAGTGCTTCCTTAACCTCCTACTAAGCCAGATTGAATTTGTCCTGCAAACTTCCATTTTCCTTTAAGAAGATTTTGCAGATCTTTCCACATTAATCTTTCTCCTTTTCAAACTGGTACCATATAGAGTCTAGCACTCATCTGGCATTAATTATGCCTGTGACATCTCATATTTTTATTCAATGTTTAAAGCAGCATTTCCTCGGGCATGATATTACTTGGTGTTCCTTAACATGATTCTGTCATCAGAATCCAATACATCTGGATTATACCAAATTGCACAAACTTCATAGCAAAATATCTCAGAGTAATTAATTGATAAAGTGGTGTGTATTGTGACATTTCAAGTGGTGCAGATAGCACTAGGTCTTCCCAAGCTTATGTTACCAGAAAAGAGTGTTTAAACAAGCTTTCATCTAAGAATTAATATTGAAATTTTCTCTTATTTGCCTGATCATTAATATCACAACTGTTTACTGAGAATCTGCTTTGCAGTTTGTACAGCTATGCTAGACATGGCCATATCAGGCCTGTAGTCTGGTAGGGAAGACATAATAACAGGTAATCATAACACAATGTGGTGAGTATATTGATAGCGACATGCACTCAGATTGTATGAATGTTGATGGAGAAGTGCCGACCCAGTTGGAGAAGAATGATCCAGAAATTAGGAAAAGTTTTCTCCATGGGAGTGACATCAGAAGCGAGAATGGGAAGGAGCTATCAAGTGCCTGACATATGTATAATGATTCACAGTTTATGAAGTTTTCTTATATTCTTACAATACCTACTTTTTCATATTCCCTCCAGAACATGCAATATATTAGCTCCTGTGAATTTATTTGTGCTTTAATTTGTCTTTCCAAGAGAGTTCATTTCCTTCGGCACTTTCCCCATACACTTTGGTTTCTAACTATGAAATGTTTCTATCTCAACTTCAGGGTCCAACCTAAGGTCATAGCAAAAGATCAATTTTAAGTTTGGGACTCCCATATATTTTATTTCATATACTCCTTAGGGGGAAAATTATTAAATGATATCTATTAAATCTCAAGAAAAGAATAGGGTCATATTTTTTCAAAGTAAGGAAGTCTGAACATTGAAAGCTTTGTGTATAGTTCAAATCACATGAAGGGACTTTTTGTTTGTTTGTGATGAAGGTTCAATTTGGAATTCTTCAGCTGAGTGCCAAAGGAGAGCCCTTGGACCCTGAAAAGAGACTGGCTTGACAAGGACAAGGCAGCTTTGTCTGGTGAAATTCCTTAAGACACTACCACTGAAGGTAAGACCCAGACCCACCTCCATGACTGGCTGGTGTTGCTAACCTTTCATTCTCCACGGCAAGATCATTTACAGCATACTTTGACCATGGATCATGCAAATCTGTGGTTTGCTGTGCATTGTGGTTTGCTGGCATTCTGTAATATTTATACCATTATCAATTCTCATGATGAGTTGCCTAGGAGGGTTGCACTTCTAAATGCTCCTTTAAAATAAAAACTCAAGGCCACCTACCTTTCTCTAGCATCATGTTTTTTAGGCTGGTGGCCCACCCTACATTCTTCCCTCTATTGGAATAATTCTTGAGCAAGAATATAAGTTAAGCCTTTGCCATGCCTGCCAGACACAGAAAGGAAGATATCCTTTGTCCTTCTTTATTCCTTCCCAACTGTGTAGAAAAATTTTATTTGGATTTTTTAAATGAAGTACAGAAAACTTGGAGATTGGGAGATCAGGATGGAGGAGGGCAGGATCATTGTGGGGCCACGGTGGCAGCTTCCCGTGACAGTGCAGGCTCTCTATTCATTCTGCAAAGAACAGAGCACTAAACTAGAAGTGAAGCAGCCAGAGTCCTGGTCCAGCTCTACCTCTTACTAACTGTGTGACTTTCCTGCTCTAATGCTTCATTTTCCTTGTCTTCAAATGGAATAACGATGCCCTGCCAATGTCATCCCCAGGGTGCTTAAGAAGTTCAGACGAGTCGAAATGGGTAAAAGCACTGTGAAAAGTCTAAAGTGCTTGAGTGCAGTTCCTGAGACCTCTCGATTGTGCATACTATTGGGGCAAGAGCCTGGGCCCGGAGTCAGACCCATCTGAGTTAGAATCCTGGCGCTGCCTGGTGCCAGCCAGGTGACCCTGGGCAAGTTTCACTCTCCAAGCTTCATGTCCTTCATCTATAAAGTGGAGAGCACTCCTCCTCAAAGAGTTGTGAGGATTTAATGAGATCATAAATGCAGCACCCTGACAGTGTCTGCAATAGAGGCTTCTCGATGAACCCTGGCTCATGTCATTAGTGAGAAGCTACTGCTGTATGGATCTGATCACCCTGTTGCAACAGTGTGGGAGAATGAGACTCATCAAGCGTGCTTGGCAACCTCGTCAGATAGAAAGTTCACATGTCACCTCCTCGTTGGAGGCTTTTCTCACTCCTATACACCTTCATTACTTTCTCTCCCATACCACCTCTGTTTTAACATTTCGTTGTGCTTTGTAGGCACCATTTTGTAACTGATATACTTACATGTGTCCTTGACTAGATTAAAGGTAACTTGATGCGGGACTCTCTCCTATTCATCTCAGAATCATTTATGCCTAAGGCAGTGCCCACCTCACAGTGGGCACTTAATAAATGCTTATGGAATTGGACACATGAACATACACTGTAAGTCAGCCCTCCAATAAGTGATGGAGACAGAAATAGAGAGGCAACAAGGGAAAGAGTCATATCCTCGAGATCTAGGATAACCTGGGCCCTAGGAATCTGGGGAGGAAGGATAATGACGAAAGCCAATGTCATAACTCAATCCTCTTGTCCCATGAGTCTACTTGCTGTCCTTTCCATTGGTGTTTTCAAGAAAAGCTATTGATTACTGAGAATGTGATAACCTTAGGACCTGGCTTGGGACAGTAGTGTGAACACCTTCTTCTTTTAGGGAATTGACAATATTACTACTTGAACCTCATGTGACTTTAATAAAAGTGACAATCAAAATTCTTTCTCTCAACTCTCAATCTCAATTGGTAACTTTGGGAAAGGGCACATGACCCACTTGGGCCACTCCAAATTCTACCCCCATGATTTTCTGATGAGCCCAGAAGGGATGGACCCCCTCTCTAATGTGAAAGATGGGAGATGTGAACCAGAGACCAATAGATGGCCATATTTCAATTCAATAGAGGTTGTGCTGAGAAAATAAGGCTAGGATCTGGGAGATGAAAAGAGCAGAAAGATGAAGAGTGTCTCCAGGACACAGTTCTCTGTTTCCCAGAGAGTTTTTAGTCAACCATGAGACTGAGCTGCCCTTTAAGTTTTTGCTCCTGCTTGACAGATGAAACATAAGCCTCTCTGGCTTATGTTAGTTTAAGTGGTATGTCAGCTATCTGGAACCAAGTAATTCCCAATATGCTAAATTTGAATGCCTACTATGGATCTTTAATCAAGTCTAGTCACTGGATTCAGGATTGCTTATAAGAAGAAAGCCACACATATTGGATGTTTCTATGTTTCCCTTATTATATATATAATTATATATATATATCCTTCCTTATAGCAACTCGAGGAAGTAGGTGTTACTTCTAGAAAATTTGTGTAGTTGGCAACTTGTCCAAGTTCTTAAAGGATGTAAAAGAGAAAAATTTGAATTTAGATCTGACTCCTTATCTACACCCCACTCTTTCTCTGCTACATATTGCTCTTTATAATACAATTCAGAAAGAGACATTTTTGCAAATATTATTATTCTATGACAATATAATATGCAAACAAGGAGAGAAGTACTGAGTACAGATTGACCCACTGCCCAAAGGACCATCCAAATTCTAGGTACCAAATTGAAATGTAGAATCCCTATATACTGCTTTTAAACCCTGTCCTTGCCGTGAACCTAAAAATGTCCTTGTTTTTAGATAAGAGCCTTAGCCAGTGCACTTAAATATGTTCAGATCTGGAAGTTGGAGGTGGAAAATAAAATCTTCAAAGACTTCAGTAGTTTTATTGGGAGAGAAGTAATGTTTAACCAAGTGTATAATAAAATGTGGACAGATCAGCAAAATACAGCCACCCAAAGACAGGGCAGGGGAAATGGGTCTGAACCACAGCAGAAATTACCTAAGTTCTTTATATTGGAAAAGTGTTGGCTGATTGTGAGGCAGTTAAACAATGAAACAGGTTTCCAGGGCAAGCTATGGAATCCCTTCGTCTAGAGGTCTTTAAAATAGTAAAATTTTCTTGGTCTGAATGGCTTTCCGTGTGGTCCTCCTTGAAGCAGGGTGGGGTCAGAGGGTGACAGAGGGAGGGATGACCCCTCCAAGTCTCTCCCCAAAGCTTGGGAGTCTCCCTACCTGGCTGTCATCACCTTGAGGAAAGGGGTCTTTGCCATCGGTCAACTGCCCCATCTCCTAGTTCTGTGGACCTTCACAATGCGCTAATTCCCAAGGGGCCACAGAAATGATTGAAATATTTAGACATAATGGAGGAAGTTTAATAGGGTCCAGTGGGAAACCCAGGTGTTTAGATCAGCTTAAAAATAATAACCACCTCTCCTGCCAGGGGGCTTTCTATTCACAATCAGCCCTGCTTTTATTCTTAACCATAAAGGCCACCTCAGACAGGAAATTATCCACGTGATTGGTCTTTACGAGTGCTGTTGGGTTTAAACTGAGGGCTGTAGAGGTCATTAGTGGGCAGCCATGTGATTAACCTTTGCTAGCCTGTTGCTTTTCACTCTTTGTTAACAGCTTCCATTATTGCCCCTCTGAGTCTTGAGGAAGCTGTTTATTGACAGTATTAAAAAAATACATCTCTACAAATTCTTAAGAGTCTTGTGTTGAAAAAGAGGGGGGAAAAACACCCTCCCAACATCTCAGAGCCAGCCAACTGGGGAAACGGGAAGCCTCTAATTTGCTATAGAGGTTTATGGAGAACTGCATTAAGTAATACTGCATTTAACTCAAGGGTGGTGCCTTTCCTTTCATATTTATATGTTATGGTAACACCAGAGAAATTGAGGAGGGAACTATAAAACCTCTTGATGTATTTAAGGCTTGAACTCTGTTACTTCTGAGGAAGTTAAGTTGTACATGTTTGGAGAGAGGAGAGGGAAAGAGGTTCATAAGAAAAATGTTCCTCTGAAGCAAAATTAAAGCCCTTTGGAACATCAAATGACCAGGGATTTCAGAAAGGAATTACATATATGTACTTAATCTGGTGTAAATAAATGATGGTGGCTGCAGTTTATACCCTAGTTCACCCCACCCCCCGTCCTGGCCTATAGAATGTCTTGGCAGACGTTTCCTAGAATTTTCTGTGTGAGAAAGACGAAATCACTGTTTTCCTACCAGTGCTGTGCCTAAAACCTACTTAAAGCATGGCATTCTTCAAATGATCCTTGGTCCATGACCCCTCCCCCTGCCCCTCTGACCTTCCTGCAGGAATTGAATGGCCTTTCCGTGACCTCCCACCTCAGCATAAGATTTTTCCCAAGCCCTTTCCTTTCACTTTCTGAATTCCAGTGAAGAATTTCACTCCTGCTTCACAAGTATCTAAAGTCTCCCTCGTATGTCAGAGTCCATGTTCAACGGGGGGATGGGATGCACAGAGGAAGACTCTTCCAGAGATTTCTTCCCTGGTCTTACATACATAAATACACACAGAGATACATGTACAGTAGATGCCACAAATAAAAGAGAAAGGAAGCCATCAGGAGTCCACGTGAAATCCTCATGCTCAAAAGGTTAAGAGAAAGGGACAACACACAAAAAGAGAGCTGCTTGATTGTCATTCAACTGCCTTGACCTTTTGTTAGTTTTCAGGTTGATGCTGCTGTTCTCATTTATTCCTGTGCTGTTTAAAATGTGTAGCAACAGGATGAGTTCTTTTCCTGGAAATAATCATGGGACAATTATTATTTCTCCCAAAGAAAAATAAAAATAAATTAATGTTCTTCTTAAAAGAGGAAAAGTAGGCTAAATGGGGCTACTACCTCACCTAGAACTGTTGCACATTTTAACGGTCTCTGATATTTGTGTGAATTGCACTGTAGCCCAGACTTTAGTTCCCACCTATACACGCTGGTCAACAGGTCCAAACAAAAAAATGAAAAAGATTTGATTCCATTTTAAAAATACCTTTATAACTTTTAAAACTGACAAGCCACATGTTCCTATATTTCATGATGGAAGGGGTGTATGGGAAGGTGTTGCCTGGATAAGATTTTGTATTTTATGTCAAATTTTATCTGGAAGCTCACTTTGAAAATGGAGTTATGCCCCGCCTACCCCCCAAAAGCAGGGATTTGAGATGAAAAATGCCAAAATAACTTTAATTATAGGTTTGTTGGGGGTGTGACATTAAAATATCAGTCAGTGGAAAACTTCCCATTGTTAATGTGTCACTCAAAAATTTTGAAATTTGTGTTATACCATTACTATTTAATGGTATTTTATTTATTTGTGTTATACTATTACTATTGTACATTCTTGGTCTCTGATGCACATGCTTGCTAGATGAGAGCCCAAATCACTCTAACAAGCAGTCCCATATTTTCACATTTTCAAAAAATAAGAGTTAAATATAAATCATCATAGGCTTGCTAATGTAAAACCTTGGTTCCACTGGTAGCAGATTGTCAAAACTGGACTGAATCATATATAATTCTTAATATGAAAATATTTTAATGTGACCTATATCTTTCAGATTTTTTTTCCTTAAAAATTTCAAAATAATATTGTGACACTGTGAGAAAAAAATATATATAGTAGCCTCTAACATCAGCTTCTATTTCTTACCCTAGACTTACTGTAGACAATAATTGGTTTTCTCTGTTCCTTTTCCCAAGCTGCATAAGAAAGGAAACCATGGAAACTGGGCCACCATAAAGCAATGCTTTCTAACCTCAGCTGAGCTCTCACTGATCTTCAGAAATGGTTTTACACATCCCTTGTTGACTAATTATTATAGGGGCCACAGTGGCTACTTTAAACATTCTTTATCATCAAGGGCCCACCCCTTCACTTCCTTCAACTTAACCTCCCTCACTGGAGGTGACCTGCTGGCCTCCTTCACTAAGGAAGATTGGTCAGCATAAGCTCCTTGTACTGACGCTTGATCCAGCTGACCAAGGTCTTGGGCTGCCTCGCTGGGTCCTGCACTATAGTTGGCTGAAGTTCCTCCTGTCTACATTTCTCACTCTCACCAGGTAGCCCCAGTTTGACAGTTCACCTTTCTCTGAATTCTTGTTGGTTGCTGCCTGGTCCCAGCTAACCTTGATTCCACATCCATCTCAACTTTTAACAGCATTTTCTACCTCTTCTGCCAGTGGCCCTGTCTGAGTATGATTTATCCTGTTATACCAGAATACATGAGATTGAGTAATGTAAAAAGCAGATTTATTTCTTAAATTTCTGGATGCCAGAAAGTCCAAGACTGTGGGGCCCACATCCAGAAAGGGCCTCTTTGCTGCAACATTCCATAGTGGAAGGTATATTCATATGAAATTGAGAGAGAGAGGAAGGAGGCCAAACACATCTTTTTATCAGGAACACACTCCTGAGATAACTAACCCACTCCTATGATAATAGTATTAATCTATTCATGAGGGCAATATCCTAATAGCCCAAACACCTCTGATAGGTCCCACATCTCAACACTGTTGCAGAGTGATTAGCAGGAACCAAATTAATAAGGACCTTGAATTCCGTACTAGCAATAAGATAGACTACAATAGAATAGCAATTAGAAGCATAGACTGAACTCTGACTACATTTGATTCCTGCCCCAACTTGGCATGTTAGTTAATCTTTTTATTTCCCTACCTCCCTATCTGTAAAGTGGAGATGAAAAAATAATAATAGCTATCCATCTCAGAGGATTACTATGAGAATTCAATGAGTTAATACATGCAAAGCAATTAGAATAGCATGTGGAACATAATAAGCATAATATTTTCAATTTTTATCCTATAAGTAGTACAGACCTATAGATAAATTATAAACAAGAAAGTAACCTAAGTTTATTATCCCTTAAAGATTATTCTTATACTAAGTACTAAATAAAATGGATCATAGGAAGAAAGAGACTAGAAGCCAAAACCAAAAAATAAAAAAATAAACCAATACAGGATTAAAAAACAACAAGTAGCTAAACTACAGGAGTGAAAACAGGCAGAGAAGGAAAAAAACAGACTTGAGAATCATTTAGGAAGGAAGATTGGAAGGTGCAGTGATGCATACCTATCATCCCAGTGACTTGGGAGGCTGAAGCAGGAGGATTGCAAGTTCCAGGTCTGCCTCAGCAATTTAATGAGGCCCTCAGGAATTTAGCGAGACCCTATCTCCAAATAAAAAATTAAAAGGGTTGGGGATGTGACTCAGTGGTTAAGAATCCCAATAGTTAAGAATTCAAAGGGCTGAGGATATGGTTCAGTGGCTAAATCTCTAGTACTGAAACAAAAACCAAAAAAAAAAAAAACAAAGTCAAGAGAACTTGTTAACAATCATGTGAAGAGTAGTGTGCAAGACTTATGAATGATTTCCAAATGTTTGATGTAGGGTATTCAATAGATGGTGGAGCTATTAAGCAGACTGGGAAACATAAGAGGAAGAAAACATTTGGGAGGATAGACAAAGAATTCAGTATACCAAGTGATATGCTGAACATGTGGTATGCACAGTGCAGTCATGAAAGATTTCTGTGAGACAACTGGAAATACGGGTCCAGAGCTCAAGGTCCAGAGGAAAAGCAGAAGAGGGACCAGAGACCATGGGAGAACACCAACATGAAAGGGAAGAGAAACTTACAGAACAGCATGACAGAAAGTTAAGAAGGACTGTGAAAACCAAGGAGCTCAAGAGAATTATTAGGAAATCAACAGCATGGAACCTAAGCTATGTTGCCTAAGATAAGAATTTTAACATGTCCTCTGGATTTGCATTGTAGTGGCTGAATTCAGTGAGAGCATCTTCAGAAGCAAGCAGGAAGGAGGCCAGGATCAGGCCATATTAGATAAAAGTTCAGAAGCCAATGTAAAAGGAAGAAAGAGACTTCATATGAATCTCAAGAAGGTGTGATATGAAGGGGGAATGAGAAGAAGTAAGTAGTCCAAGAGGAATAAGGGATGAGGTGGGTTCTTTCTTTCTGGTGATTGGAAAGACTTAGTGGTATTGGTGTGTTGAAGGGAGAAAAATGGTGGATGGAGAGAGGAAGACATTTTCAAGGTTTCCCTGAGAACTGTCTTTGTATTTCTAGTCTTCTCTCTCACTTCTCTACTTCCACCGCCCCCAAAAATTCACAAACTGCAACTGTGATGTTGGAGGAAGGCAAAGGAAGAGGTGGAGGCAGATAAAAAATTGAAGATCCTTGCCTCATCATTATGCCTCTGGGTAACTCTGAATATCTGAACTGCAATGAATGGATGATTCAGCTCGTCCTCCAGGTGTGGTGGTGTGGTGTCTGTCACGTGCCTACCCACCCACACTGAATGCTGTTTGGAATTCAGAGGGTGTGTAAGGAAAACTACATGTGTTTTGGAAGAGAAAGCTCTCCATATGTCTTAAACCTAAAATGATAAATCTTCATCCCCACCCTCTTGGAAGTAAAGATTTATTTACATATTAGAGATGTATTCTATAAATAAAGTTCAGACTTGCAGCTGCAAAACTATTTAATGCCTGCTAATATCATTCCCAATTAGGGAAGGAAAGAGAAAAAGAAGAAAAACTGGTCTTTACAAAAATTCAGTGTTCTTGTTCTCATGATACACATGCTTCTCATAAAAGCATCGGAGTCTTTCTTATAATCCTCTTCCACCTGAACTTTCTTGGTCTTAGCCCACTTAATTGGCTGTCAAATAATAGCTACCAACATGGCACTTGAAACAGATCAAACGCCTACGTGACTGAGAGCAAGTACTTTTATGTCTCAGAATATCTATTTGTACCCAGTCTACATGTAGCTTATTTACATCATGAGATAAATTCTCATGTTATATCTTTATCACCTGCTCTATTGCAGATAAGACAAACTGTATACCTACTGGCAACAATCTTTTAGGATATGTAGGAGAAATTCCTATTTCAGTTTCAAAGTCAC
This sequence comes from Ictidomys tridecemlineatus, assembly GCF_052094955.1. Lineage (NCBI taxonomy): Eukaryota > Metazoa > Chordata > Mammalia > Rodentia > Sciuridae > Ictidomys > Ictidomys tridecemlineatus. The sequence goes on from NC_135479.1 coordinate 126,224,971, forward strand.
AGCAGAAAGTTGAAACTCAGAGCTTTGGGGCAGCTTACAGGGGCATGCTAAATACTGGAGAGATCAAATAATGTTACTGCAAACTGCTATTGTAATTCATTCTTCCATAAAGATTACCTCTGTTGTACTAGCAAGTTCAGCAAGACCTTGGGTTATCAGCCAAATAAATGCCACTTCAGTAAGTTATTGCTGCCTGGGGCCAGCTTTAACTTGCATTGTCAACTTTTTCCCTGTCTAAAGTTCTACTGTAAGTTTTGCATTCATAAAGCATGTTCCCCCTTGGCTTTATTGCTTGCCCTTGTGACTTTCCCGCTCCTCGTGGTTGCTAAAGAGAGCCTCATTGTGTGCACTAACACCCAAGAACTTTGCTCAGTGATATAAAAGAGTCATATTCATACAGTGGTTAGGGTAGAGCGAAATGCGAAAGCCCCATTGAACATTTCCTTACTATGTGAAAATCCTTGCCTGCGTCTTTGCACCACAGTCCTGGGAATTCAATTCAAAAGAGACATATTCCACAGTATGCAACTTTGCCTCCCATGTATGATCATGAAGCAATAAAGGAATAGTAAATTTGTGACCATTTTTCGCATTTGTGGTTCTATGCAAAATTTCACCAACTTTCCACCCCTTGAACTGAATTCAAAATGGATTCAGAAAATGTGGTCCTTGCCTAAATGAAAATAAATGTTGTTTCAACAGTCTTTTTTCCCTCTTTAAATTGATGGCTAAGTGTGTAACAAAAGGAGAAGACAACAAACAGCATATACATACTTGTCTGAAAAGGCCCGAAAAAAAAAATACCACCCACATACACAGAATACCACACACAGTCATTTTACGAAGAAAAGTCAGATGCCATATAGGGTAACTATTGAATATTGATGACATTTTTTTCAGCTACATACAAATTACCCCTGCTAAAATTCATCCAGCTTGTTTTTTCTCAGTTTTTCCCTTCATTATATTGTCAAGTGTAGATTCAGGACACATTCTAGGTGCATTCTATGAGAATGTTTCGCTCATTGCTGCTTAAACATGGTCTCTCAAGGACATCCTTTGCATCACCAGCCTTTGATCATCTTCAGTAAAGCATTATTTTTTTTAAAGAAAAGTAAATAAAATAAGCCTTTTCTATGAAAAATTTACAGGTGTAAACAGGCAGTATGGGTCAAGAGTTCAAAGCCCAGATACGTAATAAAAATTTTTTCTTAAAAACATACCATTCTCCTATAAGATGAAGATAACTGGTATTACCTTAAGATGTAATGCATCTTAATTATTCTAAAGCAACTTTCACTAAGTTGGCTGTAACTGATGCCTTTAAACACATTACCCTAGTCCATTATACTAATACAGAGAGACCTAGTTAGACCCACAAGGCAGATTAATACCAATTTGAGGAAGAGATTCTTATACTTATCAAATAAGGGTCTGCCTGATGTTTGAATTGGTAACTAGGACAAGTTCTTGGAAGAAATAAAATCATATGAAGTTCTGAGTTCTCAACTTTGTTTCCTTTGCTTAATTTATTCTGTTTTCCAACTTCACCCTAAGCATTTGTTCATTAATTCAACAAATAATCATTGAGCATCTAACATGTGCCAGGTCTTGTTTTGAGTACTGAGCATATAGGAATAGACAAAAATCCTCGATCTCATTCTTCATCTCTCAGACTTACGTACCAAACGAAAGCTGTCTTCTTTCCCCAAAATTTTGCTGATTTGCACTTTCACTGACAAAGGGGGTTCAGTTGTCTAAGAAAGAAAGCATTCTTGTCTATTAGAATAAATGAAGGTCTTCAACAATCATTTCCTCCACTGGCCCAGCAATTATTGATGAGCATCATCTAGATGCCAGGATCTAGGTTTCAGACTGAAGACAACATGATGAAAGATACTCAGTTTTCAGCTTGACAGGGATTATATGTTTCTATAATATCTTTCATGTGAATAAATTAACAATTGATAGTTTTAAAATTGAATTTGCATTTTTCAAGCCCGCTGATAGCTGAGAGTTAGTTGTTTTTCCTTTTTCCCAGGCCAAGTATTTCTCCTGATGCACTTAAGTGTAGACTCTAGGGATAACGGCCGTTTCTTGAAAATATGCTACTGCCCAACTTGAAAAGGATAGGCTAGACTTGGACGTGCATCTGAGTGTTCTCACTCCATTTTCCACAGCCACAGCTCTTGCTATGTTTTCAATTAGCTCCAGTAACTGAAATTAATATTCCATTACACTTTTTTGATGATGCTTTAATTTAACCAACAATAATGATCAGGGCATAAAATAGCCCAAGTCCTTTGTCTAGGGTTTGGTGAATAGAACCATATGCCTGACCTCAACCCTTTGGGGAATGGACATTCAGAAAGTATTTTCATGGCCTCTCAACTTTTGTTTGTCATTTTCCTGTTGCTTTTTTTGGTCTTTGTGGCTTTGTTTACTTACTATATGTGGGAGGTGAGGCTGGAGTTAGGGGTTTTGCTTTACTTTTGGAATTCTGGCACTTGAGAATGCCTCCCCTTTGACATCTGTTACGCCTCTTTTCTGTTAAGCATTTATTCCAGAAGACTTTGATACACAGAAATTAGCCAAGTTTTCTTTCCTTTTTTTCTGGTGGATTATGGCATGTGAAGCTGTGCACACATGCATGTGAGAGTGAGTGCATTAAAAAATACTTTAAAGGGTTGATATCTAAGTATCTTCCCTGGAGTATGTGGTTGACAATCTGCAACCCAAATGGCCCCTGGGAGGCATGCAGAGCTCTGTTGGAGGATCTTTGTCATCCTTCACCAGGTGAACATATTATGACTTTGAGCCAGACACTTCTGAAGGCAGATGCTGGCTTTCCTTCCTGGGCAAGGGACTTATTAACCTCTCTGAACCTCAGTCTTCTCATCTACACAATGAAAGTAATAAGATTAAGAGTACCTGTGTGGAACATGAGTGAGGACCCGAGTAATAGGCATCCTGAACATTAGCATCCTTTCATAACCCTTCACCCCACTCTCCCTGCCTCCTGTCACCTGACCTCTCCTGTTTCCCTTGGTAACTTTTCTTCTTGCTTTCTCCACTCCTCTCTACTCTCTTCCTGCCAAGGCTAGGGCGCTGTGAGTGTTGTCTGCAGGAACTGCTCTCGAGCACTAACACCACCCTACAACAAGCTCTTTGGATCCTTGTTTTTCATGACAAGCCAAAGATAGAAAACCAAAGAGAAGCCATCCAGTTTCCAAAGATGTGCTGTGCACTCAACCAATGCACTGTAGCCAAAATTACCCTATGGCTCCCCAATGCTAATTTTTTCCCAGATGTGTAATATCCATTCCCAGAAATTTAATATTATTTTCTTCATTTACTTATTCACTCCTAAAATGTATTACAGATCTAGAATGTACTGGATTCTCTGCTAAAGTTGATGCTATAAAATGTTTCTTAGTAATCTTTTTATCAACTCACTCTACCAATAATTGTTGGATAAATAGCAAGTGTATGACAAACAAACTGAAGTTTCTAGTTTTGTAAAAACTGAAAAGCAAAAAAATAATAAATATATATATTTTTTTATTCCTGAAGGCTGGTCATGCCTATCTACTACAGCATATTTTTGGATTAAAATAATTTTGAATTTAACCTGAACTGCTAAGATACAGGATAAACCGCCAAAACATGGTCTCTGCTATTGATGCTTTCAGTAAAAACTTTCAGAAGCTCACTTTGTGCCAGGATTCAGCTAAGGGGTTGTAGACCCAGCCCAGACCAAGATAAGCTTGAACCTTGATTTCATGAAGCTTATTTTCTGATATGGAAATATAAAAGAAGGAAAGAAGAAGGAGGAAGGAAGGAAAAAAGAAAGGTGGGAAGGAAGAAGAGGAGTGGGGAGAAAGAGAAGGAGGAAGACGGAGGAAAGAAGATAAAAAGGAGGATAGGAGGAAGGAGTGAGTCATGAATTGTTAGTCCTGAGGAGACCCACAAACAGGGCAATGATGGACCAAGATGGACATCTACTCCAGACAGATAAGGAATCCGATGACTATAATTAAATATCTGCCTGCGAGCCTGCCAATCTATAGTTTAGTTATTCCTTCCTGCATTTCCAGGAAGTAATAAAGTATTCCAAGAGCAGTAACCGAGCACACAGGGCAACGTGAGTGTGGTAAATGAGGAAGCAATCTGCATGGGGTCTCAATGTTCATACTGAATGAAAGCAACTCATTTAGTAGAAAGGCCACAAAGACCACAGAAGAGGAAAGTAATGGGGATAGGGTTAGTGGATAGCCACCCATGCCTAGTCCAGCCTGTGGGGATGGGCAATGGCCTGTGTGGTATTTTAATAGCAGATCAACTGCCCTGGGGGCTCAAGAGCCTGATCCCTGAGTCTGCCACTTCTCCTGCCGCTGAAGAACTGTGACCTGACTTTGGAGGGCCTTAGGCACCCCTTCAAACTCTGATACTTGTTCGCTGCCAGATCTTTGGCAAGTCACTTTCCATCTCTAAGTCTCAGCTTCCTCTTCTGTACAATGGGCACATTTTAAGAGCACAACTATAGTCTCATTCTAAAGACTTAAAATTAAAAGGACTTTGTTGCTGAGTACAAGGAGTTTCTAAGTCATGGGAAGGGCTATATGGCTAAGCCTCAGGCTATTTCAAGGTACAACTTCCAGCCACTAGAATCACTTATCTTTTCTTTCCTAACAAGATAGATGCCTCATGCCTGATCTCTCCCTCTCAATATTTAACTCTACTACTATTCCAAGTCTCCTGAGAGTACAAAAGATAAAAGTGAAATTGAATCCAAAATTATAGTTGCAAGGGTATATGGGAAATGTCATTTTCAGTTGTAGAGCCTTTAGAAATTAAAAGAGGGTAGAATGAGTGGAGCAAGCAAATCCACACAATTTTCCACAAGGACAGAATTACTTCCTTCAGGGTTGTGACAAGGATTGGTGCTCATCAGGATGTTTCCATTTAGCAGACAGTGACTCCACCTGAGGCCATTGTTTAAAATTGTTATATGCCCAAAGCTACTGTGTCCAGTCTGGGAGCTCAGCCCTAAAAACTGGATTGAAACTTTGCTTCCAATCCCATATGATGGAAATCACTGGATGTCACCAAAAGTCCATAATGGAGAGTGATGAGTACTTGATGCATGACTCTGGAATACTGTGGAAACCCAGAAGGAAGCAGTCAGTTCTGCCCAGAGGGTTAGATAAGACTTCATATTTCCTCACTCCTGATAATAGATAGCCCAGTAGGCAAAATACCACTTTATTCAGCTTTCTCTCTTGACTTGTCAAGACCTCATAAAAGTTTCTGTGCTAAAAGCTGCTGTGTAATGTATCAACACTGGTATGTGCATATTTAACTATTTGAGAATCCTGTGCCAAAATATTAAGCCAGATCAGAAAGGAAAATTTCTCTTGACTCTTAATCAGTTTTTAAATCGAAGTTTTAAAGTATAATTTTTCCTAATTATAAAGAAACATATGCTTATTAAAGAAAATTTGGAAAATACTAAAAAGTAAAAGGAGAATAGCATTCACTTTCCATCTCGTCAATCTGCATTAAAGACTACTAACCACTTGCAACTATTTGCTTCTGAACAAATATGAGCCAAAAGAAAACTGGGAGAGCTACATTAATATAGTATAAAATAGGCTTTAAGGTAAAAATCATTATTAGAAATAAGAATGGTCATGACCTAACAATAAAAGCTTCAATTCACAAGGGCATATAACAATTTTAAACTCTTAGGTATGTGTTACAGCTTCAAATTGAATGAATACAAAATTGAGATATCAGTTAAAAGAAATGTTTGTGTTCACGCACTTTAACACACTTCTCTCATAATTGATAGATAAGCAAACAAAGACAAGCAAGGACTAAGCTTTCAACAATACAAATAACATGCCCAATCCAAAGGACATATTATAGAACTGCCTTCAACTATCTGTTAAACCCATAAAGGCTATTTACAAAAATTAACCATGCATTAGGCCATAGAGCAAGTCCAATAAATTTCAAAAACTCTATAGGCAACATCCTCAGCCTACAATGTATTAAAGATAGCTTTTCAAAAAGAACAAAATGAAAATCTATTTCATTAGAAAATTTAAAATGTTTAAAATAATTCATGGCAAAAATAAATCATTAAGGAAATTAGATTATTATATAATATTTAAAATAAATTACATATGAAAAATCCACATGTCAAAATAAGAGATGTAGCTGAAGCATTTCTTGGAAGGAAATTTAAAGCTTTAAATGTTTACAGTTGGAAAAAAGGAAGACTTAAAATTAATGAGTTAAATATATTCATTATGAAATTTTAAAATAATTAAAGCACAAATGGGATCATTGAAAATATGAATAAAATTGAGAAGTAAATTATTCCATTAAATACATTTAAAAATTTAGATGAGATAAATTTCTATAAATATATATCTTAACAAGAGTGAATGGAGAATTTTTAAAAAGAAAGGCAGAAAATACATATGAATCTATGAAAATATGGTTTATTCCAAAAATGCAAAATAGATTTAAATTAGGAAATATTATATTACAGATGATGTAAGTCTCCACATTGATTTTTAAAATAAGGGAAAAAATCTAAATAGATTTTAAAAAACATCTTTTTGAACAGATATAGAATAAAAGCCTCTAAAATAAATGTAACATTCATTCAGGATTACAAAAAAGAAAATTTTTTTTTAACACAATGCCTTTATTTTTTTTTTATGTGGTGCTGAGGATCAAACCCAGGTCCCGCCCATGCTAGGCGACTGCTCTACCGCTGAGCCACAATCCCAGACCCACAAATTTTTTTTTTTTAAATGTAAAACTCTTATTAAACCAGAAATTGAAGAAATATTCCTTAACTTAGCAAGATAACCACAAACAACTACTTAGTACTTAATGGTGAAACGCTGAAAGTATTCCTTTAAAATATCTTCACACCTCTATTACAGCTTTCATGATTGGAATAATCTATTATATGCTTATTTAATCCCCCAAGGTTAGCATAGTTCCTGATACAAAGCAGGCATGCCATCCATATTTGCCAAATGAATAGATGAATGAGTAAAGCAGAGTTCCTTAATGAGCTGAAATTCAGGTTACATAAAGGTTACCAGGTAAGTTCTAATTCCCCAACAGTATTCATTAAGCACTTAAGGACTCTTTGAATGAAATTTAGGTATTACAAATCTGTTGTCCTGTGACATTTAAGACATTCCAGGTGGCTCTTGTATCTCTCCAACTTTATTGGGTAAATATTATATCCCAACTCGTTCTCATTGGCTTAGTATTTCTGAAAATCAATTCTTGCCCTTACAAATAAGAATACTATTAATATGTTCACAGAGCCACTGTGAAAATTAAATGAATGTTCATGAAACAGCATAGTGCTTATTATCTAGTATATGTCACATGTTGGTTATTGTTGTGTTTTTGTAATTATTAGTTAGGCCTATTCTGGATTTTCATGGTATCTATTCTAGAACTTTTCACATAAATGCAACTTCTCAAGAAAACACTTGCTAAAATAATGTATGATGGACCTACAATGCTGAAATATACCAGTGACTTTTAAGTAACCTTCATTCATTCATTCATTTATTCATTGTTTGACAAAAACGAACTTCATGCCTGCTTTGTATCAGATGCTATATGACATATCAGGACTACAGAGGTGATTAATGATTAACACACATTTCTAACCTCTGAGGACCTCACGGCATATCTGAAATCACTAGGCAGCATGAATATATTTTAATTTGAAAAGTCTACATTGGCCACTCTATTTTTATGCCTATCTCTCACAAGCAAGATATACTGATGCTTGTCAAAACAGAATCAGCACAGGAAAAAAAAATCAGACCATATCAAAGAGACAATCTTACAAGAACTTAAGCCCAATATTAGGCTATAGTGTTTGATCTTAAAGGACAAAGAGGATCAAGGATATATTCAAAGAATCACAGCCATAGCTCAGGAAGTTATTGGTTCCAGAAGAACCCATTTAGAATCTAGACCATGGTCACCAGGGATGTAGGATCCTAACTGGAAGTTGTCATCAGAACATACATTCCATTAATCCAGGTCTCTACCAATGGAACCATGGTACCACTTGGGACTTAGGAGAATGAATGTGGGAAAAGACAGTGTCGGAAAGATAATAAGGAGCAAAGTCCTTCCTTAGGAAAGAGAGATGTCAGGATGAAAAAAGTGGTCCAAGCTGCCAGTCATAGAAAAAGTTTCCAAATCTTACTGTTACCCAGCAGAGAAATTTGATATAATCAAGGTATATTGTTTTATATTGGCTAAAATTAAAATATTAATGCCTTATAGGATGTAGTAGATTTCTGTCACATTTTTCTGTTGTTCAGCACCCTTGGGGAGCCTTCATAATCTTTGGAAAACTTTTGCCTTCTACCTTGTGAGGTAGAAGAAAAGAAAACAAGTCTCTGAACTCCCCAGCTACTAAAATGTACGCATGAGAGGCAGGATCCAGCAAACAAATGCGGCCATGTGAGACTTTCATTCAAAAGTAAACAGTGTAAAGAGGAAGGCTTATGAAATTTACCTTCCAGAGAACATGTCACACCATGTCCAAGTCTTAGAGGGTAGCAGGGAGCAAAGCTCCCCTTATGTTAGCAGAGAGAGCTGTCTGGTGTGTATTGAGCTATGGAGTTTCGGCATGGATGACAGGAGTAGTGTTTTTGATAGCGAAGTCACTAGTGGCATAGTTGATCATTGTTATTGGTTGTTTAACCCTTGAACCAGAATCTCTGACCCACCAAATGTTAATGGGCATTTTAGTTTAAACCAGTCTCACTCACTGGATTCTTGGAACCAACAGTCCTGACACATATACTAGGTTAAATGAACACCTGAAAAGGCTCATTTCTGAGGAGGAATAGATAGTACTATGATTTGGAACTGACATGGATACCCAGGACCACCCTGGATCACTGAACGCAAGCTCTCATTGTAAACAAGGGAGATGGGGCAGGCAGCTTCTGTATCAATGGTATCTTAACCAACAAATCCTGTTTCTGCAAAACAGGGTTTAACTCAGGGATCCACGTGTTGTGCAATATTTCCTCCTCTCCAGAAAGTGGAAAATGCAGGTAAAGAGAAGAAAATGGAAACCTGGGGAAATAAGGCCAAGCAGACCTTCACCTTACCCTCCACAGCCACTCCATTCCTCCCCATCTGAATTCTCTGCTGACATTCTAAGACTTCTTCTGTCATCAGGTATTTCCAAGAAACTCTGATGACACAAAGAGGAAGGGAAAGGGAAAGCAGAATCTCTCACTTATTCCCAGAGATCTGCCCCTACTACTTGGAGGGAATGAATGCTTCGTTTTCTGTTTATTCCTGTGACTTCCAGGAATTCTCAAGATGCATTTAATATGAGAAATCTCATTTCATTTCCATTTCTTTGACAACAACCAAAAGCTTGATGCTCGAATTCTAATTGTGTATGCTTCTGTGATAGGAAGATGGAAGGCTTCCCTTCTTGGAGGAATCCCTGAGCTCAGCACTGGGGGACACAGATGAAGAAGGCCCAGCCTCTGCCTTCAGGGACCAAGACTGAGTGAGAGATGTGTAAATACACCCCAGGCGACAAACTGCCATAGACACCTAAGCAAAGCACGGAAGCTGGGCTTGCCTCCTCTGTAGGTGGGGAGGGGAGGCTTCCAAAGGCTTTGCAGAAGAAGCAACATTTTCACCTTTACATACAGACAGAACCTTCGTAGGAAACTGAAGATGTCCCAGGAAAAGGAAGTAACACAAGCAAGACATGGAAGAATAAAATTGCAAGCTGTTTTCAGGAAACTTTGAATACTGCTGGATTAGAATATAGCATGTGTGTGATCGAGGATTGGGGTAGTTGGATAGACCAAATGCTGTCCTCGCTTCTAAGTTAGAAAAGAGCCAGAGAGGATAGATTTTGATTGAAAGTTTATGCCATAGAGTGACTAAAAAGTTAAATAGAGTAAAAGCCAAAAAAAAAAAAAAAAGAAAAAGAAGATAAGAAAGAAAGAAAAGAAAACCCACAAAACTCCAGACTCCAGAACCTTCAACTCAATATCCTATTCATTGAACTCTTAAAACATCTTTGATGGAACTCCAGACATTGCTTGTTAAAACTTGATTTTTTTTTTAAGAAGGGAAATCTTTGATAAGATTTCATGGAAGTATTTTATTTCAGTTAAAAATTCATCATGATGATAGTGATGAACCTCAAAATGACTGCAGTATCACTGAACTGTGAAGAAAAAGAGGTCCTGGAAAGGAGATATTCAACCTTCAAACACAGTTCAGCTCTGGACCCTTGAAATGGCTAAATGTTCAGGATACTCCAATTTCCTCACGACTCGTTCACACACTTCTAGTTCCTTCCCGAACTTCACCTAAGCCCTCTTTGCCTCCCAGAAAGTGGGAAATGTCCCTCTTAAAGGGATCAAATGAAACAGGGAGAGAAACTATATATTTTAGTCGGAATTCCCCATCAGCTCAGAAAGGAGGTAGCACTGACCTAACTTAGCACCATATCCCTCACCTTTCAGCTGGTACCTTTGTGTACCCTCCGCTGATGCCAGCCACTCAGCCCCGCGTCTCCCACTCGGCTCTCCCAGGCTTCTTAGAACTCAGGTTCCCAAGACAAAGGACAATTGAGGCCCAGTTAGTGCTCAGGTTTACTGAGAATTAAACCATAAGCAGATACCATCAAAACACATCTCACTTGTGACCTTTCACAGCCAACGAATTGGAAGGATTTTCCTTTGCCCAGGATTGAATTTAAAACGACTTCCCAGGAGTGAAAGGTCAGCCCATGGAATCATGATATCCAGTTAAACACAGCTAAATAGAACGTTTTAGCATGACAATAAATGGAGTTATATTTAGCCGATTTGGGAAACTATCTGGCTGAGGGAAAAGGAGTAGTACAGAGATTCTTCATCCACCACCCCTCCTCCTCCGGCTGGGAAAAGTAATGGAGTCCTGCGGTAAAGCTCAAAGGTGAAGAATTTTACCAAATCTGTCCGGTGAGACCATTTCTGCTTTCCCAACATCTACCATGTTCTGAGTAGGGAGTGTTGGTTGAACAACATAAAGGCTATATTGTTTTCTTGATGCACACATGAAATTCCTATTAGCATGACTAGAGCAAGATGTCTCCAAAGAGAGAACATACCCTCAAATAACTTTCTAGGCAGCTTTGATTTCTAGATATGTATGAGGTGAAAGCACATTAGCCAAACTGGCTTTGATAACAAATGCATTCTTCTTGAACAAGGAAAAACTGAAGGGGAGAAAAAAAAGTAGTTGGCACCCTTTGCCTTTAACTTGAAATGCCCCCATGCCATTTTGAAATAGCCTCATATTTTGCTGTTGTTAACTAACAGATGGTTTTGTTAGCCAGTGACTGTGTCTCTAAATAACTCCCGACAATAAAAGGCTGTGACACATGAGAGCAAAATGGGCACCATAAGTGGTAGCCTTTTACCTCCAGAATCTTACCTCGTCATCCATTCTGAAACTTGATGTGTGTAATTGCAGCCACTGGGAAGGTGTGTAGTGCTATAGCATCACAGATCTGCCAATAGTTAGAAGAGATTACAGGTGTATGTTGTTTTCTTAGAAGGGAAAAATATATTTAATTGAAACCAATTTAGAAATCAGGATCCTTGTGAGTTTAGAGTGAGAACTTTTTCAATGAAACACTGTTTCATCCCTGGCTTTGAGAGACCCATAAGGTTTCTCTCCCAGGCTAAGTGTGCTATTTGATAGGGAATCCACTGTTTATGCTTGTCCCTCAAGACCTTGTCTACTCTATAAGAATGGGTACTTCAAGTAAATATGATCCCCCACAATGATTTAGCAAAAATCATCAACTTCACCTTGTGGAGTCCATCTAACATTCAGTTTCACTCATGGTGGTCAGTCTCTTTGCTGATAAGGTCTTCTTCATAGAAACTGACCTTCTTCCATTTTATTTTATTTTTTTTTAAATCTCGCCTAATATGCCTATTAATAACTTTGTTACTAATCTTTGTTACTAATCTTTTATTTTATCTTTGGGCAGTCCAAATTGGGAAAACCCAACCTGTTTCACAGAACATTGGCCACTTTCAAATCTTTAGCTAAGGAAAAGGAATAACCAAACAGCACAGCTAACCCACAGAGCAGATGCTCAGGCTTCAAGCCCTCGGTTCCTAGTGACTACACTGGTCCAACTACTTTGAGTCAACTCTCACCCTAAGGAGACTTTGATACCAAACAAATAAAAATGTAGCTTTTACTACTTGGAACATGTAGTTTTGGGGAAGCAGCACCTTACTTCTTCAACTTATCTTCTTTTTTTCTCCTCATCCTTTACTGACCTGCTTTCAATACTTTCATGGGTATGATGCATTGATCTCTTCTGCTCAGAATCCAAAGCCAACTACATTTCCTACTAAATGATTTAATCTCTCACCTTTGGTTCACAGAGTTCTGTAACAACATTAGCCCAGCACTAAAACAACCACTTCACTCTGTAACCCTCCCTCCTAGACAGTCTCTCATGCAGGTCTGTGGCCACACATTGTCACTCAACTTCACTCTGCTCTGTACCCCTCTAAATCCATAAAAAAATCAAAAAGCCCATGGCTTCAAGAGGTCTAGATATGCATAGATTACATGAGATATTTGCTTTTAGACACAGCTAGAATATTGCTGCCATAATCCCTTCACGGAAGTAGTGGTAAGATTGGAGTAATCCCATCACAGAGATATGGGGGTGACAAGTGGAAGGAGGAAAGTCTTGTGCCTTTCCCTCAAAGATGGCCCTATACTCTCTGTTTCTGAAAATGAGAAATCAAAAGCACTCTGCTATTTTCACATAAAACAATTACTCTAAGAATGATTGCACATATAAAAACAAAAGTCAAATAGAAAAACAAAATATGTCTTGAAACACAACAACTGTTTTATGAATAAAAATGACCCGTATTATTCCCTTGCCACTAGTTGGAATCTTTTTTAAATGAACTGATCATGTCCTCATGTGAATGGTGTCCAGAATCACCTGCCATGGTTATAGTATAAAGTCCCTGAGAACCTATATACCCACCCACAGAGATGAGTGTATCAGAATTATTTGGTGGTGGGTGACAGAAATGGACTCTGGTTACCTTAAGCAAAATAATTGTGAACAATAACAAAATAAATTATAGAATCTAAAGAAAAAGTGAACCATCAGGCCTTGGGAAGTGGAAAATTAGGAAATAGGCATTAACAGATTATCTCTTCAGGAGAGAACCTGTGTCAATATCCACTCACTGGAGACTTAAAATTCTGGTAAGGTAGCATGCTCTTCTCTCAGACATGTGTCTAAGGTGGTTGGGGATGGTACATATGACCGTCCTGCCAGAAGAGCATGGAAGGAGGGAAGAAAGCCCCCAGAGGACACTCTAGAGTGCAACAAAGAAAGGGGAAAGGGTTGCTTGCCAGACTAAAACCACAGATTCCACAATAGCCCAACTCAGAGAATATTGGTATTGGCCAGAAACAAGCTCTAGTTTACAAAATCCATCTGTGCAATGTGATTCATATTGTCAACGTAGCATAAAAACATATTTTTTACAGTTTTTTTTTATTTTGGAAAAAAACATGATAAAAACACATACTCTTAAAAAGAAAATAGTAAAATCTTTCCCAGCCCTGCCACTAAAAGCATTCCACCTGCAGCAACAGCAGCACTTGTATGCACAGTTTGCCATCACGAGCACTCATGAAGCACCTACGATGGTTTCAAATCACACTCGAAGTACTGGGAGCCCTTGGAAGGCACCTCACTTCAAGTCTCAGGGCAGGAAGAATTAGGATGGCAGTGGAACATCTGTGGTTATAGAAGATCAGAACTCTTTCTAGGATGACAGGGGATGTGCTCCAGACAAAACAGGTCCAGATGAAAGAGCCACTACTCACCAAGCTGTGATCATTCAAATATCCAAAGCATATAAGAATATAATAACGAGAAGAGGTAATTAGAATAGTTGCATCTGGGAAGGGCTGAATTATTATGGCACTGAAAAGAGAAAAGTTGATTTAAAAGATGTTCATAAACATCACTTGTAATGAAAACATGACATTTTGATTTATTTTAGGAAACAGTGAAATCTTGCTACAAGTGAGCATTTTTTTATTTCTATAAGCAATACATGTGCTTTTCAAAGTACAGCTATGTGCTTGTTTCTGTGTGTACATAAAAGGATGAACACAAGAAGCCATAAATAGATCCAGAAAATATAGTCATAGTACCAACAAATACTTTTGAACACCAGAAGTCATAGATAATAGCCAAGAAGGAAACAAACCATCTATCAATCATCTCAGAGGTCACTACACAAAAACAAACTAAAAGAAAGAGCTCACAGTATGTTACACAATGAACAATTAGAACGGGGCTGGGGTTCTGGCTCAGCGGTAGAGCACTCGCCTCACACACACAAGGCCCTGGGTTCGATCCTCAGCACCACATAAAAATAAATAAGTGAGATAAAGGTATTGTGTCCAACTATAATTAAAAAATAAATATTTTTTTAAAAATAAAATAATTAGAACAAAATCCCTTGTCTGTGCATAAAACCTCTGGGAGATTGCTAATTAAAATTAAGTACTTTTTTGATATATAATTGGGTTCCAGAAGTACTAAAACTAGATCAACACATTATGATGGAAGAACAATACCCAGCAATAGACAGGGAGGACTCTAGATTCCATAAAAAGTAAGAAATCAAAGATTTTTAAATTCCCACTACTAACAACCAAGTAGGAGACTTAACCAGAAAAGAGGCTTCATCCTAGTAATCATAGGCTTAGATTTTATTCAGTGTGGACTATGCAACCAACAGTTACCTCCTCACTGAGGACCAGTTTGGATCTTACAGCCTCAGTTTGTGAGTGTGTGTGTGTGTGTGTGTGTGTGTGTGTGTATGCATGTGTGTGTGTGTGTATGCGTGTGTGTGTGTGTGTGCATTTGTGTGTCTGGTAATAGTTCTGCAACTCAGAAGATTATTGCAATCCTAGAAATAGTATCTTCTTAATTATAGCAACCAGAAAGGCACTCTTGAGAAAGGTATAAAATTAAAATTAAGAAAAAGGATATAAATAGAGATAATGAGGAAACAAACACAAATCCTTGGTACTAGAACCTTCACAAACAGTTTTAATGTGATGGTTTTTGCATGAATTTTGCGATCACCATGAAATTTTGTAATCACTGTAATATTTTGTATGTGTTTTAATTGGGAGTGTGATTAAAATATTTAAGAGAATAGGTATATTGTCTGTAAGTTTAATTAAAAGTCAAAAGACAGTGATTAAATATGTAATCAATGTTCATATTTCAGGATACTTATTTTAATAAAATTATCATATTACCTAGGTTAGGAGAGCAAAAATATTTAGACCATTGTCAGCAAATTTTTCTGTTAAAGGACAAAGAATATATCTTAGACTTGCAGGCAAGACCCTCTGAATTACAATTACTTGACTCTACTGTTTATAGCACAAAGGAAACCATAGAGAGAATTGAAATTAAAGGGCCTGGTAAGGGCCAATAAAACTTTATTTACAAAAACAGACAGCAGGCTGGATTTCATCTATGAACCATAATTTTCCAACTCCCAAATTAGGGAAATAGTAATAGTTTTATATTTAAAAGGCCATTTTAAAATAAATTCAAAAAGTGAAAAAATTAGGTATTAAACAAGATACAAATAGTATGAAGTATTTTTTCTACCTGCACAATTCCCCAGCATGAAAGAAACCAAAGCCCCTAATTCCAAGTCAAACCTACAGTCAGCCATAGGTAGTTAGAGCCCTGGTTTATCCTGTTTTTTTTTTTTTTTGTTGTTGTTGTTGTTGTTGTTTTCTTTCTCTGTTCTATGATAATGAATTCGAATTCCTGATCCTGTCCAAGGTATGTTTTGCCTTTATTATCTCATAAGGTAGTCTCTAAATCTATTTCCATCTATAAGTTTTCTTCTGTAATAAACATACAATTCTAATTGTTCTAAAAGAAGAAAGAAAAGTGGAAAGAGGGAAGGAAAACGACAAGGACACAAGGAGACTTTTTGAGACACCAATTTCCCAAGAATTGGGAAAATATTCATGAGTTATGCAAATTTTTGACATTCTAGATAACATGAAGAGAATAATAATGTAATTAGTATCCTTGTAGTTTGTAAATTGAATCTGAAACATGAATCAAATGTGTTTTGTTTATTCCTATATCATTAATAATCTAGAACAGAAGTGCTTAGAACATAGTAAGTGTTCAAAAATATGTGTAAAATAAATCCAATGAGTGAATTCACGGGTGCAAGTACTTAGGTCCAATTTTGCCCTGATGGTTGGCCAATATGGTGGCAAGTCTGTGTTGCTCCTAGTGCTCCTAGAAGCAAACACAGAGATGAAATTAGAAGAACAAATGTCTGTAATTCTCTGTGAAGAATAAAGAGAACAATAATAAGAAAGAAAAGGCTTCATAGCTCAGTGCTGATCTGACACCATTAAAGAAGAGCAGGAAGGAGGGAGGGTTGGGTACAAAGAACCACAGATTGTAGTGTGACTGAAGAAAGTCACAGCCAGGACAGGGAACCCCCAGAGCAAAGGTTACCCATTAGAGGAGTCCCATTTTGAGCAGCAGTAGCCTAGCTCCATAGCATCTGCTTATAAAACCCTGCTGTGTTCTGTTACTGGCTAGGAGAAGATTTAGAAGAACATGGATGTGAAGCTGAAGACTACAAAAATGGATTCCAAAATTGCAACAATGGAAAGCCGTCTGTTTATGGCACACTGTAGCAGGCTTTGTATGGATGGGAAGCCTATGTGGCACACTTTGTGGCCAAGGAAATCAAAAGTCTTCCCGTTTTTAATAATAGATAAATCAGCTTCACTTCCAATACTAATTTTTTCTCCTCTTTTCTACCAAGAATTCTGTGAGCTTTATCTCCTTGAATGCAGGAAGACATTCCTTTCTTCCCATTCAAACATAGGCATGGATTTGAAACCTTTTACATGTATGAATGCTTCTTTCATCAAGAAAGTTGACAGATGTCAACTTTTAAAATTTCACATAGAAAGGGCATCTCTATGTGCCAATGCCATCATCAAAGACTACAAAGCCACTCCATCATTTTTCAAATATCCTCCACTTACGTGCTAAGCTTTTGGTAAATATCCATATCTAACTTATAAACCAAAGCTGGTATTTCTTTGCTTCCATACCTAATTCTGAGACACTTTTCCCCTCTGTTAGTCCAAATAAAGGGATAAAGTCCACACAAAATAATTATGTATGTTATAATAATAAAGTATGCAAAATATACAATAATCACATAAAACTGTAATGTAGGTAGTAAAAAGCATTAATGATGTGTAAATAAATGCTGTGTAAGTGCAGAGAAAGGAAAGATTACCTCCAACTGGGAGGAGAGTTTTGTTGAGAAGATGGCATTTAATCTGGGTCTTGAAAGATGAATAAGATTTGTACCCATGGCGATGAGGTGAATGATATTGACAGATGGAATCACATGCTCAAAAGCTTGGAGCCAAGAAAGCAGAATATTACTGAAAAAACAATACAAAAAAAAAAAGAAAAGAAACACCAACTCAGGGCATAATAGTTTTTATGGCAACAAAACTGATTAATTGACAAACTTTAGGCAGCTCTGTGGTCCCTAAGTTTTAAATCTAAGACATTGCTGACATGCTAATCACTGGTAGACGTACTATTATTGTGGTCTGTTTAACAGAAAAATTCTCATGAGCACTGAGCTGAAGAGTGTCTCTTGACCATAAGGACCATCCTGCCTTAAGGAGAAATTTTATTAGCCTGTACGACACATATTAAAACTGAACTGAAGACACCCATAAAGTATAGCTATTGCCTGACAGACAGAGTGTTTAAAAATAAGTTTAAGAGGGTGTCATTAGTTCAAGTGGTGGCTCTGACACCGAATAGCTGCTCTTTGACTGATCTGAGAATGAACACATTCTCTCTGTACCGTGTTCCATTAGTGATTTTAATTGCATGCTAAGCTTTATAATTTGTTGCTGTCATTTAGGTTCATGTGCTGTACTAATATTTATTCTGCATATTATATAACACCTTATTAAGTTTATTGCCCGCTTTCTATAAACTTTTTCATCTGACTTGCATGTGAGGAGCTAACATACGTATCTATTAAAAGCTGTGCTGAAATACAAGTTCTCTTGGTATGGCCGACAGGTTTTTTTCACTGTTTAAATCTTTGGAAGGAAAAGGGAGACGGTTTGCTCCATAAACAGAAGAAAACCATACATACATGGTATTACATAATATTGACGCCACCAATAATATAAATGGTTACTACATATTGGTCTTTTCTAGGCCCTCCTTGGAGTTGTCTCTGACAAATGGCACCAGAATATGTCCCCTTCTTTAACGCATATCCAACGTGTGAAGCATGCTTCACTTCAATGCCTTGCACAATGCCTTTAATATAACAGATCATGAAAATTTAAAAAGAAATAATGATGCAATAATAATAATAATAATAATGTTTTGCTTTCTAAATGTTCCCTGCATCATAGCATATCATATGGCAACTTCCCACTCAATCACAATTAAAGCAGAGATACAAACACAAGATGTAATCACAAAGCAACAACAAAGTCCTCATTATTATCCCACCACATATCATTGCTTCTCCTATTGACTTCCTTTAATCCTTTCTCAACTCCTTTCTAAACCTAACTGTGGTGTCCCAACCCCTGCTGGGAATCCTCAAGAATGTTTCCGTGGGCTCTTCTCTCTTTTCTTGTTTCTTCCCAATTTCTTTCTTGAAAAAAATATCTCCCAAGCATGAATAAGCAAGTCCACAGGTCCTATTCTCCTACCAAACGAAAATGTAACAGAAATTTTTTCATTCATTTTAGGCCAGAGATAAGCATCAAATGATATGAAATGTCCTTAGATGACAGGTCACTTTTTCTTAAAGACAATTTAAATTAGGTACAAAAAATGGTTAACATTGTTTATTTATGCTCTAGAGATAAGTGAGTATTTAGGGTGCTAGTACAGTGATCCCCTTTTTATAATTGGTCTGACCCACCCAAATGACTGTTCCAATCCTCATTGATTTGTTTGGCAAATAGGCTGACTCACGAAGAGTCCTCACAGACTAGAATAAAAGGTACCACCACCTTCCTGTTCATGAGTACTGCCACAATGGAATGAGCATGGGCTCTAGAGTCAAGGATACCCCGGGTTGAATCCCAGCTCTTCTGTTGAGTATGTTACTCAACCTCTTTGTGCCTCTGATTCTTGAGCTGTCAAATGAGGTCTTAATACATACTTTATAAGGTGATTGTTAGGGTTAAACGAAAACATGTATAAAAGTATCTAGCACAGAGCAAACACCCAATAAGTGGTTGTTATTTATTCCTAAGTTATTTCATTTCTTTTCTTGTTTTTACTCAACCCTTTAAAAATGCCCTAGAATAATCTGTTCCATTCACGCGCAGTGACAGTTTTCCTAAAAATCCCTTCTCCTGTTGCTTCACCATTGGTACATATAGCAACCCTCAAATCAGTCAGAAAGGGGGGAGTCAATTAAAGCAGGCATAGGCTTTCTTAGAATACAACTTAAGGAGGTGACACCTCTGTCACAAAGTGTATGTTTTAGAAGGTTAGTTCTATATTTTACAATAGAAGCTTAGAATCTAAATTATGAATAAATTGCTGCTACTTAAAAAAATAAGTCTGGGCTTTCGTATCACTTCTGTAAATAAAAATGCTATACAAGGGGCTGAGGCTGTGGCTCAGTGGTAGAGTGCTTGCCTAGTATGTGTAGGGCACTGGGTTCGATTCTCAGCACCACATATAAGTAAATGAATGAAATAAAGATCTATACATCTAAAAAATATTTTGTTAAAAAATTCTATACAAGTAGAAAGGTAACAAGGAAGAAATGAAATTGATGGCATTAATATATGACCCTGTTTCATCTGTTGTTGAAGAACAAAGTTAATGGAGAAGAGGAAAAGAAGTACAAAAGGAAAAGAATGAGAGGTGAGTTGACAAGGCAGTATGTCCAGGTTATCAGTATCTGCATCTCATGTTTTAATTGAATACATTTCTTCTGACCAGGGGGTTTATAATGAATAAATTAATGTTTTTGGTTAACACAAATATAAAAGTGTGTTCAGTGGAGAAGCCAACGTTCATTTGCCATCTCAGATGTTGAACATGTGGTCAGAGAAACCAAGTGTGGGGCCCAGAGAAGACCTCACACCTGGATATATTGTCTGTTCTAACCTAGAAGACATCTGAGCATGTCTTATACTCCAGTAATTTGCCCAAGGTATGGATACTTTGTGTCCTTTTACATCTCTCTCAAGCTGCTGAGAGAAACAAACAAGTGTTCCATTTAAATCGGCATGAGTTGGTTGATGGTCCTACCTTGAGTCTTTGAAGTAAAGAAAAGACAAGTAGATGATTTTGGAAAAACTAGACTTACTAAAATCTTCAAATGACTCCTGCTTAATGTTTGTTTTTGTTGTGGCTTTTATTTATTTATCTTTAAAGGGAAATCTGTTATTCAAAAGATATCCAGGATGATCTAAGAATGAGTTGATCGATTCAGTTAAGACCTCATCACAATGCAATATAATATCTTCAAAGAAGAACTGCCAGGCACACCTAATCAAACATTAGGGAGGGGTTCATTGTCCCACAGGTTGAAACTGTCTGTGATGGTAAAGAAAAATCTATATTCTCAAGGTCCATGGATCTAAGGTGCAACTATAGTTAATGATGTGTTTTTACAAGACCCCAGTTTTTCTTTTATCCCTACTGAGACATGGTCATTTTGACATTTCCATATTTGATACTAACCTAATAGCTAATGTGTGTTTTCAAATGAAATAACTAAAGAAGAATTTTAGAATAGAAGTCCTACCACAATGCAGCTTTTAAATATACTTTCAACTATTGTTTGATCTTTTTGCAAGGAAAACTTCTTATGAACTCTAAAGTATTCTTTCATCTGTTGCACCTTAGGTGACCTATTCATTTTATTTCTACCTTCATCATGCATATCTGTCACCAAAAATATGTGTTTTATTTATCAAGTCACAGCATTTCATTTTCAATTGGAGTTCATATTCTCCCTGATTGTACATTATGTCAAAAAAATGTATTTGCATATTTTACCTGAATTGCAATTAGGGTTATTAGCAGCACTATATCCAAGAAAGATTTCGTGTAAAATAGGTTCTGGGCTCCTGGGTAACAGATAAAAAGGAAATCCAGGACATTTCCTTCACAACAATCTCTTTCCATCTTATAGTCTTTTGTTGGGTCTTTTCATTTTATATTTTCTTCCCCAGAAAGTAGGTAGATTCAACTACTGGCATCCCTAAAGCCTTTTGTTAATACTGTAATGACAAGCAGACCATTCAGAGGTGTGCTTGAAGTATGCAATTTCCAGCTCCTTTTCAATGGTTCAACACACACCCTTTGCTTTTTATTCAGACTAAACACAATCAGAAGTGTACCTCTAGAAATTATAGATGTTATGCTTTCCAATTCCACATTTCCCATTTATGTTGAACTGGAAATCAGGAGGTTATCAATATTACACCAAAGAAAATGTGGGAAGGAGGGGTTCCCTTTTTCTTAAATAACACCTAAGAACTCCATTTCATTCATGGAGATTTCTTTATGTTACTATTTTATCAAACCATCAAGATCCTACTTCATTATAATAAAGTACCCAACCTACTGGGTGAAGCCACCAGGAGCCACACTCTTGCTATGCTACCAGAGTAATTTTTACTCTCCAAAAGATAAATTGGGGAGAAAGTAGAAGTGACATATTGATTCTCAAATGAATTTGGCTGCAAATTATCAAGAGCTTCAGCGTGGAAATGAGCCTACAGAACATTTTTTATTAGTGAGTAGAGAAAAATAGTGAATAAATGCATGGTTCATTTCTTTAATCTCTGATTTTTGCTTTATTCTTGGTGAACATTATTCTTCTCACATTGAAGAAGAAATTGCACTGAACACTGGGATCCTAGGAGATCCTAGTCAAAAATATCCCCCTCTTTGTTGATGTTTAATTCAGGTGACCTAAGACACTGGTGTTGATCCTGTAGGAGCTCCTAACTTTCCCACCACCAATGATGTACAGTATTACATATATAATCATATAGTAGGAATCTCTGCAATGTAATGAATTGCAAATCTGATCTATTTGACAATTGTGCTTTTCATGGTGCTGAGGACTGAACCCAGAGCCTTGTGCATGCTACACAAGCACTCTACCATAGAGCTGTACCCCCAGCCCCAAGAGTTATTTAAGTTTCCATTTATTCTGAATCAGTTCTGATGAAACCTAGATTTTTAAAGTTATTTATTTCATTTACAACTTCCAAGTCATTGGGTTACAAGAATTTTTAAAAGTTTTACAAAAACTTTACAAGAATTTTTTTAAAAATCTCTAGCATCTATAACTAAATGATAGATTTCTTCTTTTGTCCTTAGTATTATTTTAATTTATACCTTTAGTTTTTTGGGGGGGGTTTCTTTAAAAAATTGTAGAATTGCACATATTTATGGAGTACAATATAATGCTTTGATAAATATATACATTATGTAATAATCAAATCAAGATAATTAGCATATCATTAGTTTCAAACATTTATTATTTCTTTGTGGTGAAAAAAAATCTCCTTTTCTCTAATTATTTTGAAATATATAATACATTATATTTAGCCATAATAACCATATGGGGCAGTAAAACACCAGAATTTATTCTTCCCATCCAATTGTTAACTTTGTAGTTACTGATCAACCTCTCCATCTCCCTTCCCACTCCTCTTCCCAGTCTCAGGAGACTAATATTCACATTGCTACACTAGCATTCTTTTGGTTGATTTTATGGTATTGTTTGACTTTCGAGATGTTTCTGAGACTTTATTTCAATTGTAATTTTTAAAAAGCATGTGGCTGAATTTTTAAAATCTCCTCTAATAATCCCTATCTTCTAATATTTGAGTTTAATTCACTAACTTTGTATCTACCGTGATTATATAATTGGCCTTATTTCTTCCATTTTATTTAATGTTTTCAATATTTACCATTCTTTTCTTTTTTTCTTTTATTCTTTCCCTACTTTCTGTTAAACTGATATTTCTGTTTGCTCCTTCTGCTAATTTTAAAGCTAGACATAGTGTTTCTATCAATTTAATGCTTAGCTTTAATTGTTTAACTTGCACATAAAGTTTTCTGACAATTGCTAAATATATCCAACATGTTTTCTCTTCTCCCAGACACTGTTCCTTTGTGCACTGATTATAGAATAATACTTCTGTTAATCTCATATTCTCTCGCTGTTCAGTCATATACATTTTGGTTGTTGTTGTTTGTTTTGTCATGTTTTCACTTGCTACAGCTATTAAATTCACAACCATATTTTAATCAATGTGTATGTCTATTTCTCTTTTGTATCCCAAGCCTTCTTTCTGAATTCTCTTTGCTTTGTACCGAAAGTACATGTTCTACCAGATTTTTTAGGTAAGGATATATGGTTGGTAAATTCTTTTGGACTTTCTGTGTTTTAATTTTGTTTAATGTTTTAATTTTGCTCTCACACTTGCATTTTAATCAGCAATAAAATTATAATTTGAAAGCTATTTTTCATTGCCACTTTGAAGATGTTATTTCATTGTTTTTATCATAAAGTTTTACTCGTAAGTGCTGTTGGACCATAGTTGCTGATCTCTTGTAGATAACCTTTCTTTCTGATTGATTTTAAGTTATTTATTTTTAATCTTTTGTACACTGAAGTTTTACTATAATTTCTCCAGGTGTATATTTAATTATATTTCTTAATACTCTGAGAGAAAACTTAACCTAAAGACTATGTTCAATTTGGAGAAAATCTCATGTCCTTACTTTTCTTTTTTTTAATTTTAAAAAATTTTTTACATATGACAGTGGAATGCATTACTATTCATATTGCACATATAGAGCACAATTTTTCCTATCTCTGGTTGTATACAAATATATTCACATCAATTCATGTCTTCATACAAGTACTTTGGATAATGATGTTCATCACATTCCACCATCATTTCTAACCCCCTGCTCCCTTCTTTACCCTCCCACCCCTCTGCCCTATCTAGAGTTTGTCTATTCCTCCCATGCTCCTCCTCCCTATCCCACTATGAATCAGCCTTCTTGTATTAGAGAAATCATTTAGCATTTGTTTTCTGGGGACTGGCTAACTTCACTAAGCATTATATTCTCCAACTCCATCCATTTACCTGCAAATGCCATGATTTTATTCTCTTTTATTGCTGAGTAATATTCCATTATATATATATATATATATATATATATATATATATATACACACGCCACATTTTTTATCTACTCATCTACTGAAGGGCATCTAGGTTGGTTCCACAGTTTAGCTATTGTGAATTGTGCTGCCATAAACATTGATGTGGCTGTGTCCCTGTAGTATGCTGTTTTTAAGTCCTTTGGGTATAGACAGAGGAGGAGTGGGATAGCTGGGTCAAATGGTGGTTTCCATTCCCAGTTTTCCAAGGAATCTCCATACTGCTTTCCAGATTCACTGCACCAATTTGCAGTCTCACTAGCAATGTATGAGTGTACTTTTTTCCCCATATCCTTGCCAAGACTTTTTGTTGTTTGTTTTCATAATAGCTGTCATTCTGAAAGGAGTGAGATGAAATCTTAGAATAGATTTGATTTGCATTTCTCTAATTGCTAGAGATGATGAACATTTTTTCATATATTTGTTGATTGATTATATATCATCTTCTGAGAAGTGTCAGTTTAGGTCCTTAGCCCATTTATTGATTGGGTTATTTGGGTTTTTTTGTTTGTTTGTTTGTTTGTTTGTTGGTGTTTAGCTTTTTGAGTTCTTTATATAGCCTAGAGATTAGTGCTCTGATGTGTGCAGGATGAAAAATTGTTCCCAAGAGATAGACTCTCTACTCAACTCACAGATTGTTACTTTTGCTGAGAATAAACTTTTTAGTTTGAATCCATCCCATTTATTGATTCTTGATTTTAATTCTTGTACTTATAGGAGTCTTATTAAAGATGTTGGGGCCTAATCCAACATGATGAAGATTAAAGCCTACCTTTTCTTTTATTAGACACAAGGTCTCTGGTTTAATTCCTAGATCCTTAGTCCAGTTTCAGTTGAGTTTTGTGCATGGTGAGAGATAGGGGTTTAATTTCATTTTGTTGCATATGGATTTTTAGTTTTCCCAGCACCATTTGTTGAAGAGGCTAATTTTTCCCCAATGTATGTTTATGGCACCTTTGTCTAATATAAGATAATTGTAATTTTGTGGGTTACTCTCTGTGTCCTCTCTTCTGTACCAATGGTCTACCAGTCTGTTTTGGTGCCAATACCATGCTGTTTTTGTTATTACTGCTCTGTAGTATAGTTTAAAGTCTGGTATAGTGATGCCACCTGCTTCACTCTTCCTGCTAAGGATTGCTTATCTATTCTGGGTCTCTTACTTTTCAAATACTGTTCTGTTATCTATCCTACCATTCCTTCTTCTGAGATTCCAATAGTACAAATGTTGAAGCTTTTATTATTCCTTCATGACTTTTCCTTCCTTCCTTTCTTCCTTCCATTTTTATCTTCTTGAATAGAGAGGAGAGGGCACTTAGTTAACCATAATGATGATATTGAAATTTATATAATAAGACTGATGTTTTGAAACAGTCTCATTTTAAAGGGATTAACTTGTTTTAGTCATGCCAGTCACAATTAATAGAACTCTTTACTCCAACTGAGACAGATCGAATCCTGATTTTAGAAATTTCAATATTCTAATTGGTAACAAATTGACTTTTATGATGATTAAGGGTGATTTTCTTTGCTAAGTAATTTCCTTACCAACTAGGATGTGAGTTCAAAGCAATGTTGTAAACCTGTGAATCATTCACAGCTCTAACGCTGATGAAAATTAGCAACCCCAGATGAGTATGGCCTGATTGGTTAATCTATTTAAAGGTTTTCTGGTCCCACTCACCCAGACTAAACAGGAGGACTGATGACTGACAGGTACCATTCCTACTCCATATACCAGTTCTGAGTGTTGAGCACTAGAACGTTATGGCTCAATGTGAATAATATGAGCACCATCCAAATATTACAAAATGGCATAAGTTACAATGATTTTAAGTTTTACTGTCTCATCTTCCAAAGTAAAATAGTACAAGGAAACTAAACTTTGCATATAGTTTTTACTCGGTAATCTTTGAGATAAAGTAATTAAGAAGTTAATCATAGGTGTCTGACAAGTGTGCAGAAAAAAAAATCCTATTCTAACATTTATAAATCAAAAGGTTGTGAAAACTTGAACATAAATTTATGATTTCTTTGACCTGAAGAATTAAGTCCTGATGAAAACAGTCACTAAAGATGGCAGTGGTGTGTGTGTGTGTGTGTGTGTGTGTGTGTGTGTGTGTTGTGCACCTGTGTTTGAGTCTGGTATTAATGAACAGATCCTAAGCAATGTCTCAACTGTGGTTGACACGGTTCACTAGCACATAACTAACGGAATTCCTTAAGAACTCACAACCCTTACCTGTTCAACACAATGAGAGACTTCTATAATATTCATGTCTCATCATCTGCATTGCCTATATAATATCAGAATAAAAAGCAACCAGGAAAAAGTCAAAGATGGTATATGAAATTAAGAAACAGCAAAGAGTAGATGGTATTTGCTTTCTTTATTTTTAAAAGAGTCTGGAAAGCCAAGCTTACTGGAGTTACTCACAGGATGAATCACCATTTTGGGAAGGCTCATAGAGCTGGGTTTGGAATGTCTGGATTCAAAGGCTGCCTCTTGGTTGAATCACTTCACTTCACTGAACTCTTTTTTTCTTTATACAATGACATGACATCAGTGTTTTCAAACTGCTCCATGGAGACCTAGATTTTTGGTCACAGTTCTTTGTAGTTCAGCAGGGAAAGATGTTGAGGTTAAGAAGAAGTCCCCACCCACCCTCAACTTCACCTGAAGGTGCTTCACTTTTTTTTTTTCTCATGCCTTGAACTTCCAACTATAATTTTCATTGCCAAAAATATTTTGAAAGCACTGAATTAACAAATGTTTTTAAAAAATCAGCATGGCATTATGTATTTGAATTGAGGAAACTCTGACAGTGCAATGGTAGAAATCCAGATGATCCTGAGAAATGAGAATCAGGACCTTCTCTTACATAAAGATACTACAGATAGAGAAATACAGTTGTCTTGCTGAGCTCCTGAAAAGACACAGGGAGATGGCAAGAGTGAAGAGGCAAGAAATCTAGGAAATCTAATTTTTCTTTTAAACATTTTTAATTTTATAATAATGCATAAGTTCTTATAAAAGATTCAAATAACAAAAATATATAAAGTATAAATTTTCCTGCTTATCTGCCCATCCCATAATACATGCTCTCACCATAGATAACAATTGCTTTCAGTTTGATTTCTGCTCCCATAGACCATCTTTTCTAGATGGATACATTTTACACATGTGGTTATATACATAATTTTTGAAATGTGTAAATGAAACCATATGCATAGTTTTGCAATTTGCTCTATTTACTCATTATTATGTCTGAGAAAACTTCTGCATCAGTACATGTGCATCTGTCTTATTCTTTCTAAAAGAATCTCAGATTTCATTATACATATATGCTTTAAAGTTGTTTCCAATTTTTTGCTACTTTAAACAATGAGCATCATTGTGTATACATCTTTATGTACAAAGGGTTTTTTTCTGTAGGATAGATTATTAGAAATGGAATTGCTTTTTTTAAGTGTGTAAAAATTTAACTGAACCTATTACTATGAACAACAGTATATTTCTCTACATATTTGCCAATGATGATCATTATTAATTTTTTCAATGTTGATGAAGTTGATAATGAAAATCTTGACATTTTAATTTGCATTTTTCTGACCGCTAGTAAAATTGATCCTCATTTGTTGGTCATTTATGTCTACATTAGATAGACGAAGCACTATCTATGGGAAACCAGAGACTAGGTTTGGTGACTGTTTTTAACTAGCTCTACAGGCTTTGACCTACTAAATTCATTTTCTTAGACCTCAATTTTCCCATCCGAAGCATGGAAATACCATCCCAGTTCTGCATTACACCACAGTTATTCTGAGTGTTCAGTAATAAAAAAATGGGTAAAAAACAAATGTAAAACTCCAAAATTCTAGACAAACAAATAGGATTTCTTTCAGCTTTTAAGATCGTACACTATCCTTGCACAATTCTATAATTGGGAGTTTTTCTAAACAAAGATGGTAGCTGTGTGCAGCCACTCATTTCCTGACCCATTGTGTCTTCTCAGACAAGTTTGTGAGGAAACTTGTAGGAGGCCATGTTACCTGTTCAGTTCCAGCCCTGCTCCCCACCCCACTGGGCTGGTGACACAGGAGGCTGCTCACTCCTCAGAAGATTCCTGATCCTGGTTTGTAGTTTCAAGGCCTTGGGTGGGGGTGGAGATTCTCGCACCACTTCTTCCCTGGTTCATCCATCAGCAACAACAAAGCCATCTGGTAACTGGGGGCAAGTGAGGCATGAAATGCTTAAAAAAGCAGCTGTCTTCCCCTTACCTGTGTCAGAATTACTAATTAAGTGACAAATTTGCCTTTAGCTATGAACGAAATTCATGCTTCTGGAACTAGTGCAGCTCTCACTCTTTATTACCTACACTTTCTTTCTTTCTGCAACTCTTCCCTTAAAAGAAACTTTTAGCTCTGCTAAACAAGGATAGAAATCCCCATCTCACCATCTGTCATTTTTTAAGATGATGTCTGCAGCACTTTGTATGAACTTTTAAATGTCCTCTTACCTTTTGCTTTCACAGTGAAGTAGAACCAAGTTGCCCATTGATGCTTAGTTTTCTTTCCTAATTTAGGTTGCTAAGATAACACATGGCAGAATTTTTATTTCCTTTTTTCCTCCACTAATTCAAATTGCCATTTTATTACATATATGTGGATGTGAGGGTGGTGTGGCTGAGAATGTAATCATGTTCCTCCACTTTGTATAAATAAGCATGTGTCCCAAAATGTCAGTATTTCATCCATATAATCTATTGAGGCAACTAGAAATTACAAAATCTGAATTGGATTTGACTTTAGATATTTTCTACAATCAATAATTCTACTAAATGATCTACATACATTGGGTAACTTGTGCTGTACAAAGAAACAATACATTACTCAATGTCCAACACAAATAAAATTATTTTCCAAATGTCTGTCTTCTCCACAAACCAGTTCCCTCCTGCACCCATAATAATAAATCTGGTTTTCTTCACCCCCTAAAAGAAATATTTATAGAGTCATGAAAACTTAAAATGACATCTCCTCCATTGTTAGAGGTTCTTCCTTCTTTAGGATCATATGTGTGTATCTAACCCTTGGGTACCTAAAATCAAAAGGATCCCCCCAAATTATGAAAGCATTATTGGTTTGAGGACTATATCTAAGGATCCATTTGGACCAGACTATACCTTTCAAAATGTAACCAAATATCTACAGTTACTAAGGCACTTTCCCTCAATGCTTTGTACTATATCCTTATGGAGCTCCTCATTTCCTCCAAGAAAATCAATGCAGAGACTCTTATAAGTAACCCTTGTTAGTATACTACATTTATTGGTAAATGTTACCAATTCAATCCAAACATCATTCATTGAGTTCCTGTTATGATAAAACCCCACGGCTGGGGATTTGGAGGGGTCAATATAAGCACTTTGCTTGCCTCTAAAAGTTTGTCATCTAACAGAAGAGTTATCATATATAAAAATAATTATAATATAAGACAAAGTGTGAAATTTTTCCTTGTGTATGGGTAGCAAGATTTACAGCATAGAAAATATGATAGTCAAGATATGAAAAATTGTGCTCTATATGTATAATAAGAATTGTAATGCATTCCACTGTCATGTATTTAAACAAATAAAATCAATAAAATTTTTTTAAAAAGAGAGAGAACATGATAGTATACTGTACCATGCAAAGCCACTAAATTGTCTTGTGAAACCAGTTAGCTCTTTGTTCAAGTCTATTTGTTGCTCCTCACTCAGTCTCCAAGTTCACCTCAGGACTGTTGAGAGTGAGGAGCAGCTAATAATGTTGCAGAGGGGAAATGTCAGTTGGAAGATCCATGCTTCTAATTCAGTTGGCCTTGGATAGAGCCTGAGAGTTGATGGTTCTAAAGAGCTCCCAGATAATGCTAATGCTGCTGATCTGCAGCCCACACTTGGAGTAGCAAAGATTTACAACATTGTTCTTACAGCTGCAGAAGATATGATTGAGGTAGAAACAAGGTTTTCTGAGAGTTCAGACTAAAAGGAGACTCAAGATGGCAGAACTGGAGTATCATTCTCGTTAACAAATAAAACCAGCCACTAACATTTCACAGGGCATAGACTCCGTACTTCAAAGACACCTTTTGAGCAAAGACATGGGAAAATGTTCAGAGCCACTTCCTCATTAACAATATGGGATCTGACAAAACATCAGCATCCTAGGCAACAGCAAGCACATGGGACACACGGAAGAGAATCTAATCTGAATCATAATGTTCCCTACCATGAGTTCCTGAGCCGTCACCAGTTCCTCAGTGAACAAAAGTTGAAGCATGACATAAGAACACACTCTATTCTTCATGCACATATTGAAAATATGTGGAACAAACTTCATAGAATTCTTGTCAATGAGTGTGGTGTCTTTACACTCAACAAATCCTGCTGCTGTCCCTTGAAGTACTGAGCTAAAGAAACTCCTCCGCTGTTAACAGAGAGGTCTCAACTTGGGAGACCCTTCCTGAGGAGTACAAATCAATACTCCAGGGTCTGGGTCCACGACTTGATGTACTGATCTCCACACCTGGCTGTTTATTACAAAAACAAAAATTGAAATGTGTTTGAATATGGTCTTTTGTTCTCAACTATATAACAAAGCAAAAGAGAGAGTCCTACTTCTAAGGGAAAAGGCCCACAGCAGAGCCTGCAGATGGATATTATAACTAAGTTCCAAAGTACCATATTCTTCGTGGCTGCTAACCGAGTAGAAGTCAGAGGCAGACAAAGCAGATTTCCTCTCCTTCCAAAGGGGGATTTTTATCAATATTATTTTCAGGGAAGTAATCTTCTGTTGAATTCTGAACTTATTACCCAATAGACTTAAGGTTTCTTATACAATCCAAAGGTCCAGAATATTTAATCTAATGTGGAAAGATAAAGGGATAGTTATATCAATCTCAGATTGCTTTATTTAAAACAACTACTTTAAAAGTTCAATTTAAATACTTTCAATGAGAATAAGCCCATAATCAAATTCTGTTGAATCCCTCTGACCTCCGATTCACAATGGGCATTATGGTTTGTTCTTTAATGTACATTAATTTGGTTCAAGCAAGGTCCAGACTGCACATCTCAGCATTCTACTTGAACACAGAAGAAAGCATTCAATTTCCCTCCATAGCAAATTCAGCCGTCCACCAGTCAGCCCTGCCAGTCAGTGATGGCTGCCTTGCAAAAACCGCTTTGCGAATGTTTTGCTGGCTTCTGTTGCTAGGTGACGACTGGGGAAACTTTGTAATTCCTGCTGAGAGGTTTGAAAAAAAGAAAAAAATGTGCCTGTAACCACTTTCATATTAAAGAGGAGGGGAAAAATAGGGCAGGCTGCACCTTAATTCCTCAAGGTTTACTCCTTGCCCTATACCCCCCCTTAGCTGCCACACACAAAAACTGTGACCACTAAGAAATGTAACAGGCCCGGGGATGGGAAATAATGTTCAAGTTATCACCAAGCGAACCAAAACAGAGTTTGTAAAACAGAACCTGTCACATGTATTTCTTTTACTTTGAACTAGAACTTAAAGAATGGGGTGGAGGAGGAGAAAATGCAGGAAGCAGAGGACTGAGGCAACATGAACCCTTCCTCCCGATATTCTTTTCCATTCTGCATGTTAAGCAAAGACCCTTTGCTCAAGAAATTGGCCTAGAGCTAGAGTCAGCTTGTACCTGAGCTGTGTTTCAGAACCCCATGGTCTGGACCCGGCTTTCCAACCAAGCAGCAGGGATTCCTGGGAAAGCCCTGGGGTCTGTCTGAGGCCTGGTCCTGTGTCAATGATTGATGAGGACAAGTGCGAGAGGTGACACACTGTGAAATCAGGCTGAGGCACAAAGAGTTAATCCTTGGGCTTCTTCCAAACAGGGACCTTTGAGGGGGAAAAAAAAAATAATATTTATTCCTTCCTTTGTTAATTTTGCAGCTAAAAAAGCACTCTTGATATCTTATTCACTAGGCGAGATGCCAGCCTGCAACCTCATAAAACTTCAGGAGATAAATACCACACTAGTGGCAGTAATTATTTGTCCTTGCGTTATCATCAAATTATTTTAAACTGCTGATTTTACAAGTACTGTATTACAACCAATGGAGAGAGAAGAGCAGTTGTTTCTGCATACAAATTTCTTTTCACATATTCAAAGACCTACCTATAAATCACAGGGGAGGGGGAAAAAACTGGAAAATTACAACTCTACCACCTTGGGCTTCTCTATCCACAGAAACTTGAAAACAGCTTGGTAGTATGAGTCCCCTTTCTCTCCTTCACTGACTCACTCACCCTTCTTCATCCCCCACTGGGTCCTCTCCTGGGAGGACAGGGAAGGCCATGTGTGTTTTTGACTTGGCGACACAGGCGAGTTTCTTGTACTTTCGCACCCTCCATAGCAGATGCACAAACTTCAACAGAGTCTTTTTAACACTTCATTAATTATTGAGCTGTGCCAAGAGTAATTATTGGGCTATGCCAGGAGTCCTTTTCTCCCACATCAGTAAACAGTAATTTAGAGAAGGGGGTTATAACCCTAGGGTGAGCAACGCTTTCCCCCCACAGCTGTGTGGTGAGCTCAACAATAATGCATATGTTTCAACAAATGAGGAGGTCCACAGCCCAGCCTCTGTTGCATGCAGGAAATGTTATGGGCCAGCTAAAAAACCCACCAGGCTAATTGTGTGACACACAATTTGGAACATCTCATTTGCCAACATATCCAAGATATCTGCTCTGACTTTGTGCTTTTGCCCTAATTTAATAATAATACTATTATATAATAACAGCAAGGAAATTGACTTCCAGGATATTCCTGAGATGTTGTAGTAGAAGCATGCTAACTTTAACATAACACTTTCTCTCAGTTATTAAAGATTTCTTTTCTTTTGCCAGTATTCAGTAAAATTTTAATTTTACCTTGTCTTTACTTAATAGATGGTGTTTCATAGGTACTTGACATGCTAACCAACTCTGGAATTCAGCAAAATAGAAGCAACTTTTCCCTCCATTTTCAAAGTCAAATCAAACTCAGAAATGACTTGTTTGAGCTAGCGTTCCTCTATCTACAAAATTTTTTTAAGAAAAAAGTTTTACTATTTTTTTTTCACGATGATGGAATACAGAGGTGAATTTGATTATTTGGACCAGGTGCAGTACCATATACCTGAAATCCCAGCAACTCAGGAGATTGAGACAGGAGGGTCACAAGTTAGAGACTAGCCTCAACTTAGCAAGACCCTGTCTCAAAATAAAAAGCACTGAGGGTATAGCTCAGTGGTAAAGCACCCCTGGGTTCAATCCCAGAAAAAAAAAAAAAAGATAAGTTGGTACAACACTTTTCTCATGTCATATATTTTAACTCCCTCCAAATAATTTTGAAAAAGAGTAGTATTCAGTCTCTTACTTCAATGGAAGATAACTCATTTCTTTCAGAAATAACTCTACTTCAGATGACCAGCATTTAAGTATTCAATCATGCACATATTAGAAATCTGTCTACTTTTAGCCTTTGCTCATCAGTTCTCAGCAGAGATGCAGAACAGCCTTGTAAACATTTCTTGGCAGCTAGAAATCCCTAAATCAGTGGTTTTCAAAATTTAAGGTGAATAAGAAACTCCTACTGCCAAGAATACAGATTCTAGGACCCCGTGTTCTTGTAGATTTGATTTTAGGCAGTCTTTAGGAAGTCCACAATGATCCCTGGAGTAAAACTTCTCTAAGACTCTTCTGCCAAGGCCTGATGTCTTCAGGATCTTTCAGTGATTCTCACAAGGAACAACAAAATCATTGAGTTCCACCTTGCCATCTCTAATTGTCTGTTCTCTTCTTACTCGAGTTAGTCAGTCTGTCTTTAATGAAAAGCTTTAGTCACTTGACCTCTCATATAGCCCAGTCCTACTTTTCCTCTTGTGTCTTTGTCTGCTAACATCACAGTAGCTTCCTCAGCTACCTTCCAGATCCTTCTCTCTTCTTCCTTCCTTCTTATGAAGCCAACTCCCACTGCAGGGTCTTGTGCTTTCTTATCCACCCGCACATACTTTTCTTCTTTCATTTACAGTGCCTTTCCATGGTTATCTCAGGTTTCCTGTCAAATGACAACTCTTCAGAGATGCCTTCTCTCACTTATCTAAATTGCCCTTCCCTGTTCATGATCCCCTAACACTGCTTGATTTCTTTAAGCATTTAACACAATTAGACATTATAATATTTAACTTATGTGTTCATGCATTTGTGTTGTGTCTGCACAGTTAGAATGCAAGCTACAAAGGGTTTGTTTTGTAAACAAACATTTCCCCAGTGCCTAACACGATGCCTGTGCATAATAGGCTTTCAAAATATACTTGTTGCAAGAATGAAAGAACAATGGTTTGGGGTCTTTTCATGAGTCTAGGTAAGCCTGTATATGCCCCTCCAAAGGTGTGCAGCACAGAACCCCTCACATATTCTAATTGTAGCCAGGCCAGAATAATCTATCCCCTTGTTTGGGACACTAGATTTGTACAACCATGGCATCCGTTTTCATTCACTTTGAGGGCAGCGATGTCACACTATTGAATCACATTGAGCTTATGCAGCTGCTAAGCCACATTGCCCTGTGCAGCTGGGCATTTGGAACCAAGCTCAGAATTTCACATGGATCTCTGTTAAATGTTCTCTGATTAAATTTGCTCCAGGCTATTAAAATTATTTTGGATACTAATTCTGTCATTAAGCATGTTCACAGATCAATAGCTCTTCCACATTCATTTTATATGCCTATTGACTCATTTTTCTTGTTTTAATCATTAATGAAAAAATAGGCAGTGAAGAGGAGTCAAAAAAGCAAGGTTTGTATCTGGGCACTGACACTTACTAGCTAGCTGTGAGATCAACCTTAGTCAAGCTAATTCACTTCTCTGATTTTCTTTTCCTCTACATAAAACAGAGATGCTAAGTCTAATATGATAAAATACCAATCTAATATATTTCAATGATTTTATAAGATTAGAAAGTGTTTAGTAGAGTGCTTAACATGTATAAGCCAGCGTTATTCTAACACTCAGCATAGTACCTGACACAGAAAAGACACTCAAAGAACTCTTGTTGGTTTTTGACCAGGACAGGACACAATCTATTTGGTAGGACTCCAAAACTATACATCAACAGTGTCAACTATCCATTAATCAGGCTTCTTTGCAGATTAATCAATTTCTTAACTAGTTGTGAATACATCTCCTGGTATTGACATCCTATTTGGCTTTATCCTTTTTTATAAAAAAAAAAAAAAAAAAAAAAAAAAAGCCAGGTACATTGGGGCTCATCTGTAATCCCAGAAGCTGGGTAGGCTGAGACAGGGATCCTGAGTTCAAAGCCAGCCCTCAGCAAAAACAAGGCACCAAGCAACTCAGTGAGACCTGGTCTCTAAATAAAATACAAAATAGGGCTAGGGATGTGACTCTAGTGCCCCTGAGTTCAATCCCCAGTTACCTCCCCCAACAAAAAAAAAGCTCAAGAAAGACATCCCAATGCAGTCTTTAAGGATGCATATACTATGCCTGGTGTGATCTCTTCAGTTAACAAATATCTCTAGAAGGAAGGAAGGAAGGAAGGAAGGAAGGAAGGAAGGAAGGAAGGAAGGAAGGAAGGAAGGAAGGAAGGAAGGGAGGGAGGGAGGGAGGGAGGGAGGGAGGGAGGGAGGGAGGGAAAGAGAGAGAGGGAAAGAGAGAAAGAAAGAATTAGAGAAAGAAAGAAAGAAAGAAAGAAAGAAAGAAAGAAAGAAAGAAAGAAAGAAAGAAAGAAAGAAAGAAAGAAAGAAAGAAAGAAAGAAAGAAAGAAAATAAATTAAATTTAGTTGGCATGACTTAGTGAACCCTGTATTTTCATAAATCATTTCTTCATCTGGGATTGATGCCTGGAATACCAGTTTGCTGTGAAATCATATGCCCCTCTTCTAGGTTTTTTGTTTTTTTTTTATTCTCTGGAGTTCCCTAAAAACTAAGTTTATTGTTAGTTTTTGTTAGTGCCCTGGTATAGGTAGCTCAAAATAGGAAGCAAGGGCTCACTAATTGCAAATAAGATGGCTACTTACAAATTCTTCACACACCTCAAGTTTTAAGAATCTTGTACCAATATACTTCCTGCACTTGATAGTTTATTCCTATCCGTTTCCAAGAGAAGTATGTTTTTGCATCAGCACTTTGTGAATATGTATCAGAAAAGTGGAGTTCTTATATCTTCTCTTTCTTCTTTCTATTGCATTTCAAAAATAGGAAGGGAGTAAACAAGGATAGGGTAGGGACGAAGAGCTTGAGAAGAAGATTTACATTAAACAGGGATGAGAGGTGGGAGGGAAAGGGAGTGAGAAGGGAAATCGCATGGAAATGGAAGGCGATCCTCAGGGTTATACAAAATGATATATAAGAGGAAAGGAGGGGTAAGACAAGATAATACAAATGGAAGAAATGATTTACAGTAGAAGGGGTAGAGAGAGAAAAGGGGAGGGGAGGGGAGGGGAGGGGAGGGGGGATAGTAGAGAATAGAACTGACAGCAGAATACATCAGACACTAGAAAGGCAATGTCAATCAATGGAAGGGTAACTGATGTGATACAGCAATCTGTATACGGGGTAAAGTTGGGAGTTCATAACCCGCTTGAATCAAACTGTGAAATATGATGTATTAAGAACTATGTAATGTTTTGAACGACCAACAATAAAAAAAAAATAGGAAGGCAGAGACCTTCTTCCTCAATAAATACTTAGGACAATTCCTTGTTCCTTTAACTTAGAACT
This sequence comes from Ictidomys tridecemlineatus, assembly GCF_052094955.1. Classification (NCBI taxonomy): domain Eukaryota; kingdom Metazoa; phylum Chordata; class Mammalia; order Rodentia; family Sciuridae; genus Ictidomys; species Ictidomys tridecemlineatus. The sequence continues at coordinate 126,262,215 of NC_135479.1, forward strand.
AGAGCTTATACCAAACCACAGAGTTGAGCAAGCCCTTTCTAGAAGGCAGGGCAAATTCCCATCAACTTTGGGGGTAATCCTTCTGGAGTCAGGCTTTCCAACACTGGTCTCTTAGTAGGAATTCTATAAATGTTAGTTTTTGTTATTAAGATCAGTTTCCAAACAACCTAAGATTGCTTTCCTCTGAATTCTCCTGACATTTTATCCACACTTCATTTGGGAGCTTAGTTTGTATGATGTTCTTTCCATATTGAGGGAGCCTCTCAAGTAGAGTCTGCAGTTTATTCATCTTCACATGAAAAACAAATTAATCCATTAGTTAATTAATCTAAAATGATGAGTAGATTTCATTAATATCTTTATTGTTCATACTAACTAAATGCTTCTAAATGATCTTAAAGGAGTTTCTTTCCTTGATTGCTTTAAACAACTCATCATCATTTACTTGGTGAATCCTTTATGTAGAATACAAAAGTAAATTTTATTTCAGGATTTTCTGAATTATAGTAACTGTTGGAGGTTAGTGGGATACCACTAGCTATATTTGCTTTATTTATGTGGCTTTTTAAATGTGTGTCCATTTAGCCTCGGGGCTTAGCACCAGAGAATGCAAATTGTTCAGCACTTTGAAAATTAATTAAATGAAGTGGAGGATAAAAAATGTTTTCCATCACCATATGGTAGCCTTTTTATTCTTATTAATTGATTTTGACTTTGATAGAAAATAGTCTAAAAATTTCATTGCACCTCTGCAGAGCTGCAATTCAGAGCCAGTTAACAGCAAATATTCCTGCCATTAAATCAGGGCAGCTATGTAACCGAATAAAACCTGTACTGCTAGGCAAGATAAATACAACCTGCACCAGATGGGAGGATCCAGGTTCACTTCAAAATATAACACAATCTTGAAGCGCATTTCTGTGACAAATCATTGATTTGCCCTTTGGTTAATTTTATTCCAAAGCCAGAAAAATTCTCCACCACATTCCATTAAGACAGCATAGTCTCTGTCCACCAGGAGCATTTATCAAGAAAATCTGTTAAAACACTAGACCAGGAACAGAATAGACAGCCTAAAAGTAAAACCATGCATCTTAGAAGTAAATCCATACGTCTACACCAATTGATCTTCAATAAATGTGCTAAGAATGTGCACTGGGGAAAGGACAGTCTCTTCTATAAGTGGTGCCAAGAAAATTGAATATTCACATGCAGAATAATGAAACTGGACTCCTATGTTTCCCCATATACAAACAAATCAGCTCAAAATGGACTGAAATATAAGATCTGAAACTATAAAACTACTACAAGAAAACACAGGGTAAAAGCTTCATGACATTGGTCTCAGAAATGATTTTTTTTTTGGATATTATTCCAAAAGGAATAAAACATGAAAGAAAGAAATTATTTGTTGGGAATGACTCCATAGAAAACAAAAACAAAACAGACAAATGGGATTACATCAAACTAAAAGGCTTCTGCACAATAGAAACAACAATGAAGAGAAAACATACAGATTGGGAGAAAATATTTTCAAACCATACATCTGTTAAGGGATTATTATCCCAAATATCTAAGAAACTCAATTCAATAAAAAATAAACAAATTACTCAATTTAAAAATGGGCAAAAAACTTGAATAAATATTTCTCAGAATAAAATAGATAAGTGACCAACAGGCACGTGTAAAATGCTTAACAGCACTAATTACCAAGGAAATGCAAATTAAAACCACAATGAGATATCACCTTACCCTTATTAGAATGCCTATATCAAAAAAAAAGATAAAAGATAACAAGTATTGGTGAGGAGGTAGAAAAAAAAGAATTCCTTATAAACTGTTAGTTTATAATGTAATGTAAATTAGTACAGTCATTATGTAAAACAGTATGTAGTTCCTTAAACAAATTAAAAGTAGAACTACCATATGATCCAGAAATCCTTCTACTGGATATATAAGGAAATGAAATCAGATTTTATACTTCAATGTTCATTGCAATACTTGCAATAGCCAAGATATGAAATCAACCTAAGTGTCCATCCACAAATGAATGGATAAAGAAAATGTAATACACATGCACAAAATTGTATTGTTTAGCCTTTAACAGAGGAAGAAAATCCTCTCATTTGCAGCAAAATGGATGCACCTGCAAGACTTGTCAAGTATAATAAGCCAGATAGAGAAATATAATTGGTGCATGAACTTGCCTACATGTAGACTCTGAAAAAGTCAGACCTACAGAAGTCAAAAAGTAGACCAGTGGCTATGGATGGGGTTAAAAAAAAAAAAATGGACTGATGTTAACCAAAGATACAAAGTTTCAGTTAGACAAAAAGAATAAGTTTTATATATCTATTGCACACCTTGGTGACCATACTTAATAATAATGTAATGCATATTCAAAAAAGCTTAGATAATATATTTTAATGTTTACATCACAAAAATAAATATATTAGGTGATGTATATGTTAATAAATTTAATGTAATCATTCTATAGTGCATATACCAAAGCATTTCATAGCTACATTGGGCAAATTCATTTCCTATGGCTCTAATAAAATACCCCCAAATGGGAAATTTATTAAAAATGAATGTTGATTTGGCTCATGATTTTCAAGGATGGGAAGTCTAAGAGTAGGTAGGTACTGGCATATGTTCAGCATCTGGTAAGGGCCTTCTAGATGTATCAAAACATGATAGATGGTATCACAAGGAAAGATAGAGCAAGTACTAGAGGAAAAGCTGTTATGACAAAGCCACCTGTGATAACCCATTAATACATCAGTCCATTAACCAATGGATATATTAAATCTGTTCTTGAGAGAAGAGTCCTAAATATCTAATCACTTCCCATTGTACTTTCAAATAACACTAATATATGAATTTGGCAATTTAGCTTCCAACACATGAAATTTGAGGGACATATTCAAATATATAGCAATCTTATTTGTCAATTAAACATCAAACTTTAAAAAGAAAGCTTGTTAAAACATACCTGTTTCAGTGACATTTAATTTTTAAGAAAAAATAATTTGATTAATTATATATTGAAGAAGAATCTATCTGGTGGTATATTGTCATTAAAGAACTTTTAAAATAGTTATGGTGTAGAATAAAGAGCTGTTTATTTAAGAATTTTCTTACAATTATCATTAGAGTTGAAGTAAAATTTTGCATGCCTGAGTCAACAGGAACAAAACCTTGCTTCTCAAGAGAAGATATACATTCTAACAGAGGCCCAAATCTCAACATAGATACAAAGAAAACAAGGTATTAAAAGACTCCCCAAAATCCATAACTCCCCAAAACTGAATCCATAGGTATCAAAGTGGAAGAAAGATCATATAAAGAATTTCAAAAGTTAATTGTTTAAATGATGAATGAATTTTTTAAATTTACGAATCGAACTAAGGAAGAGATTACAGAATACAAAACAACATTTCAATAAACAAATAAAGATTCTGAAAAAGAATTAAACAGAAAATGGGGGAACTGTTCAGTAAGCTAAATTTTAAAATTCAGTGGAGTGTCTCATCAATAGGCTAGGTCAAGTAGAAGAGAGAATATTAAGACTCAAGATGGATGAAGGAAAAGAAAGAGCACTTGAAAGTAAGAAAAAAAAGTAACAAATCATCAGTAACAAAGAAAAAATTAAGAAACTATTTACAGGATACGTAAGATTTCTGGAACAATATTCAAAGATAAAATTTAAGATTCATAGGTTTTAAGGAAGAATGAATATATAGGCTAATGACATAGAAAACGTATTTAGTGAAATAATAGCAGAAAATGTTCTTGATCTTGTGAATGAGATAAATATGCATGTGCTAGAGGCATTTATAACTCCAAATAGGCATGACCAGAAAAGAACTTCTCTAAAACATATTATATTAAAATCCCAAAAATTCAGGGAAAAAAAAGGATTTTAAGAGTTGTACAAGAGAAGGTTCAAGTCACTTATAAAGGTAAGCCATCAGAATAACAGAAGATTTCAAAGCAAAATTCTAAAAGCCAGGAGGACATGGAATGATATATTTCAAGCACTGAATGAAAATGACTACCAATTTAGATTACTATGTCCAACAAAGCTATCCTTCAGAATCCATTAAGAAATTAACATCTTACAAAATAAACATAAATTAAAAGAATTCACTGCAGATACTGAGAGTAATCTTGCATGTAAAAGAAGATAAAAACAACCAAGAGAGAATGGGAAAGAATAAACATCAATTAGAAGAGTACATAAACAAATGAAAAATAGGAATAAATCAAACATTAGAAATAAAACAAAATGAAAAGAATTCATAAGTCTTCACAATAACACCAATGGTGTAAATGGTATTAATTCTCCAATTAAGAGACATAGACTGACAGATTGGATTTAAAAACAAAGCCAAATTGTATGTTTTCTGCAAGAAATATACTTCACAAGTAAAGACATTCACAGACAGAAAGTGAAAGGATGAAAAATGATATTCCAGACAAGCTTTCTTTGAAGCTGCTCATTAAACTTTCTCCAAAATTTTTCATTATATTAGACTACAAAGAAAATCTTAGCAAATACAAAACACTAAAATAATTCCTTGCATCTTATCAAACCATGATGGGAGGAAATCAGAAATCAACAGCAAGAAAAACTACAGAAACCATGGAGATTGAACAATACACTTCTGAATGATGAGTGGATAATTGAAGAAATAAGGGAAATTTTTTTTAAATCCTTAGAATCAAAAATAAAATAGAAATACATCATACCAGATTCTTTGGGATACAAGGAAGGCAGTTCTAAGAGTGAAGTTTATAGGTATGCACGCCTATATTTTAAAAAATCAGAAAGTTCTCAAATAAGTCACCTAAAGATATATCTCAAGATCTTAGAAAAATAAGAACAAATTAATCCCCAAACCAGTAAAAAGATATACTTAATAAATATCAGAGATAAAAATTAACAAAATAGAGAATAAAAGAACAATAAAAAGGATTGATTGAAACAAAAGTTGGCTATTTGAAAAGACAAACAAGATTGAAAAATTCTTAACCAAATCATCCAGAAGAAAGAGAGATCTAAATTAATAAATTAAAAGGAGGATTTTATAATAGATGCCATCCAAATCTAAAGAACTACTTTGAATTTATATTTCAATAAATTGGAAAATCTAAAAGAAATGGATAAGTTTCAGATACATATGACCTACCAAAATTGAACCAAGAGGATATAAAACAACCTAAAAAAAAAATAACAGCAATGAGATTAATGATGTTGAAGTACTAATAAAAAGCTTCCCAACAAAGAAAAACCCAGGACCAGATGATTCACAGCTGAATTTTACAAGAGCTTTAAAGAATAACTGACTCCAATGCTCATCAAATTGTTTTATCACATACAAAAGGAAAAAATATTTCCAGACTCATTCTACAAATCCATTACCACCCTGATTATTCCAAAACTGGAGAAGCACACATGATGAAAAAAAATTACAAACTATTATCTTTGATGAACAGATATGCCAAAATCTCTAATAAAATACTTACAAACTGAATTTAACAATACATTAAAAAAAATTATCCACCATGTCAGGTTGGTATATTTTTCAAGGATACAAGAATGGTTTAACATAGGCAAATCAATAAATGTAATATACTACATAAATAGAATTACGGACAAAAATCATGCAATCATCTCAATTGATGCAGAAAAAGCTTTAAACTTTCTCCAAAATGTATCATATACTAGACCACAAACAAAATCTTAGCAAATACAAAATACTAAAATAATTCTTTGCATCTTATCAAATCATGATGGGATGAAATCATAAATCAACAGCAAGAAAAACAAAATTCAACACACACTGAGGGAAAAAAATTTTTTTAAATGCTAATAAAAGTTCAGAACTTTCCTCAATTAACAAAGCCTATGTGTATCAAATCCAAAGCCAACATCATACTAAATGTGTAAAACTAAAAGGATTTCCTTTAAAATAAAAAAAAAATAAGAGAACAATTTGGCACTTGAAATCTTAACATTTATGCCAAATAAAGAAATAAAGTGGATACAAATAGGAAAGGAAGAAATCAAATTAGCCCTATTAGCAGACTATATAATCCTATTCTCAGAATATCCTAAAGTCTCCACCAGAAGACTTCCAGAGTGATTTTTAAAAATTCAGCAAAGTAGCAGAATTCAAAATCAACCTACAAAAATCAAGAGCTTTTCTATACAAAAATAATGAATCTTCTTAGAAAGACAATAGGAAAATAACTCCATTCACAATAGCTTCAGAAAACATCTAGGAATAAACCTAAGTAAGGAGACAAAAGATCTCTACAGGGAAAATTACAGAATGTTGCAGGGGGGGTGGGGAAGAAATAGAAGAATACACTAGAAGATGGAAAGGTATCCCATGTTCATAAATAGGCAGGATTAGTATTATTAAAATAGCCATATCATCAAAAACAATCTACAGATTCTATGCAATCCCCATCAAAATACCCATGACATTCTTTACAGAACTAGAAAAACCAATCCTAACATTTATATGGAAAAACAAAAGACCCAGACTAGTCAATGCAATCCTGAGCAAAATAATCAATACTGGAGGCATCATGATACCTAACTTCAAATTATACTACAGAGCCATAGTAAGAAAATCATCAAGGTACTGACATAAAACGGGTACACAGGCCAACTGAATAGAAGACAGAGACAAATTCACGTGGCTATAAACAGCTGATTCTTGAGAAAGGTGTCAAAAACAAGCACTGGAGAAAAGACTATGTCTTTGACAAACGTGCTGAGAAAACTGGATATCCATGTGTAGAAAAATGAAACTGAATCCCTACCTCTCACTCTGTTGGCAAAAGTCAACTAAAAATGTGTCAATGACCTAGATATAAGACCAGAGACTTAGCAAACAGAAGAAAGAAAACGGAAGGGAAACACTGCAACATACAGACACAGGCAATGACTTCCCAAATAAGACTTCTGTAACTCTGGAAATAATAGCATGATTCCAGCAAATGGGATGGCATCAAATTAAAAAGCTTCCACACAACAAAAGAAACTACAACAAATAAAGAGATAGCCTACACAAAAGGAGAAAATCTTTAGCTATTGTTTGGACAGAGGCTTCACATCTGGAATATACACAGAACTCAAAACTCAATATCAAAAGAAACAAATACCCATTCAATATATGGGCAGGTGAACTGAAGAGACAATTCTCAAAGGAAGTATTGATGGCCAACAGTTATTTTTTTAAAAGTTCAACTTATTTATCCATCAGGAAAATTCAAATCAAAACTACAATGAGATTCCATCTCATCCCAGTCAGAAAGGCAATTATCCAAAATACAAATAAAAATAAGTGCTAGTGACAATGTGGGGAAAAGAAGAATTACTATATGCTGTTGGTGGAAATGTAAATTGGTACTGTCCCTACAGAAATCAGAATGAAGGATCCAGCTATACCACTCCTCAGAATTTATCTGAAAGATTTAAAATTAGCATATATTATATACATAATATATATATGTGAGTGTATATACACACACACACACACACATATATATATATGTGTGTGTGTGTGTGTACATATATGTGTGTATATCAGCACAATTCACAATAGCCAAGTTATAGAATCAGCCTAGGTGTCCATCAACAGGTGAATGCATAAAGAAAATGTGGTTTACACAATGGAGTTTTACTCAGTCTTAAAGAAGAACAAAATTACATCATTTGCAGGGAACTAGAAAGCATCATGTTAAACAAAATAAATCTGACTTGGAAGGACAAGTATCCTGGTTTCTCTTATATGTGGAAGCTAGAGAGGGAAAAGAAAGGAAAATGAACATAATGAAAGTAGAAAGGAGACTATTATGTAGAAGAAGAGGATAGGGGGAAGGAGTTGGAAAGGTAAGGGGAATATTGGGTAGTGTCTTGATCAAATTATGTTGTATGCATGTAAGAATACACCACAATATAATTAATATGCACTAATTTTAAAAGAAAAAAACATAAGGTAGGTTAAAAGTAAAAGGATGAAGCTGGGCACAGGGGCGCACACTTGTAATCCCAGTGACTATGGAGGCTAAAGCAAGAGGATGACAAGTTTGAGACTAGCCTCAACAACTTAGCAAGACCCTGTGTCAAATTTTTTTTAAATAAATAAAATAAAAAGGACCGGGAATGGGGGGCTGGGGTTGTGGCTCAGTGGTAGAGTGCTCACCTAGCATACTTGAAGTACTGAGTTCGATCCTCAGCATCAAATAAATGTAAAATAAAGATATTGTGTCCACTTAAAACTAAAAAATGAATTTAAAAAACAAAAAAAGACTGGGATGTAGCTCAGTTGTAAAACACTCCCCTGAAGTAACAAACAAACAATAAAAGAATATGTATTATTGAATAGGTATATTATTCATATGTATTATGTATTTTTATATACACTAAATATAATATTATTTACATATATATTCCAAACAGTAAGCAACAAAATTAATATCAGAGAAAATTATTTTAAAAAGTTAAAGGATTATAGTAATAATCTTTAGTTATATATATATATATATATATATATATATATATATATATATAGTAATAATCTTTAGTAAAAGATCAAAAGATATATTTCATAATGCTAAAATGGTCATTTCATCAAGAAAAATATAGCAATCATATACATGTATGCACCTAATTAACAAACATGAAAAATTCATGAAGCAAAAACTGACTAGTTGGATATTTTAACATTCATCTCTTGATTATTAACAGAAAAACTGCTCAGAAAATCAGTAATATAAAAGTTCTAAATAAGAATATCAACCACCTTGACCTAAATGACATTTATGGAACTATTAAAATTTTCACAATATACATTCTTTTTGAGTACACATGAAATCTAGTAAATTGTATACATAGCCAGGTGTGGAGGCACATGCCTATAATTCCAGCTACTTAGGAGGCTAAGGCAGAAGGATCACAAGTTTAAGATCAGCTTGGTCAACTTAGTGAGATCCTATCTACAAATAAAAAGTAAAACGGAAGGGGAATGTAGTTCAGTGGTAGGGTAGCCCTGGATTTAATCCCTCGTACTGCCTCAAAACATGCTGAGGCATTAAATGTCTCAATAAATTTTAAAAATTTAGAATATTAGGGGACATATTTTCCAACCATAAAGGAAATCAATTATAAATCAATGGTAATAAGAAAATAAAGAAAATTTATAAGTATTTGGGAATTAAACAATACACTTTTAAATAATCCACAGGTTAAAGAAGGCATGGAAATAACAAAATATTTTTAGTAGAATGGAAATGAAATAACTACATACAAAATTTATGGGATGAAGCTAAGGCAGTGCTTAGATGAAAACCTACAATGTCCAAAAATTTAAATAAGAGAAAGGTTTACAAGAATTTCTATTTAATTCTCCCCACCCAAGTCCTGGGGATGGAACCCAGGGCCTGGTGCATGTCAGGCAACTGCTCTGCCACTGAGCTACATCCCCATCCCTTACTTTTAACTTTTTGAGAGACTCCATACTGTTTTCCATAATGGCCATGCTAATTTAGATTCCTACCAACATTGTGTAAGTGTTTCCCTTTCCCCATATTCACCCCAGCATTTATCTTTTTTATTTTATTTTATTATTTTTTTTGTCTTTTTGGTGTACCCTTTTAACTGGGGTGACATGATATCTCATTGTGATTTCTGTTTGTATTTCTTTGGTCTTTAGTGATGTTGAGTATTTTTTCATATACTTCTTGGCTATTTTTATATCTTCTTTGACAAATATCTTTTCAGATCATTTGCCCCTTTTTGAATCCAGTTGTTTAATTACTGTTATTTTTTTCTCATTTCATAAGGTTTCTTTTCATTCTGTTGAATTTTTTTTTTTTTTTTTTTTTTTTGCTGTGCAGAAGCTTTTTAGCTTAATACAATCCCATTTTTTGTACTTTTGTTGCCTGAGCTTGTGATTCTTGTCCAAAAAAAACCCTTGCCCTAACCAATATCATAGAGCATTTCCCCTATGTTTTCTTCTAGTAGTTTTGTAGTTTCAGGTCTTACATTTAAGGCTTGGATCCATTTTGAGTTGATTTTTTTAATATATATTTTTTTAGTTGTTGATAGACCTTTATTTTATTTATTTATATACAGTGCTGAGAATGAGTTAATTTTTTTATATGGTGATAGTTAGGGATATAGTTTCATTTTTCTGCATGTGGACATCCAATTTTCCCAGCATCATTTATTGAAGAGAATGTCCTTTGCTATGTTTTTTCTTGATACCTTTGTCAGAAATCCTTTGGCAGGATGTACATGGGTTTATTTCTGGGTTCTCTATTCTGTTACACTATTTTAGCGCCAGCACCATGCTGATTTTGTCACTGAGCTTTGTTAACACATTTTGAAATCAGTTAGTATAATGCCTCTGGCTTTGTTCCTTTTGCTCCACATTGCTTTGGCTATTCAAGCATGGTCTTTTCCACACAAATTTTTCTATTTTGGTGAAATATGACTTGGTATTTTGACAAGAATTGCCTTGAATCAATCTATAGATCATTTTGGGTAGTATGAAAATTTAAAAATACTGACTCTTCCAAACCATGAACATAGGGTATCTTTCCATTTCTTGTGTCCCCAATTTCTTTCATCAATGTTTTATAGTTTTCATTATAGAGATCTTCATTTCTTTGGTTAAATTTATTCCTAAGTATTTTTTGTAGCTATTGTAAATAGGATTGCTTTCTTAATTTCTTTTTCAGATAGCTCTTTACTGTTATGCAGAAATGTTACTGATTTTTTTTTTTTTTGTGGGGGCGTTGTGCCAGGGATTGAACTCAGGGACACTTGACCACTGAGCCACATCCCAGCCCTATTTTGTGTTTCATTTAGTGACAGGGTCTCACTGAGTTGCTTAGCACCTTGCTTTTGCTGAGGCTGGCTTTGAATTTCTGATCCTCCTCCCTCAGCTTCCCAAGCTCCTGGGATTACCTGCATGTGCCTGGCAATGCTACTGATTTTTGTATGTTGATTTGGGGATTTTGGTTTTGGGTGGTGCTAGGGATCAAACCCAGGACGTTGTGCATTTTTAATGAATTTGTTTATTAATTCTAACAGTGTTTTGTTAGAGTCTTTAGGATTATGATCATGTCCTCTGTAAACAGTGATAATTTGTCTTCCCCCTTTGAATGTCCCTTATTTCTTTCTTTTGCCTGGTTGCTCTGGCGAAGACTTTTAGTACTATGCTAAATAAAAATAGTCAAAGTGGGCATCCTTGTCTTATTTCTGATTTAAAGGAAAGCTTTTAGCTTTTCCCCACTTTCCCAATTGAGTATAATATTAGCTAATTTGTTGAGAGTTTTTATCATGGAGGAATGTTGGATTTTATCAAATGCTTTTTTTAGCATCTATTGAAATTATTTTATGGAGTTTTTATTTTTCATTGGTTCTTTTTAGTCATACATAACTTTAAGATTCATTTTGACATAATTTTAAAAGCATGGAATATAATTTGCTCCAATTCAGTCCCCAGTACTTCCCCTTTCCTTTCCCTCCTCCCTCCCCACATTCCCTTCCCTCTACTGTACTGATCTTCCTTTTAGTTGTTGTTTTTTTTTTTATAGTTAGTATCTTATGAAAATATATATGGAGAGATTCATTGTGGTGTATTCACATGTGTACATAAGTAAGTTGGGTCAGATGCATTCTACCGTTCTTCCCTTATCCTGAGCTTTCTCCCTCCCCTTCACTCCCCTCCATCTAGTCCACCAATCTTTCTTCTATTTTGATGGAATCCCATGTCCTCTTTCCTCTCTCTCTTTATTTCCCCCCCACTCTTTTTTTAAACTAACTTCTGCAAATCAAAGAAAACACTCGGCCTTTGGCTTTCCAAGTCTGGCTTATTTCCCTTAGCATAAGAGTCTCCTGTTTTGTTCATTTACCATCAAATGCCATCATTTCATTCTTCTTTGTGGCTGAGTTATATACTCCATTGTATATATACACCACATTTTCTTTATCCATTCGTCTGTTGAAGGACACCTTGGCTGGTTCCATAGCTAGCCTATTGTGAATGATGCTGCTATAAGCATTGGTGTGGTTGTGTTCCTATAGTATGCTAATTTTAGATCTTGTGGATTTATGCTGAGGAGTAAGATTGCTGGGTCAAGTGGTGGTTCCATTCCTAGTTTTTTAATAAATCTTCATACTTCTTTCCAGAGTGGTTGCAACAATTTGCAGCTCCACCAATAATGTAAGAGTGTACTTTTTCCAGTGCCTTGTCACCAATAATTATTACTATTGGATTCTTGATAATTGTCATTATGACTAGAGTGAGATAAAATCTCAATGTAGTTTTGATTTGCATTTCCCTGATCACTGGAGATGATGAACATTTTTTCATATATTTGTTAGCCAATTATATTTCTTCTTTTGAGAAGCATCTGTTTAGTTCTTTCATCCACTTAGTAATTGAGTTGGTTTTTTTGGTGTCAAGTTTTTTTTACTTTTTTACATATTGTGGATATTAATGCCAGGAGCAGTTTTTATCCTTGATTCTGTTGATGTGAAATATATCACCTTGAGGAATTTAATAAAGACAAAAATTTATTCTTTAGAAAAAAGTCAACCATATTGATTAAGACTCTAAATTTTTTTAAAAAAGTAAAATAACAAAAATGTTGATATCAATATTAAAAGAGATTTCAAATCAAATGATATATTAAAATAATAAATTTGTGCCAATTAATTTTATAACACAAATGAAATAAATAATTTTTTTACTAAATATATAACAAATGAGATGATATTAATAATCTGAATAACCTTAACCTGTTATCAAAATTGAATTTATTATATAAAAAACATCCCACAAAGAAAACTCCAAGCCTAAATGTTTAGTGCAATGAATTGTATAAAAATAATTAAGGAAGAAATATCATAAATTCTATTCAAATTCTTTAAAAAATATTGAGAGAGAATTTCCATCTCATTTTATTAGATCACTATAACCATGATACCAAGATATGACAAAATATTTAAGTTATTAAAATACAATTGAATGAATATACATGTAAAATGATGAAAAAATTGGTCAAAAAAATTCAACAACATAATTTTTTTAAATGATAATATAGTATGACCCAGTGAAATTTATCCTAGGAATAAAAAGTTGATTCAACATTTGAAAACAGACTATAATCACAAAAGAAAGGAGAAAAGTTCACATAATAATTTCAGTAGATACAGAAAACACAGTAAAATTCAGCTCATTTATAATAAAAACACCCAAGAAACTAGGAGGAGAAAGCATTTCCTAAATCTGATAAAGATTTAGGAAACCTGTAGCTAACATCATCTCGTGAATTATTGAATGCTTTTCCACTAAGATAGGGACAAGATGAGGATTTTATGAAATATTGTACTGAATTTTCAGGTAGTGCAATAAAATAAGAAAAAATACGTAAATATGTGAGGTGTATGTTTGAAAAAGAAAAAATGAAACCATATTCACAGGTGACAGGATTATGTATGTAGAAAAATATAAAGATAAAAAGGAAGGCATATAAGTAATGCATACATGGAGTAAATGAAATATAATAGATTTAAAATTTTTTTAAAAAATTTTTATTCTAATTTGTATATATAATATCAAAATGCATTATAATTCATATTATACATATAGAAAATGTTTTATACTATTATTTTCAAAAGTCTAATTTTTATACTATATAATTGGACAATTAAATTTAATCCTCCTACAATAAAAAAAAATTTACTAACAACTACTAAAACTTTTAGTGACTTTAATAAGGTCTTATATATGTCACAATATGCATGAATCTCAGATATTATTCATACTAGGTGAAAAAAGCTAGTCACAAAAACCTATATGATGGATGATCCCATTTATATAAGATTTTAGAACAGGCAAGACTATACAGTGGAGGGGAAAAAAATGGAAACTATATTGCCCTGAGAGAAGGAATTAATTGGCAACAGGTATAAGGAAACTTTCTGAGTGATGGAAGGTTTTGTATAATGATAGGATGGACTATGTAAGTGTGTACATTTTTCAACACTCATTGAATTGTATACTTCAGATTTGTGTTTCACTGTATTTAAATTTTACCTTAAAAATGTACTGTAAACAAATATTTAACTCTGATTGGTAGATATGCTTTTCTCAGTGATATGGATTAGCAATTCTAAAATTAATTTGTGTGAGTTTAAGCAATGAGTAAATATATTTTTATACATATATTGATCATAATGAGAGCCAGGCTTCTCCTTATAGTTAAAGGAGGTTAACTATATATATAAAAAAATAGCAAATGGGAAAGTACACTGAGTTGCTGGGTTGAAACTGAGCCTATCAGTCTGACCTCATAGAGATTAGATTGATTGATCAAGCAATTGATCAAACACACAGAGAAAAAAGACAGCAAGACAGAGCTAGGGAGTGAAACAGAAAGGAAAAAAATAGGAAAGAGAGTTATCTTGTAGTTGTAGAGCTGGGGAATGGGAGTAGGGGTTGTAAGATGAACAAGAGTATCTTCTGATGCTGGAAATTAATAAGTGCTCAAGAAACAATGGGGTCATATCATGAGGACACATGAGTCAGCTTGCAGGGGCTCCCTCTGGAAAAATCTTAGACAGTTTGCACATGAATAAATAAACTATGATGATAACTTATTAAAACTATTCAAATAAAATTAAAAATCCATAAATGTTGTATTTGTTTCCTAGGGCTGCTGTAACAAAGTCCCACAAATGGAATGACTGAAACAACAGAAATTGATCATCTCATATATCTGAAAACTGAATGTCCAAAATCAAGGTGCTGGCCAGCGATGATTCCTCTGAGATCTGAAGGGAGATCTTTTCTTGTCTCTTCCTAGCACCTTTGTGGATAGTTTGCCAGCAATAATTGGCATGTCTTGGCTTGTAAGCACATCACTTTGATCCTCTGTTTTCACCTGGCATTCTCCCTGTGTATCTTTGATTACCTTTCCTCCCTGTGTGTCTGTGCCCAAATTTTCCTTTTTTATAAGAGTACAAATCGTACTGGATTATATTCCAACATAAGAAACTCATTTTAACTTGGTTAAATCTTCAAAGTCCTTATTTCCAAATAAGATCACATTCTGAGGTACTGGGGGTTTAGGTAAACATATCTTTTTGTGGGGGGGGGTGAGGGTTGGAAGATGGAATTTAACCCATCAGTGTGTATTGCAGTAAAAAATAAATAAAAAGGAAATGATGGATAAAGTAAAACTTCTTTGTAGAAGAATGCCAACTAATAAATACAGAAGAAGTGAAGGAAATAGAAAACCATCAATGCCTGCTAAAACTGGTGGTCAGAATTTTGATGATTCACAGAATATTTACTAGTCTCAGAATATTTTAGCTCAATACATCTCTGAATTAGAAAGGGGAAGTTGTTACTTTAGCAAAAAAAGAAACCTAGTGGACACTACATTAATTATCTGATGAAAGTTAGATTCACTACCTTATGCCTGCACCGAGAAAGATACTGGCTCATGGTATTCTTGCCAATAATGTATAACCCAAGTAATCATGAGGATGCACTGAACAAATGGAAACAGAAGTATATTATAAAAATTAAGTGATTTATATTCCTCAGAAATATCAAGATCAGGAAAAATGAAAGGCCAAATAATTTTTTCAGATTATAGGAAACTAAAGCGGTAGCTATATTGGAGCTTACAGTAGGAAAACAATCAAAATAAAGAGCATATCAAGACAACTAAAAAATTTTGAATATAAACTGCAGCACTCATAATTGTATTGTATCAAGATTAAATTTCCTGCTTTTGAAAACTGCCCTTCAATTATATAAGGCCAATGTTCTTTGGAAATACATACTATGTGTTCAGAATAGTTCAAACAATTGGTATGTATTTATGTAAAATATATAACAAAAATGGGACAAAAATATTAAAAATGTCCAGATTTGGGGAAATAGTATACAGGAATGCCTTTCATTGTCTTTATATGAATAAGTGAAATTACATTAATATTAAATAACTTCAGAACAAAAAATAAAGTTGAGGGCTGGGAATACTGCTCAGTTGGTCGAGTGCTTGCCTTGCATGCACAAGGCACTGGGTTCAATCCCTAGCATAAAAAATAAAAAATAAAGGTGAAGCATAGAGAAGTAGAAGGAAGAGCAAGTATCAGTATTAGTGAATACTATTAAAAATTGAAACATTTTCATTTTAAAAAGTAGTGTTGCAGAGTTGGGGATGTGGACCAGTGGTGGACTACTCAGCTAGTACATGAGAGGCCCTGGATTTGATTCCCACAAAAATAAAATAAATCCTAGACTTAAAATTCAAGAGAATTAGAATAAAATTAAATGTATTTTCAGAAGCTGCAAGAATATGATCCCTTCTTATATAATTATTTTTATATATTTACATGTATTTATCTATGGTTCTGCTTATCAAGTCTTCTGTCAATCTCTATATACATACAAGGTTGACTGAAGAAATATTCACCAAATTCTATAGATATTAGGTTATTATTCCCAAGTAATTTTTTTCTTTCTTTGTATTTTTCATATGCCTGAACTTTTGATAAATATGCCTAATTTTTACATAAAAGGTGTGTACTCTAACATACATGATGGCATTTACATTACATTTACATTTTGACTCTCAAAACACAATGACATTAACTTTAATTTGATAAAATATTAACATGCTAAAGTCATTTCCAGTTCTATAAACAAACTAAAAAACCAACACAAAGTATCTGCACCACATTTCAAGAGTAATGAGTTCAATCATGTTAAGGTTATAATTTTGTTAGTCTGTTAATTTTTTTCCTCTCAATGCAACTAGAAATTAATTCTTTGTCAGTCTTAACAATTAGTGTTCTTATCTTTTTTTCTGAAATAAAGATGACATTAGATCAGAATCTTTTCATTTTTCTCCTTTTAAAAAATTCACGGTAATAGCCTAGTCGTGACAAGCGTTTGATAATATCATCTGCTTAGAAAAATAAAATTCAGTGATTTCACAACCATTTATACCAACTACTCTATTGAGTATATGGCTTAATTAAAAGTCTTCTTATAAATGGGGTCCAGGCTAGAGTCTCTCTCATTTCTCTTAAAGCTTTCTTTATTTGAATTATCCCCCCACAGTCCAAGCTTCTCTTACAATATCCTCTTTATTTCTATAACCTACTCCTTGTTCTCCAGAAACATCTAAAAGTCCCAAGATTCTCTTCTAAGACACAGAATCTTAACATGGAGAAAACCAACTGCAGTGGACTGGTATTGTAGACTGTACCCTTGTTCATGAGCATTCATCGTCCCTCTCTGTGGGCTAATTATCCTCACTTGTCCTGTTGAATTCAGCCATGCCATCTGACCCTTTCTGACTAATCAAATGTGTGAAGTGACATATATCACTTTCAGGCAGAGTTAAGAGACAGTGCAAGCCACCATGGTCAGCAGTGTTCTAGGTAACAGTGATAATCCAGCCTGGGTCCCAGAGTGAAGACGACATGGAGCAGAGCCGTAGCCAAGCCACAATAAAAACGTAGCATGAACAAAAAACTATCCTTAGGAACCAGTGAGAGGTGGGCTTATTTATTGACACAGCATATCCTAGCCCAGTCTGAGTAACACAATTGAGTACATTAGTAGTATATTCCTTTTTGAGCTGTATTTTCCTTCTGCATCCATCTAGTGTAAATCACTGCAAGTCCTGCTGGGAAAGTTCTAGAAAATCATGTCTACAGTCCCCTTGGTATTAGCATAAATTCTGACATTGAAAGATTTCTTTTACTGGTGTCAAAGAGTAGTCTGCTTACCAAAAACAACAGACATCATGAATCTACAGGACTCTATCATTGGGGTTGAATTCCTGTATCTGGCATCTAAAAAAGGAATATTACATACAGTCAGGGACTAAGTCTCCTTGGACAAATCAAAAAGGTTGAATGCCTGAAGAGGTGTGTGCCTGAAATTCCAGCAACTCCAGAGGCGGAGACAGAGCAACCATAAGTTCAAGGACATTCTGGGCAACTTAGTGAGACCCAGTCTCAAAAAGGGGGTGCTGGGGAAATAGCTCAGTTGGTTTAGTGCTTGTCTCTTATGCACAAGGTCCTGGGTTCAATCCCCAGCACCAAATAAATAAATAAATAAATAAATAGATAAATAAATAAATAAAATGGGCTGAGGATGTAGCTCAGTGGTAGAGCACAATCTCCAATACCACACACACAAAAATAAAGTTAGATTTTTTTTTTAACTGGCTATGTGCATTCTATCTAATGTTTCTGATGACTAATTACTGCTTTTACATTCAATACAAGAAACAAATGAGTGTCCAGTATGTCCCAGGTTAGTTGTGTAAGAATCCCTTCCCAGGAGGACCACACATGCTGAGCGACATGAACAAGTCAGTGGCACTGCAGGTCAGGTTCTTGGGCTCCCTCCCTGCCCAGAGAGGTTACAGTCACCTTCAATAAATTACTGTATTAATTCTCTGCAGTTCAAGAAATCTTTAGCAGGCAAGACATGCTAAAGCTTTTCCTTCTAGAAAGATACCTGGGATGTTTACGGAGTCCATCTTTGCAATCGCCTTAGCATTGCTACATCTGATCCATGACCACGTTCTCTCCATGTCTTTTTTCAATTTCTCAGATTTATTCTTCTTTCCCACAGATACTGCACTACTTCATGACTTCGTAATCTTGTATCTCACTCACTTTCATCCACCCATGGCAATTTAATGCTCGTGTTTTGATTCACCTTCTTGATCTTGCTAGAGAAGGCCCATGCCTGATTTATCTCAATATCCCTGAAAAACCTTCTCCCTTTTGTGCCTGATCCTTTTGTGTCTGAACCTTCCATAAATTCTTACTGAATAAAATCTGAACTCTCACATGATATTTTCATCCTTGATAGTCAATATCGACTATGAAGTTGATCAAAAGGTATGGTTTTGTATAACTAGAGTCACTCGGACTGTAACAGTGATCCTAAATACGAGAACTACCATATATACTATTGGACCATAAAATCTAGGATGCAAAAATTGTCCAAGCTACCTCATGACTCATAACTCAGTCCATCCGTAGGATTGCATCTTTCTCTTCTCCAGTTCTTGATTTATTGTCATCCCTGGATATCTGATTTTGAGTTTCCTTATGAAATAGCTGCTAGTGTCTCCTCACATGATATTCATTATGACATCACTATGATACTACCTCCTGTATCTTGCCCAAAGCTTAATCTTGGAAATAATACTCAGTTCCTAATTCACCATGCCCCCATATTTTAATTATTCCATATTTCAAGTCTGCTTTGCACACCTCTTGGTAAGTATTGCCTGGCCTTTGATTTTAGCTATTCAAAAAACTCATTATTGCACCTTAAAATCTACTGGGCAAACATAGTGCTTAGTGATATAAAACAGGGAATATTATTCAAATCAAATGGAAAGATCTTTGACTAGAGTTGAGAGAATAATTATTTTCTTCGACGATATGTACTTTTATTTATAAATGCATAGATACACAAATGCAATTATAGAATAATAGTGAATGTTAAGTTTCACTTCCCCTCCATTCAAATCTATTCTTTCCTTAGAAGTAAACATCAATAATAATTTCATGTATATTCTACCTAACATTATTTTAGGCATTTAAATTTGTTAATAAATACACATAACTATACCTTCCACCTCCTCCACATAATTTGTATCTCTGTATATTCATATGAATGTGATATCATAGATATTCATTTACAAATTCAACATGTTATATTGACCCCCTACTATCTACTATGTACTATTGATTACAGGCACTGAGATACAACAATAAACAAGAATGCCCCTGGCCTCAAGAAGCTTATATTCTGTTCTGTCTACTTATGTATGGAAGTGTACTCACATTCTTAACTTACATACTTTTACATCCATGTCATGCATAAAATTGATTTCTAACAAAATAGGAACATACTATATGAAACATCATACCTTTTCTTTTCTTGTCTGAAAATAATTTTTGAGTTCTTTTCATATCAGAACATGAGTAGATATGCATCTACATCACCATAAACAAATAAAGGACAGAAAAAAATGCTGGCATCAAGTAAAAGAGACCAATAAATTGGTCTCTTTTAATAAATGCAAAACAGAATCTGACAAATAACCTCTCACAAAGGTAAAAATAGAAGAGAATTTCTCACACTGATTTTATATCCATAATGTCTTATTTTGAATACCTATGAATTAATATAAAATAAATAATAAAAAGAATACCTATGAATTAATATAAAATAAATAAAAACTGGCAAATATTAAAAGATAACTTACATTAAGAGAACTGAATATATGGTAAATCTAAAAAAATGCTTGACATCTCTAGAAATAAAAATAAAATTAAATTAAAATCATGACACTTAAAACATCTATTTTTAACAAAAGTAAAATAACAAGGACCATATTTAGCTTTGCCTAAAAAATAAGACAAAAATATATGTAAAGTAATAGCTTTTAAACACTGAAGTCAGATATACAAAAAAGAGGGGAAATAAAAAAGGTAAGTCCAACCATGGTCCCAGCTTATTATCTAGAAAAAGACTCCAGGTTACAACGTAGGAGGAACTAAGTGTTATCTATCAATCTTCCTGAAATAAAGAGATGAAGGAAATGAAGCTGACAGTCTGGGAAACCAAGGTGGCTAGAATTTACAGAGAAGAGGAAAGTAGAAGGTTGCATAGACAGAAGAAGCTGAAGATGCTCAGAGAGTACTAATTAAATCCTTAACTAAGTACCAATTAGTTCATGCTTGTGAAGAAACTTAGGACCAGGAAAATAATCAACCTAGGTGATTCAAACAAATAAGTTCAAGAACTCACACAGAGCTAGGAATAATTCCTATTCTCATCCATCAAATTAGATAAAAAAGAAAAACCCCACTATATGCTATCTGTCATAAACTCACTTTAAACAAAAAAGCACAAATAGACTAAAAATAAAATGATATATCATACTAATACTCATCAAAAGAAATTTGGACTGGCTATATTAATATAAAGGAGTTCATATACTAAGAAGACATAAAAATTCTAAATGTTGCTGAGGTTGGTGGCAGTAGTGCATACCTGTGTCTCAGCAACTTGTCGCTGAGGTAGTAGGATCACAAGTTCAAAGCCAGCCTCAGCAACTTAGCTGAGTCTGTCATCAACAAGCAAAAGAATAGCAAATTAAACCTAAAGTTGACAAATATTTAAGAAAATGGAAATGTTAGCTACCCTGATTTAATCAATATACAATGTATATGTGTATTAGATTATCACAATAATTGACTGTACCCCACAAATTTGCATAATGAAAATAATAATTAATACTTTTAACAAATCCAAAGTGGCTGGAGGAAAGAACATAATAAAGAAAATAATAAAAATAAATTAATTAAAACATTAAAAAATATGGGGGAAAATCAATGAAACCCCAAAATGACTATTTTTAAAAGATCAACATAATTGTTAACATTCTAGCCAGACAGATCAGAATCTAAGAGAACACCCAAATTACCAATAATAAGAATGAGAAATATGACACAACTTTAGGCATTATAGATAATTTAAAAAGTAAGGAATGCTATAAAGAACTTTATGTCAATAAATTCAATCACTTAGATAAATAGAACAAATTTCTTGAAAAATACAAATATAAAAGCTTACTCAAGAAGCAACAGATAAGCTGAGTAGTTTTACTGTATTAAAGAAATTAATTTTATAGTTTACAACCTTCTCTCAAAGAAGACTACAGGTATAAAAGACTACACCAGCTAATTCTACTGATCATTTAAATAAAAAGTAATATCAATTCTACACAAACTCAAAAAAATTTAAATGGAAGTAATATTTCTGAACTTATTGTGTAAGACCAGTATTGCCCTACTATTGAAAACTGACAATGACATGATAGATCAATATCTTTCATTAACATGGATGCAATAATTATTCATAAAATTTTAGCAAGTTAAATCCAATATAAACAGATAATAGGATATCATGGCCAAGTGGGATGGGTTTAGGAATATAAGGTTGGTTCACCATTCAGGATCAATTAATATAATTCACTATACTAATAAACTAAAAAAAGAGACCATATGGTGATCCCAATAAATGCAAAACAGAATCTGACAAATAACCTCTCAGAAAGGAAAAAATAGAAGAGAATTTCTCAAATTGATAAAAGTCATCCATGCCTTCATTAGTATATAGCTAACATCATATTTAATGGTGGAAGACTGAATATTTACCCCTAAAGATCAGAAACAACATAAGGATGTTCACTCTTATTACTCTTAGTTAACACTGCACTAGAGATGATTGATTGCACAATAAGGCATGAAAAAGAAATAAAGGACATCCAGATTAGAAAGGAATCTAGAAGAAGCTACTGGAACTAACAGATTTAGCATAGTTAAAGGATCTAGTGTCAGTATACAAAAATCTATTTTATTTCTGTAAACTAGTAAAGAAAACAAGGAACTAAAACTAGAATTATACTCTATTTTTTTCTATTACTATTGTAACAAATTACCACAAACTTTGTGGCTAACAACAACAAAAATTTATCATCTAAAGTATCTGTAGGCTAGAAAATTGACATGGGTTACTAGGGGTCAGTCCATTTTCCTGCCTTTTCCAGATTCAAAGGGATTTTTGATTCTTTGGATCATAGCCCCCTTCCTTCAAAACCAGCAAGTGACCTTGGGTTTGGAAAAGATTTATTAAATGCAACACAAAGCATAAGCTGTAAAAGAAAAAAAAACAATAAAATGGATTTCGTCAGAATTTAAAACATTTGCTCTTCAAAAAACACCATTACACAGAAGAAGAAAAACAGGGGGAGGAGGAAGACTGGGAGCAGGAAGAGAAGGAAGGAAAGCAGGTGGAGGAGAAGAAGGAAAAAGAGCCAGATTGGAAAACACTATTTGCAGAACATACATCCCACAGAGGGCTTGCATTTAGAATATATGAAGAATTGTTACTATTCAAAAAGTAAGAAGACAAGCAACTGAAAAAAAAATCACAAAGGATTCAACTAGTTACATCACCAAGGAAGATACTTGGAGGGCCTGAAAAGATGTTGCATGTCATTAGTCATTCAAGAAATATAAATTAAAATGATAATGATATACCACTATGCATCCATTAAAATAACTAAAATTTGAAAGATCTAGTGTTGGAGAGGATTTGTATCACCTGGAACTCTCACTGTGGGAATTTAAAATGTTACAACTATTTTGGAATTCATCTGATATTTTCTTTAAAAGTTCAAAAAACCTACCAAGTGACACTATTCTTTCACTTCTATACTCAAGAGAAGAGAAGGTATATGAACACACAATTGTAATAACCATAACATTTGAAAACAGCCCAAATGTCCATAAATGGGTGAACAGAAGGTAAATTTTTGTACATCCACAAAATGGGATTTAAAAAAAAGCATCTAAAAAGGCATGAACTCGTAATACACAACATAACACGGATAAATCTCGGAATAATTGTGCTATAAGGAAGAAACCAAGCTAAAAAGAATTTTTTTAAAAGAAAAGGTTAGAAAAGCATGCACAAAACTCAATTCAAAGTGGATGGAGGACCTAGGAAATAAACCAGAGACACTGTGTCTATTAGAAGAAAAAGTAGGACCAAATTCCCATCATGTCAGATTAGGCCACAACTTCCTTAATGAGACTCCTATAGTGCAAGAATTAAAACCAAGAATCAATAAATGGGATGGATTCTAACTAAAAGCTTCTTCTCATTAAAAGAAACAATCAGTGAGGTGAATAGAGAGCCTACCAATTGGGAACTAATTCTTACCACATGCATGTCAGGTAGAGCACTAATCTCTAGGGTACATAAAGGACTCAAAAATCTTAACACCAAAAAAACACAAATAATCCAATCAATAAATGGTCCAAAGAACTGAACAGACATTTCTCAGAAGAGGATATACAATCAATCAACAAATATATGAAAAAAATGTTCAACATCTCTAGCAATTAGAGAAATGCAGATCAAAACTACTCTAAGATTTCATCTTACTCCAGTCAGGATGGCATCTATTTAGAATACAAACAACAATAAGTGTTGGCAAGGATGTGGGGAAAAGCCACACTCATACATTGCTGGTGGGACTGCAAATTGGTGCAGCGAATCTGGAAAGCAGTATGGAAATTCCTTGGAAAATTGGGAATGGAACCACCATTTGACCCAGCTATCCCACTCCTCTGTCTATATCCAAAGGACTTAAAAAACAGCACACTACGGGGACACAGCCACATCAGTGATCATAGCAGCACAATTCACAATAGCTAAACTATGGAACCAAACTAGATGCCCTTTAGTAGATGAATAGAAAAAGAAAATGTGGTATATATACACAATGGAATATTATTCAGCATTAAAAGACAATAAAATCATGACATTTGCAGTTAAATAGATGGAGTTGGAGAATATAATGCTAAGTGAAACTAGCCAATCCCCCAAAACCAAATGCCAAATGATCTCTCTGATTAAAAGATGCTGATCCACAATATGCTGCAGGGGGAGGTGTGGAGGATTAAATAAACTCTAGATAGTGAAAAGGGAAAAGGGAAGTTAGAGGAAGGGAGGGGGCAGATGGTAGGAAAGACTGTGGAATGCAATGGTCATCATTACCCCCTAAGTACATGTATAAAGACAAGAAGGATGTGACTCTACTTTGTGTACAACCAGAGATATGAAAAATTGTGCTCTATATGTGTAATAGGAATTATAATGCATTCTGTTGTCATATGTAACAAATTAAAATTTAAAAATTATTAGTGTTAACAAAAAAAAAAAAAAAAAGAAAAGGTTAGAAATAGTGACAGAAAGCAGATCAATGGTTGCCTGGGGGTAATGTAGGACGAGGAGAGATTAGTGAGGGATTACAAAAAGCACAAGAAAACCTTAGAGAAAATAGCAATGTTTATTAACTTGGTTCTGGTGACAGTTTCACTGACACACATACACACATAGTAAGTTATAAGTCAAGTTCATTGTAAAAATTAAAGAAAATCATAGGAAAGTATGTTTGCTCACCAAAGGAGCAAAAATTGAGCCAATTAGTGAAAGAGTACAAGTGTATAAACATTTTCATGCAGTATTGATTGGAGCTTAATTTTCACAGAATTTATCAATTTAAAATGCATAATCCCTTTGAAGCAGCATTTCACTTTAAGAATCGACTCTTAAATATTCCCACATGAATACAAATATAAAGTGATTATAATCGCACAACAGATCAATCTTAAATGCCTTTAGATAGCAAAAGGATTATGAATTATCCAAATTTTGGAATACAATTTTATTATTCTATTTTATCTTACTACATAAATATCTATCTTATTTTTTTTATTTTTGCAGGCATTACATAACTGAATTAGTTTTGTCCTCAAGTTAGATTTTGTTCAACAGGTGGTGTGAGTGTGTGTGTGTGTGTGTGTGTGCGTGTGCGTGTGTGTGTGTGTGTGTGATCGATCTAATTTTATTTATCTAACAGATGAGAATTACTCAAAAGAGTTCATCTTGATTTATTGGGTACATAATAATATGCCTTTCAAAAGAAAAAATGTGTGCATTTATATTTACCTGACAGATTGAAATGCTGCAGAACTAATACTTTGTTTTTTCAGAACCATATGTGTGTGTGTGTGTGTGTGTGTGTTTGTGTGTGTATTTTTCCCCCCTGCATGCATTCCTGGCCTAATCATCCAAGTAAAAAGTAAATCCAAAGGAGTTATTCTGGGATCTTGAATAAATGTTACTCATTTTATAACTTTTCATTAAAGTAAAATATAAGTATCACTACACTTTCCATGCATCATCTATAAACCTGTAATTGAAGTATAGATAAATGCAAATTATTTACACTTACGTACTCATACCTACTATCAAAAACCCAAACAATAGCTGGGACCCAAGAACGGAATTTCCTTTTCAATGAGGCTTCCATCCTGCTTCTTTTTCCATATCAGTTCTTCCACACTGAGTCTCAAGCCGGGAATGTTGTGAATTTTGCTTCTCTTGGTTTGCCCCACAAGCAGATTTTCCAGTCTTTTTTGTTGTTGTTGTTTTGTTTTGTTTTGTTTTGTTTTGTTTTGTTTGCACCAGAGATTGAACCCAGGGGCACTTATCCACTGAGCCACATCCCAGCCCTTATTTTATATTTTGTTTAGAAACAGGGATTCACTGAATTACTTAGGGACTTGCTAAGTTGCTGAGACTGGGTTTGAACTTGTGATCCTCCTGCCTCAGCCTCCTGGGTAGTTGGGATTATAGGCATGCACTATCATGCCTAGCAATTTTCCAGTTTAAAGGGCCTTAATATATTGATCTACATTTTCATTCTTCCTGAAGGGTTAAAGGGAACCAGCATGCTTGCTGGTTCACCTGGGGGAAAAAATGGTGAATATTCATGAGATGTGACTGACATGGAAACATGTGAGTGGCCTTCCTCAGCCCCTGCTAGAGTTCAGCTTAGCATCACTCTTGACATCCTGTCCCTTCAGCATGTTAGAAGCAGCTAGCGGTCAAGAATCTAGAATCTAAAGCAAAGGCGGTGGTTTAAGTCAGCATCAGAAAGACAGGGAAGCATTAGCAAACCAAACTCCAGTCACAGGTGAGAGGCAATGACTGAGCAGGTGTCCAGAGCCTCAGAAGCTTGGAGCACATGTGAAAGCCGACAGACTAGAGGGCAAAGCCATTGTGAGTCGACTTGGGAGACTCAGCAGTGAGACATCACAGTTCTCTTAGCCAAACAGAACAAACCAAGATGGTGTGAAATGGGCCTGAGAACACCAGGTCCACAGGGAAGGGGAGACAAGAGTCAGAAGCCAGGCAGGAGGTAGGGGCCATTGCTTGACCACTCTAAAGACAAAGGCAGGAAAATGAGTGCAGAAAGAACAAGCTGAGATCCTTCCCCAGTACAGAAAGGGGTTCTGGACTTCATTAGTTCCAGTAAGTATTTATTAAGTGTCTCTTACCTGTCAGGCTTTGTCCCAAGCCCAGGAGATACACTTGTGAGCAAAACAAAGGCTGTTCCCTCACGGAGCTTACCTTTTTATAGAGAAAGAAAGATATTAAAGAAACAAACAATCAAAACATTGCATAAAGTCTGGGAAGGATTCGTGGCTAAGGGAAATAACACAGGATATTTCAATTGAGTGGCTATAGATGGGATTTGAGAAAGGCCTTTCTGAGGTAATGGTTGAGGGGCAGCCTCAACTGTGAGGCACATGCAATCAGGCAAAAATATGGGGAACAACATTCTAGGTGGAGTGTTGGGGGGAGACACATAAGAGATTTGCTGTGGAAAACATCTGGAAATTTCAGGTGGAAAAAGCATGAAATGATATCAAGAAAGTGAGAGGCTTAAACCACGTGGGCCTTTGATCACGTGAAGGAGTTCAGATGTTCTTCTAAGTTCATGGAAAGTCACAGGGAGTTTGAAGCTACGAAATGACGTGATCCTGAGTTTTATTCTTAAAGAGCGCTTCATGCTTTGTGACGAATGGGGGTGGAGGAGGGGCACAGGGCAGAATAAGAGAAGATGAGCTCAAGAGCCATCACTAAGAGTATAGTGGAGAGGTAATGGTGGCTTGGAACTAGGGAAAAGTTAACACATCAGAAATAATGGATTTTGGTTTTGCTTTTGTAGCACTGGGAATCAGACCCAGGGCCTTATGCTTGCTAGGCCAGTGCTGTACCACTGAGCTGTATCTTCAGCCCCTGGAGATACTTGAGTAGAAAACCAGCAGGACTCAAAGACAGATTTCAGGTAGGGGTAAGGAAAAGAGAATGATCAAGGATGAGACCTGGGTTTTCAGCCTCAGCAATTAGATACAGCTATTTGCTCAGAAGGGACAGGAACAAACAGAATGGTTTTCAGGAAATAAAGACCAAGTTCCTTTTAAACTCTGGTAAGAGACCTATTAGAGCCTAAGGTATCGGGTAGACTTTGGCTGAACAAGTCGGCAGCTCAGGAAAAAGACCCAAGACAAGAGTCACTGCATGGGGAGACATCGATGAGTGCAGAGGGGATACGAAACCATGGGGTCCAAGGAAAGCACCTCCCCAAAGAGGGAAGGAAATAGAGAAAGGAAAAGATGAGAGATTAACCTAGGACTAGTCCCTTGCCTCCTCAACCTTGATGAGCCAAGAAGCGGGGGAAAGAAACAGCAAAATAGGAAGAAATTGAGGCAATTTAGGTATCAAGGGACAATTGTCCCAAGAAGGGACAATTGCAGTGGCAGTGAGTCAGGAATCCAGAAGGGCCATCTGGGGAAAATCTTAGCCCTGAATCTTGGGTCAGCATAGCCAGGCTAAAGGGAGTCTGCATTGAAAGGGACAGATAGATAGAAGAAGTCCAGAGTTTTTCCTGAGAGAAGCAGTTGATATTTTTCTTTGGCAGCCAAGAAGAGAGTGAAACAGAAACCCAGGAATTGTGACATGATGCTTAACAACTGAGTTCTGATCCTCAATTTTAATAAAATCACAGCGTGAGCATGCATCCTCTTTGTGGGCCTCAGGTCGGGAATTGGGCTGTTTTTGAGCTCACATTAGTAGAGGGATGGGGAGCAGGACTACCAACAATTGCTAATCTGGGGGCCCAAATTTAGAGAAAATAGCAACAGGAAAATTGAGATAGGGACTAACAAAAGGGAACCTGGAGGTCTAAGCCCTGGCCAAGAAAAACCAGGAAATCAGCAGGATGTCAAGATGACTGAAGAGGTGGACAAGCACCCAGGCCAACATCCAGGTGCCAGATAGTGCTGGGAAGAAAAGACAGTCACGTTGGTCACATTGTCTTAACCTGGAACACTGCAAGTAGCTCAAAAGGGCTAATCAGAGTTGAGATGGACAGGAGCACAGTGGCAGGCATATAACACATAGCATTGTGCCAAGCACACAGTGGGGCTTCAGTTCATTGGAGTCACCTTCATTTATTAGTATTGTTGTTTTATGCAGAACAAGGTCCCTTTCTACACAAGGTAATCATGAGTCTTCACACTGACTGGTTTCCACATATAGAGATTGCAAGACAAATGATTTGCCCTGGATTTTGACCCCAAAATTACTTTTTTTTCTTTCTTTCTTTCTTTTTTTTTTTGTTGTTCCAATTAGTTATACATGACAGTAGAATATACATTTGGACACATTAAACATAAATGGAGCATAATTTCTCATTCTTCTGGTTGTACATGATGTAGAATCACATTGGTCGTGTAATCATATATGCACATAGGGTAATAATGTCTGATTCATCATACTGTCCTTCCTACCCTCATACCCCTCCCCTCCCTTTACTCCCCTCTACCTAATCCAAAGTCACTCTATTTTTCCCTAGCACCACCCCATCAACCTTACTTTGAATTAGCATCCACATATCAGAAAAAATATCCAGCCTATGGTTTGAGGGTATTGGCTTATTTTGCTTGGCATGATATTCTCCAGCTCCATCCATTTACCGACAAATGCCATAATTTCATCCTTCTTTAAGGCTGAGTAATATTACATTGTGTATATATACTACAATTTGTTTATCCATTCATCTTTTGAAGGACACCTAGCTTGGTTCCATAGTTTACCTATTGGAAGTTCAGCTGCTATAAACAATAAACCTTGAAGTTGAATTCCAAAATTTCTACTTGTGTGCTAAGAATATGACTAAAATATGTCCAAGTTCTCTTCAGTATACTCTTCCTCTGAGTATAGCTTCAACTCTGTGCCTTATACTTAACAAGGTCGCTAGAGATGAAGATTAAATCGAAGGGTGCTGGTGAGCCTTGGGGATTATCTGCAGATTTCACTCATGCAGGTTCTGTCTCCTCCCGTTAATAATGGTAACTAAGAGAAGCCTGCTCAACATGTTGTGTGCATGTTATATGAGCCTTCTAATGTTCTAATTGTCCAAGGAAAGAAACCCAGAACTTGACCATGATGGAATTTAATACAATTTTCAGTTCAATCAATGTGCACCCAAGCTGTACACATGAATTTCAAAAGAGAACCTAATCAGCAGGAGCCACAGAGCTTCCATTCACCCAGCCTCAAAAGTCCTCTCCTCTCCTCATGCTAACTCACTTTCTCCATTTCACATCCTCCCTCTACAGAGGGTAAAAATGTTCCATTTTAAACAGGCAGATTTTTAAGTTCCCCTAAGACCAAGCAAAACCTCATTAATGTTGGAAAATCTCTAATGGAAAACAAACTCCTTTATGGCAGAACTTGCAGCCTGACATGCTTACCCAGATTTACCTATCCTGTGCCAATGCTTGAACTTGCTGCAGAACCAGCTTCTCTCTTCTCTTTGTGACTGTCGAAACTGGAAGGTGTCATTTAGCGCCATGCATTAACCTGTTGGCCAAGCAGAGCTGAGCAAGCCAATGGCAAAATCTAGGTGGGCTACATGGTAGGAGGCAGATGATGATGGTGTCAAAGACCACACATCTGAATGACTGTATGTGTCCAGCAAAATCTGCGTGGATGCCTTCCTCCCCAGAGAGGACAAGTACAAAGGACATGGAAAATAGCAGAGAGGCGTAGGCTATGGATGGCTGTGCTACACCAACCCAGAAAATTCACATTATCTTTATAAAGTGGCAAGTTCAGAAAGGTTTGAAGTCAGCATTTAGCCTTTTTTTCTAAATCCTGCTGATGGCGAGCAGGGTAGCAGGAAATCCTACAACAGCCACTGTTTTCTTTACATTGGCATTAACAGGCAACATGAAGGGTTTAAGAAAACTTTGCTGGAAAATTTCCACTTTGAACAGCAAGGGATTAGGTGTCTATTCCGATTTCTTTCTCACCCCCTCCCTTTCTGAGAGGGGAGTTCACTCTTAAGTTGAAAAGCAAACAACCACAAAGACCTTTCCAGGTACAAAGCCACTGGCTCTGTTCCGGCCTTTCGGTAGCGTCTCGAGGTCCCTAACCACAGCCGGTTTTATGTTCCGTGCATCAATCCACACTCGCGATTGTTACCGTACACCTGTATGTCACTCGGAGGTTCACCCAGCTCAAGTAAATTATATTTTAAAACTGAGCTGATCAAAAAAAAAAAAAAAAAAAGTTCAGGGGAAGGGATTTCCTAGCTCTCAAATAAAAATGTGCAGTGGAGCGCTTACTAAGTAAACAGAAAACATGGGCAGCTGAGAAATCAATTTAGCTGAACAAACAATGTTCCATGTAATGAACTACTAATTATCCTTTTATGCCATGTCAGTCTGAGTGATTACAGAGCTGTGCAGTTTAATTTGACGTTTGAGCATTGCCTTGCTCCATTAGCTTCATATAAAGCTACAACACACGGGGAGGGGGTTCTGTGTTTATCTGGAACTAAGTAAGCACCTGTATTAATAATAAGACAAGCATCTCAGAATCTTTTTTAAAAAAAATATGTTTTGAATATGATGATGAATAAGGCACTGGCCACCTAAGGGAGAGCAGACATCAAATCCCTTTGGTCAGGGAATGAAACATATGCGCTAGTCTCATTGCTACCCAGGCTACAAAAAACACCACCACCTCCCAGCTGAAGACCAACCCAGCTCTCAGGTTCTCCAACCCGCTGACAGACTGGAGTTGGGACAAGTCAAGAAGATGCAGAGCAGTACCAGAAACGAGGAAAGGATTCTTTTTTCAAACTAGACTCATTAAATTGTACAAATCCAAAAAAAAAAAAAAAAAGAGCTGTAGCCTGTATTGGAATGAGAAGATGTTTGTGGAAAACAAAATGTGGCTTAGGACCCTTGATTTTACCTACTTTTCACATAGTGAAAGAGCTGAGAGCAGAAATGACAGTCTAGAGGGTTTTGTTTTGTTTTGTTTTGTTTGTTTGTTTGTTTTTTAATTCCATCCAATTCAATGGATATGAGTTCTGTTGCTGCCATGTGCCCAAACTGGGCTAAGTGTTGTGGCGAATGGAGAGAGAAAGGAAGGTACAAGACAAGCCCTGCATGGGGGGCAGGCTGAGACCACTTTCTATTTCTTCAATTTGCTGAGGGAAAAAAACTGGCCCTCTTAAAACAGTGGTTCTCAGCTTTGACTATACATTGGAATAACCTGGAGGAGAGCTTTAAAAAAATAATTTCATCCCATCCCCAGAGATTCTCATCCAATTGTTCTGGGGGAAGTTGTTACTTTCATTAGTTTATTTTATTAACATTATTATTTTAATGATAAAACATAATTATATACATTGATGGGGTGCAATATGATGTTGAGACACACACACACACACACACACACACATATAAGGTAGAATAATTAAATCAAGCCAGTTAACATTATTTTTTTTAAGACATTGGAAATTTGCTCTGAGTTATTTTTCAATATAAAGTGCATTCTTATTAACTATGGACATCCCATTGTGTGACAGACCTCCAAATGAATTCCTTCCAACTAACACTGTATCTCTTCCCCATTTCCTCCCTCTTCCTCTCCACCTCCAACCTCTGGTTACCATCATTCTCTTCTCTACTTCTCTCAGTTGGACTCTTAGATTCCACATAAAGTGAGATCATGCTGTATTTGTCTTTCTGTGGCTGACTTATTTCCTTCAACACAATGTCTGTAGTTTTCATCCCTAATGTCATAAGTAACAGGATTTCTGGGAGAGTCATTATTTTTTAAATTTCCCCAGGGAGATCTAACAAGAAGCCACTGTTGCAATCTACATTGGTGAAGATTGTATCTTCCATGACACCATTTACTCAATTTTCAAATATTTATTGAGGACTTGAGAGGCACTTACATAGCATGAGAAAGATATATGGCAAACTCCAACCAAGAGAGAAAAGAATCAACCACTTCTCAGAAAACATTGCCACTAGAACTGAGCAGTATATGGGAACACGGATGTCATGAACACCCACAACAACCCTGAGCATTATGACCCCAGCCGTATTCAGCAAATGGGAAAATGAAGGTGACACAATCAGGAGGCCCCCTCAAGGTCAAACATTTAGTAATGACTAACTAGAAGGTGAGGTGACTTAATTCAAATGCTTTATTTTTCTAAAAAGTACCCTTAGTTCCAGAGAAGCCAAATGACTTGATAAACTAGTAGCCAAACGGCATTTAAAATCTTACGACTGAAATTGTTTTCCGATTTCCAGTTCAGCATTTTTATCTGAAGCAACAGATTATCCTGCATGGTCAACTCTAGTCACTAGACAGCTAAAACTAGGATTATCAATGACCAACAGGATCAATAAGTCAGCCCCAAACCATATTGATGACTAAGGAAACAAATCCACAGCTTAGCACTGCATTTTCAAAATATAATGAAATTAAATAGCCAGATGTGGTAACACACATGTGTAATCACAGTGACTCAGGAGGCTGGGGCAGGAGGATTCCAAGTTGGAGGCCAGCCTCAGAAATTTAATGGGACCCTTGTTTCAAAGTAAAAAATTCAAGAAAACCTGGAAATGTAAAAAAAAAAAAAAAAAAAAAAGTGATAAAAGCACCCATGGGTTCAATCCCTAGTATCAAAAATACAACAACAAAAATAAATACAATTTAGCAAAGAGTATAATATTGTCAGCTAAATCCATGATGTAGAGACTTCTAGGATTCCAAATCCCAAATTCTTGACCAATTATATACCTGAGGTCTACACTTGTTCATGGCTATATCTAGAACACTTAGGGAAATATGACTTTTTTTGGGGGGGGGGGACTTGAGATTAGCCCAGGGGCACTTTACTACTGATCTATATCCCCAGCCCTACTTTTTTTATTTTTCAATTTTGAGACAGAGTCTCCCTAAATTGCTGAGGCTGTCTTCAAACTTGCAATCCTCCTGCCTTAGCCTCCTGATTCACTGGAATTACAGGTAAGGGCTATCACACCCAGTAAATATGGTCTCTATTACCAACTAGTTCTTGGGTTCTGAGCCCTAGCTGCACATTAGAATCACCTGGTGTGCTATGAAAACATACCCATGATTGAATCATATCTCCAGGAATTCTGATTTAATTGTTCTGGGGTGGGGTCTAGATATCAGTATTTTTAAAAGGTCTTCACAGGACTGTTTTAGAGGGGTGGACCACTGACTCCTGGCCCTAAAATACACCAGGCCACCTTTGATCTTCAGGTATTTCTTTCCCCTCAATACAGAAGTTCAAAGCAAAAGAAACTTCCAGATTCCTCCTTCATGCTTTCTCTTGCCCAGATCCACCATGATTCCTCACTGGACTTCCAAGTAGGCAGTCCCTTGTCTCAAACAGGGAATGACCAGGCCTCAGGGTAAAACACAGCAATTTTTATACTCCGCAAAACTGGCAAGCTCATGAAAAACAAGGATAGATTTAAAATTTGCCAGGCGTGGTGGTGCACACCTGTAATCCCAGCTCCCAGGAAGGCTGAGGCAGGAAGATCACAAGTTCTAGGCCAACCTCAGCAATTTAGCAAGACCCTATCTCAAAATAAAGTACTAAAGGGCTGGGAATGTTGTTGAGTGGCTTAGCACCCCTGGGTACAATCCCTGGTCCCAAAACAAACACACAACTCTCAGAAACCAGAGGGGACTAAGAACATATGACAAATAAATGGAATGTGGTATCCTGTATTGGATATTGGAACAACAACAACAAAAAGACATTATTGTAAAAACTAGTAAAACCCAAATGAAGTCTAGAGTTAATATACCAACATTGGTCTCTTACTTTTGACAAATGTACTATGAGAATGTAAGATGGCAACATTGGGAAATTTGAAACTGGTTGAGGGGTAAAAGAAAACTCTCTATTTGGCTTTTCTTCCTGTAAAACTGAAATGATTTCAAAACAAAAAGTTCATTTAAAAATCAAAGACAGTGGTTTTTCCAGGTGCTCTGCATGAGAGTTTCTTTAAGAGATCACCTACCCCACCTGGTTTTAGTCAGGATACAGCTTATGCTCCCTCTCAAAGCTTTCCCACCTCTAGGTGGTGTTGTTAGTCATGTGTGTCTGAGGATTTCCATTTGTCCTACAACTATTCCACAGATCCAGGAGAGAGGGCCGAGTCCTCCTTAGAAGTTAGAAGGCATCACAAATAACCCTAAGAGCGTGTGAATTAATGGTGTGGGGAAAATGGAGAATTGTAGCATGAGAATACATGGCACCCCATCTCACAAGAAGATGGTCATTCTCTGAGACGTGAACCACATGGTTCAGACAGCATAACAAAGTATTTCCAATGTGTTGGCACTCTGTTCTTAACTGTCATGTTCTTACCACACTCACATGCATATTTTATGATCTTACTGGATGCAATGTGTTCTCTACATATTACATATGTAGTCTTAAGCACATTAAAAACAGCTGCTGTCTCTTTTTCCCATCCTATAAGACTGGTTCCCAGGCATGTCTTCCAAGACTCTTCCACTTAGGGAAAAAAAAAAAAATGAATGAGCTATTAGCAAGTGGCATTTTGCAACCAGATCTCCAGAACGATCTTCATGAGAGCTCAGGGAAGCTGAAAGGAGTCTAGCAAGTGGCATTTTGCGACCAGATCTCCAGAACGATCTTCATGAGAGCTCAGGGAAGCTGAAAGGAGTCTAACTTCTACAACTCAATCCAAAGAGAAACCAGTTCCTGGTCATTGCAGTAGTCACGTTGCCAAAAATACAAACACACTTGGTTCTGACCTGAAGCCTGTTGGAATCATACCATCTTTATATCTCATAGACAAAGAATGTTCTAGGAACCTCCTGTACAGTGTCTCTGGGAGATGAATTCAAAATAGGAAGTTAGGAAGAAAAGATGCGGCAGTGTGGCTTCAAAGAGAGGTCCTTTCATCTAGTTAAGTCTGTTCCCTCACTAGACCAGAACAGGGTGCTTCAGCTTTGACCACCCGGCAAGGATAATGTTTTAAATCAGTCTCCTTCATTGGGGCCTGCTTCTGACTTTCCATGTGGCCAGGATAGGATTTCCGTAACACTATGTTCCAATTTGGAACCTAGAGGCTGGGTGGTTCCATATTTGGCCCAGGCTCAAACTTGTCCTTCTATTCAGCCTCCCACATGCTTGTGTTACTTCTGTGCCTATCTATCTTCTCTGCTAGATTATAAGCCTCCAAGAAGGGAGAACCAGGTCTTATTCATCTTTACGTCCCTCGCTATGCCTACCACAGTGCCTGTCAAATACCAAGTGTTTGACATATGTTTGTGAAATCTGTTTTGTGGCAAAGCTTCCTGTGGAGAGGACTTGGGGCTACAATCAGAGTCTCTGTGGTCACACCAGTAGAGGAGGCTGGGGCAGCTCTCAGCTGGAGGACCCTATGCATCTCTGCTGACATTGGAAAGAATATAGGTTGATTCATTAGAGACCCAAGGGAATGCCAAAGCATCTCAGAATCATGTGCCGTGGACACAAATGTCCCATCATCTTTATGTCAGTGGAAAGTTATGGCCGTAAGTTTACTCCATTCACTACCTGAAATGTAGGGCTACAAGTATATTCAATACAAGACAATATTATATTATCAGGGCATGCACTGGAGGCTCACAGGAGACAGGCCCTTTTAGCATGATGACGTATGAATGACTCGCAAGTAAGAGGTGAGGATGGCAGAGCCCATAACCAAATGACCAAGCTCACATAACAAATCAGGAACAAAATACTTTCACCATGGAGATGGAGTGATATCACCCAACAGGAATCTGCAAAGGATGAAGATTAAAGAACTCTCTGTCCCATTCCTGGGCTCTTTCAACTAGCATTATGTTTTAATGCTGTATTCAAGCCTTTCCCAAAAACTTCCTCCTCATGGTCCTTTCCCACAGAGCCACCCACTCATCAATCTTTTGTCAACACCTTATTTGCCTTTAAAAAAATGTTGATTCCTCCCACCAGGGTTCCATCTTGGGCCAAGATTCACACAGCTTGTCAGTCATTAGAACATGCATGTTGCTGGACTTTGAAGATAAAAAAGGAAAATAAGTAGAGGACCCTAATAATTACCCGGCCCAAAGGCAGGGTATTTATGAAGCAATCATAAGTATCATGAATCCATGGTTAACCTCTTGCTATTTAAATATGCTATATTATCTAGCATATTTCCTATGTCATTAAGCTAAAAAAATGGTATCAGTTTCCCTCTTTTCTTTAAATCCTCTTTCTTGATTAAAAAAAAAACTCACTCTGAATTTCCTGTGTGCGTGTCTATTTTGCTTATTAAATTGATTATAAAATCCTTTGAGAGAAGAACCATGTTTCCAATGTTTATTCTGAATGAAGTGGTGGGAAAGAGAAGGAAAAATACCTGAGCCCTTCTATGTTTTAATTCCAAGTTCTTAACTTTGTAGATTTCTTATAAATCCTATCTAAGTTTACTATAAAATAATCATAGCCATTTTTGTGGCCAAAATCCGACAGAGTCTCATTTTACTCATTATTTCCACATCTTAAAACTCTTCTTTGTACAAAATTCAGGCTGGCATGGATACCCTGCAGCCAAACTGGACAATTAGTTTCTCATCTGGCCCTGTCCTTTCTGACCTTGTATTAATCATATTTTTGCTGAGATTATGCTGCATGACAAAAATTTCCCAAATATTAAGGATTCAAAACAACCAATATTCATTTTATACTCACAGGTCTATACATTTTCTGTCCTTTGGCTGATCTCAGCGAGGTTTATCTAGGCCAGGCTGGAATCAGGTCAGGTCACTTTCGGGTCTGTCTCCACGTGCCTTCATTTCAGTTCCCAGGCTGAAGGAGCAGCAGCTACCTGAGACATGCCTGTTCTAGAGGAAGAAGCTTCAGGAGAGCTGGCAGAAATTTATGACATTTTTTTTAAGGCCTGGACTCTCAAATATCACTTTCACCCACATTCTACTGATCCAAGAAAATCAAAATGCCAAGCCCAAGTCACTGGGGGTAAGGGAAGATGCCTCAGCCCAAATAGTTTGGAGAAGGAAATGAATATCTGATTTTTGCAATCTAATCAACCACAAGCCTCTACAAGTATCTTTAAGGGTTAGTGTATTTATTTATTATTTTATTGTTGTTGTTGTTGTTATTTTTACCAGTGCTGGGGTTGAACTCAGTGCCTCACAGATGCTACGCAAGCGTTTTACCACTGAGCTACATCCCAGCCTTGCAGGTGTATTTTTATTATTTGATTAAGATGAAATGCCATTTCCATTCATGAACCTAACCTAGATAAATCTAGTCTGTTCCAGTTCAAATATTACTTGCTTCCAGGCACAGTGCTATACACCTGTAAGCCCAGTGACTCAGGAGGCTGAGGCAGAAGGATCACAAGTTCAAGGCCAGCCTGAACTGCTAGCGAGACCCTCAGCCACTTAATGAGACCCTATTTCAAAATTTTAAAAATAAACAAATAAAAAGTATATAACTCAGTGGTAAAGTACTTCTGGGTCCTATCCCCAGTGTAGAAGAAAAAAAAAATGTTACCTTTTCCATAAAACTCTTAGATGTCACTGGAAAGACAGAAGAATTCAATTTTCAAACATCAAAATAAGTTTCAGTAGGATGGCATTAAACTAGTTTATGTGTGATATCGCCTGTGAAATCCTGAGCACCTGAAAAAAGGCACTATGAGCACTGATCATCATCATCCTATGCCCTTGGCACGGCAGACACAATTGGCAATAAGAAATAAATAAGGGGTGGGGTTGTGGCTCAGAGGTAGAGCGCTCGCCTACTATGTGTGAGATGCTGGGTTCGATCCTCAGCATCACATAAAAATAAAATAAAGATGTGTGTTTGCCTCTAACTGAAAAAATAAATATAAAAAAAAGAAAAGAAATAAATAGGTTCACATGTATGTTTTCCTTATGTCGATGGCAGGGGTGGGATGGGGGTCCTGTCCAACATGAAAGAGAAAATATAATGATTAAGGGTTTCAAGTTCTGACATCAGACAGACTTGAGTTCAAATTCTGTCTCCCTTATCCTTAGCTGAGTCCCCTTTGGGAAGGCTTTTAACAGATCCATGACTCAGTTTCCTCATCTGGTAAATGAGGATTATAAAAATCCATATAAACGGGGAGTAGAAGATAAGTACTCAGTAAGTGCTGCTATTTTATTGTTACTCCACACGCTATGGTGAAAATGTTGTTTCTCTTATTATAAGCAGTGTGATGAAAATATTTTTAAAATAAGTCCATAATGACAGGGACTAAAAGGGAACATGTGTTCGGGTAGTAGGATGGTAAGTAAAACATCCTCTTCTTTATTTCCTTCTTGGATAATATGGTTTTGTTTATGCAATTAAAAAAAAATTAAACATTTATTTTCCTTGGTGTTCAGCCAACTCTGGGGTGGTGACACCCATATGGACCTACCCCGCTCCATAGAAATGGCTGTTTCAACAGATGCTATGTGTCAGGCTCATTCTAAATATGTTTTTTTCTAATTCTCACAACAATCCTGCAATGTCAGGAATATTTTTCCCATTTAATAGATAAGAAAGATGAGAACTTAAGAAGTTAAATTATTTGTTCAGGGCCCTGCAGTTAGTAAGCAAGAAATACGAGAAACAGATCTTAGTCCAGACTCCCTTCTCCACCCCAAATTTCTATGTAGTCACTATTTTATAGACTATTTATAGTGAGAAGAACAAACCAGCAGCATCTAGACAAATCTTAGTTTCTGATACCATTCTCCAATAAAAGAATCCAGAGCGCCCTGGAGAAGTGATGGAAGTGATTGAAGCAGGAAATATACAAGACGAGCCCGAAACATCTTACAGTGCCAGAGAAAAGGAAATATCACCCCCCCACCACCCCAAAAAAAAACTTCTTAAAGGAAACCATACACACGCAAGAATGTGCAACTCCTTAGGGTCACAAGATCCAACTGAAAGAGCTTCCAATGGCCAAAGGAAAAACAATTTGATTGACAAAATTAAATAGAACTGGAATTTAGCCTGAAGTAGAAAATATCCATGAGTTCATACTTATATTAATGATTAAATAAAGAAACACATTAGGAAGAAGAGACAAATTTCCTACATAAAAGACTAACAATTGATATTCCAACCTCAAGGAAATGAAGCATGGCTCCTCAAGTGTTGACCATGAGTGGTGACTCCCTCCAGAGGGGACAGTAGGAACCAGGAGCAAAGAGTGACTTTACAGTGGGGGAAACCTGACAAATACTACCTCAGTCATTAAGGTCAGCCTCATCAGGGATGTCATGTGGACCTTGTGCACCCCTGCTACCATGTCATGAGAAAAATACTTTGCCTCTGTTGTCTTCCTCCCCCAAACCCATACTCTCAGTCTAATCATGAGAAAAAAAAAATGTCAGATGAATTCCACTAGTGGGACACTCTACAAAATGCTTGACCAATACATCTCAAAGCCATCAGGGTCATCCAAAACCAAGAAAATCTGAGAAACTGTCACAGCCAAGGATAAGGGAACATGACAGATGCATGTAATATGATGTCCCGAATGGGATCCTGGAAGAAAAAAATATGGTAGGTGAAAACTAAGAAAATCTAAAGAAAAATGTAAACTTCAGTTAATAGTAGTATATCTGTATTGGTTAATTATTTGAGGCCAATGTTCCACATGAGTGCAAAATACTAACTGTAAGGAAAACTGGGTGGTAGGATATATGGGAACTCTGCGTTATCTTCAGAACATTTCTACAAACTCAAAACTGTTCTAAAATTAAAAGTTTGAGGACAAGTTTGAACTCTAGAGAGAACCAGGAACATAGACTTAAAATGAGTTTCTTGTTTTGAAGAGAAAAAAAATGACAAAACCCTTAGCTGGAATAACTAAGAAAAAAGAAGACAACTCAAATTTAAAAAATCAGAGAGAAAAAAAAAAGGAGACATTACAAATGATACCAAAAAGTTAAAAGGAGCACTAGAGATTATCATGAACAACTACAAGCCAACAAATTAAATGACCTTAAAAAAAATGGACAAATCCCTGGACATAGGGAACTTACCAGCACTGAGTTGTAAAGAATAGAAAACCTGAACAGACCAGTAACAAATACCAAAATGAATCAGGAATCAAAATCTCTTCCATTAAATAAAAGCCCAGGACAGCATCACTGCTAAATACTATCAAATATTTAAAGAACTAATGCCAATTCTTCTCAAATTATTGCAAAAAATACTGAAGGAGAGGAAAATCTTTCAAACCAATTCTGTGAGGTCAACAGTACCTTGATACTAAAACCAGACAAGGATAACACAAAACAAAAAAGCTACAGACCAGTATCCCTGATGAACATAGAGGTAAAAATTTTCAACATAATAATAGCAAACTGGATCCAGCATCACATTTAAAAGATTATTAACTATGGTCAAATGAGATTTGGCCTAAGGATGGAAGCATGGTTCAATATATGCAAATCAACAAGTTCAATACACCACATCAACAGAACGGAGGACAAAAATCATATAATCATCTCCACAGACTAGAAAAGAACTGAATAAAGTTAAAAATCCCTTTATGGTTAAAAACTCAACAAATTCGGTATAAAGGGAACATGCACCCCAAGATAATAAAAACCATTAAAAACAAGCATACTACAAAGTAGGGAGAAGCTGAAAGCTTTCTCCCTAAGCTATGGAAGAAGCCCTTTTACCTCTTTTACTCAACATAGTACTAGAAGTCCTCACCAGAACAATTGAACAAGGGACATAAATAAAAAGCATCCAAATTGGAAAGGAGGAAGTCAAATTATCACTGTTTGCAAATGACAAAAGACTCCATAAAAACTGCTGTAAATGAATTTTTTTTGGGGGGAATTGTGCCATTTTACCATCTTTTTTTTATTGGTTGTTCACAACATTACAAAGCTCTTGACATATCATATTTCATACATTAGATTCAAGTGGGTTATGAACTCCCATTTTTACCCCAAATATACATTGCAGAATCACATCGGTTACACATCCACATTTTTATATAATGCCCTATTAGTAACTGTTGTATTCTGCTACCTTTCCTATCCCCTACTATCCCCCCACCCCTACCCTCCCATCTTCTCTCTCTACCCCATCTACTGTAATTCATTTCTCTCCTTATTTTTTCCCATTTCCCTCACAACCTCTTATATGTAATTTTGTATAACAATGAGAATCTCCTTCCATTTCCATGCAATTTCCCTTTTCTCTACCTTTCCCTCCCACTTCATGTCTCTGTTTAATGTTAGTCTTTTCCTCCAGCTCTTCCTCCCTGCTCTGTTCTTAGTTGCTCTCATTATATCAAAGAAGACATTTGGCATTTGTTTTTTAGGAATTGGCTAGCTTCACTTAGCATAATCTGCTCTAGTGCCATCCATTTCCCTGCAAATTCCATGATTTTGTCATTTTTTAGTGCTGTGCAATACTCCATTGTGTATAAATGCCACATTTTTTTATCCACTCATCTATTGAAGGGCATCTGGGTTGGTTCCACAGTCTAGCTATTGTGAATTGTGCTGCTATGAACATCAATGTGGCAGTATCCCTGTAGTACGCTCTTTTAAGGTCTTCAGGGAATAGTCCAAGAAGGGCAATAGCTGGGTCAAATGGTGGTTCCATTCCCAGCTTTCCCAGGAATCTCCATACTGCTTTCCAAATTGGCCGCACCAATTTGCAGTCCCACCAGCAATGTACAAGAGTATCCTTTTCCCCACATCCTCGCCAGCACTTGTTGTTGTTTGACTTCATAATGACTGCCAAAATGAATTTAGCAAAATTAGAGGATATGAAATCAACATACAAAATCAGTATGGTTGCTATATGCCAATATCAAGTTTCTGGGAAAAAATAAGGAAAGCAATCTCATTTCTAGAAGTTACAACTAGCACATCTAGCAATAAATTTAAAGAGGTGAAAGATCTCTACCACAAAAATTATGAAACATTTATGAAAATATTAAAGGGAACACCAATCAATGGAAAAATGTTCCATGTTCAGGTTCTAGAAGAATCGATACTACTAAAAAGGTTTCCACACAGCAGGGCAAGGTGGTGCACACCTGTAATCCCAGCAGCTCAGGAGACTGAGGCAGAATAGACAAGTTCTATTCAAAGTCAGCCTCAGCAAAAGTGAGGTGCTAAGCAACTCAGTGAGACCCGGTCTCTAAATAAAATACAAAATAGGGCTAGGGATGTGGCTCAGTGGTCAAGTGCCCCTGAGTTCAATCCCTGGCACCAAAAGAAAAAAAAAAAAAGATTTCA
Organism: Ictidomys tridecemlineatus; assembly: GCF_052094955.1. Lineage (NCBI taxonomy): Eukaryota > Metazoa > Chordata > Mammalia > Rodentia > Sciuridae > Ictidomys > Ictidomys tridecemlineatus. The sequence goes on from NC_135479.1 coordinate 126,305,450, forward strand.
CACTACTCAAAGCAATCTACACATCCAATGCAATCCCTATCAAAATACCAATGACATTTTTCATAGAAGTAGAAAAAACAATAATTGAATTCATCAAGAGCCATTTTAAAAAGCTGAATAACTAAGTCAATTTTGAGCTAAAAGAGTCAAGAGTCACACTAACTGGCTTCAAAATTATACTACAAAGCCATAATAGTCCAACAGTGCTACTAGCATTGAAGCTGCCACCTGAGTCAATGAAACAGAATAGAAGGCCTAGAGTCAGACTCCACATTCCACACCTACTGACCCCAAACAAAGGTGCCAAGATGGACAAGGGTTGGTCTCTTCTATAAGTGGTTCTGGGAAAGTTGAGTACCCACATGCAGAAGAATAAAACTGGACCCTGTCTCTTACAATATACAAAAAAAAAAAAAACTCAAAGTGGACTAAAGTATTAAATGTAAGATTTGAAAGTATAAAACTACTCGAAGAAAAATCTGGACATTAGAATGGATGAGGGTTGTTTTTGTTTTTTATTGTTGTTGTTGTTGTTTGTTTTGTTTGTTTGATTATTTGTTGTATAGCCCACAAAAGTACAGGAAGCCAAAGTAAAAAGAGACAAAATTAAACCAAACCAAAAAGCTTCTACACAAGAGGGAAAACAATCAACAGAGTGAAGAGACCATCTACAGAATGAGAGAAAATATTTACAAGCTACATATCTGACAAGGGGTTAATATCCACAAAATATAAGGAACATAAATGCCCAACAGCAAAAACGTGAATAATCTGATTGTAAAATGAGCAAATAGATATTTCTCAAAAGAAGACATACAAATAATCAGTAGGTAAATGAAAAAAATGCTCAATATTACTAATCAGGAAAATGTACATCAAAATCACCTCACTCCAGTTAATGGCTATTATCAAAAAGATAAGATAGGGGCTAGCAGTACAGCTCAATGGTGGAACATGGGCATAGCATACTTGAGGCCCTAATTTCAATCCCCAGCACACACAAAAAAAATTAGTAAAGGCAATCATTACACACTATTGGAAAACAGTATAGAGGTTCCTCAAAAACTTAGAACTAAAACTACCATATGACCCAGCAATCCCACTAGTAGGTATACCTCCAAAAGAAATGAAATCAGTATATTGAAGAGACATCTGCACTTCCATGTTTACTGTAGCACTAAATCACAGTAGCCAAGAATTGGAAACAATCTGTGTCTACCAACTAATGAAGGGATAAAGAAAATGTGGTATGTACACACGATGAAATATTATCCCACAAAAAAAAGAATGAAACCCTGTCATTTGTGACCCCATGGATGCAACCAGAGGCCATTATGTTAGATGAAATAAGCCAGGCACAGAGAGACAAATAGTGCATGAAATCCAAAAAACGTTGATCTCACAAAAACTGAGAATAGAGCAGAGGCTGCAGAAAGGAGGGCAGAATGGGCAAAGGTTGGTACTGAATTAGAGTAAGACAAGGTAAATAAGTTCTGGAACTCTATTGCACAGTTCAATGACAGTAAGTAATAATAATGACAACAGATAATAATAGTGATGTACATTTCAACAAAGCTAGACGAAAGGATTTTGAATGCTTTTGTCACAAAGAAATGTTAAATGTTTGAGGAGATAGACTTGCCTGCTCTGAGTTAATGTATACATGAATCAAAACATCCTGTGGCTTATTTCATTTACTATAATGCTCTCAATTCCATTTTCCTGCAAATGACATAGTTTTATTTTTTCTTTCTTGCTGAATAAAAATCCATAGCCAAACTCAGAAAGGCAAGGAGCAGGTGCTTTCTCTCATATAGGGAAGCTAGAGAGGAAAAAGGAAAAGAAAGGTAGGGAGATGGGAATCTCATGAAAATAGAAGGGAGAGCCAGAGGGTAGAGAAAGGGGATCAGAGGGAAAGTGGAAATACTGGAGAATGATATTGGCCAAATCATATTGTTATATTGTGTGCGTGTACAAATATGAAACAACAAATCCCACCTTATGTACAAGTATAATGCACTGATAAAGAAATAAATAAATAAAGGAGAAAATAAACATCCTATGGTGGCCTGTAAAATGTACAGATTTTTTTGTGTCAGTGTAAGTGTTATGGCTTGGATATGAGGCTTCCCCCAAAGGCTCCTGTGTTAATGCAGAAATGTTCAGAGGTGAAATGATTCGATTTCGAGGGCTGTAACCTGATGGGTCCATCCCAGTTGAATTGACTAAATGTAGGCAGGTGGGATGTGGCTAAAGGAGGTGATCACTGGAGGGTTGCCCTGAAAGGGTTCGTCTTCCCTGTGGCCCCTGGCCTGCTTCTCTTTCTCTGTTCCTGGGTCACCATGTGTTGAGTAGCTCCATACTGTCATCCCCTTCCACTATGATGTCCTGCTTTATGATGGGCCCAGCCACAGACTGAATCTCTAAAACCGTGAGTCAAAATAAAATTTCCCTCCTCTCAGTTGTTCTTCTCAGGTATCTTGGTCACAAAGACACAAAGCTGACTAATAAGAAAGGGATTCTCTTGTTTTCTTGGTGGCACTTTGAAAAGTACCACCTTACTGAATGCTTGCATACCATCGCATTTTAAAGCATATTCACCTAACTGAGCAGCTATGTGGCGATCCTAAGTAAGGGATTAATTTGCTAAATCATAAAGCTATTCATTCCATAGTTATCTGATGATGTCTATCATTGCTCCCCATTATATTTCTCATAGCACATATTGTTCTGTTTCCTTATAGCCCTTACCCCATGTAACTAATTTATCTGACAATTATCTTCTCAGTGTCTATCTTCTGCAGTCCTCCACAAGTTCAAGAAGAGACAGCTTTCACCACCGTATTCCCAGAACTTAGCAGAGTGGCACCTACTATGTGCTCAATAAGTATTTGCTGAATGCATGAATGTTCCTTGGGGTCCACAGTAAATGACAATCCTGGGCTTTCTGAAGACTTTGATGTTGCTGGGACAAATGGAGTTTCTCTCTCAATCTTGCAGGCTCTTGGGTCCCCATTCAAGTCCTCAAATACCATTATTTCTACACCTTTCAAATAAGATCTGAGAGAGGGATTTTCCCTGTTGTAATCAGATCTGGTCCTGGAAAACTCTGAAGTTACCTAAAAACCAAGGAAATGATAAGAGTCACATATTTTCTTTTGTGTGGCTCATCGTTAGCCTAAGAACTGAGTCGAGCTAGTCCAGACATCACAAGAAAACCTAGACTCCTGAAAACCACAGGAAACATGTGGCCAAAAGCACGGTGGGAAAAAAAAAAAAAAAAAAAAAGAGTCAAACAGATTTCATTGAGGGCACTTGGTCTTAAGTCTCTCTGGTACATCAATCTTCATTATTGTTATTTTATTCTATCAGTGCATTCCAGGTCACAGCAAGTTAGTAATTTTGCCATATCTTTCACTGCCTGGCTTTATGTAAGTGCTGCTAAGAATAAAATTAAGCAGTGGGAGAAAAACATCAGTTTGGTATCTAAATTTAGAAAACTTGATGAATAAATCTATTAAATCCATTGTGGGGAGAGAGAAGAGCAAATCATTCCTCATTGGAAAGATAAAATAAATAGAAAATAAAAGGTGATTGTCTTTATAATTTAGAACAACAGATTTAAATGTAAAGCCCCCCCCCAACACACACACACCCTCTTTTATTTACAAATGAGTATATTGGTTGATTGTGTATTTTCATTCACATAACCCTCAACTTGAATTTTTAAAAAGACATAAGCCGAGGCAAGAAACCATGCAGAAAATCATTCTCCAGCCCTGGATTCTGTATTTACCAGGCAGGGGAGGACCTTTAGGAGATTCTGCTGATGTGATATAAATCATCTTCTGGATCATGGAAAGCAGGTGCCCAACAGGCTGCTCTGCAGACATCTGGCAGGCTTTCATCCTCACACCCACCCTCCCTCGAGCAACATCTGGCAGCCTCTTCATCCCTGCGCCCCACCCCCTCACCAACTGCCTCCCAACATCTGCCACACACTTCCCTTAACCTCAGAAGCACATCCAGTCAAAAGCTCAAAAGCACAGTGTTCCAGGGGTGGTGACCTAGAGTTCCTTGCTGGGTGGGAGCGGGGCAAGGTTTGTTTTATTTATTTATTTATTTCCTAAACTTGAAATGAATACACAATTCCCCTGGAAGTATGCTTCTCATGTCTTGCTGGTTCTCACCGAGAAGCTTGCTTAAAATTGAAATCCGTGGTTACTATCAACCTCTATAAAAGTTTCAAATCACCCGAGAATTGGAGGGAACAATCAAAAAAGCATAGGGAGAAAAAAAAAAGAACAATTTTATGCTGATGACATGCATCCTATGAACAAAGAGAATTAATTTTGATTGGGGGAAAAATGGACAAAATACTGTGTCTTCCCTGTAAAGTACAAATCGCTTAGAGAAAGTGCTTTAAACCTAATCTAAAAATGTCTTGAAACCTATTTAAGGAAGCCAGTGCTATTTAAATTTCACATGAATCTAGAAATTCCTTCTTAGTACCTCTAACACTTTATGGCACTTACTTACTGGTTTATAACTCCATCTCACATGTGGCTTCCCCTGGTTCTGAATGGAAGGTAGCCTGCTTGTAGGGTTTGCCCCTGAAACCTCTTCTCCCTAGAGTAAACCACCTGACTAAGGCTTCCTACTGACAAGCCTGCATTCCTTCTATACTGCTCTGATAGGTTGCTGTTAACCATTTCAACGTATTTACCTTGCGATGTCAGATGTCACCAGAATGAGTTAGTTCCCCAACCACTTCCTCCCACCCCACCCCGTCCCCCCCACACAAACATAATCCTCCATACCCTCCTCTCCTTATACCAAACCCTAGTCATTTCCTCTAAATGAAGAGAGGTTTACCCCTTCTTTTTCAAGGGGATCCTAGATAAGACCAGGTAACCCTGAGTGATTTGGGCACAGGTGAATTCCTGCAGTCCTGGCTTCTGATGAAATAGACATTATAAACTCCATCCACTCTAGGCTTTGGCTGGAGGCCACAAGGCTGAATATATCACAGAGACTTCATAGGCCAAAGCCCTTTCAAAACATTTTATCATTTTATTAGCACTTAAATTAGTAATTACTTCTAGAACATTATTTAGGTTCTGTGGTAGTGTGCAATTTCTTATTTAAAAGTTTAGATATGCCTAATAATCATTCATTAGTTGAAATTCCTTGCACATATATTTGTCTGGTTTTTTTTTTCCCCCATTGATGCTTTATTCTAGTCCCAGGAGGGCAATAGGACAAAGAGTTCTAGCGGGAAATCTTCCTGCTTATTAGTCACGAGGGAAATAAACTGTTAGGTTAGAATAGATGAGTATCGTAAATGGCCTTTGCATGTTGAAGATATCATTAGCAAGATGATGGTGGTATAAATAAAGTCTGCAGAGAGAGCAGAACAAGCTGAACTAGAACACAGCATACTGGACAGAGCATCAGCAGGAGGGAGAAGACTCAAATTCCTGTGCAGATTCTCCATTATTTGGCTTTGTGATGTCAGGCATGACACTTGCCTCTTTGGGTCTTGGGTTATCTCATCTATAATGACTATGTTTGTCATATGTATTTTTCTTTACTTTTTATTATGAAAAAATTCAATCATAAAAGTGAGAATAGTATGATTAACATAGCTTCAAAAATTATCAATATATCAGAAGAGTCCGTGCACATCTATAATCCCAGTGATTTGGGAAGCTAAGACAAGAGGATTGCACATTCAAGGCCAGCCTGGGCAACTTAGTGAGATCCTGTCTCAAAATTAAATATCTTTAAAAGGGCTGGGGTGAAGCTCTGTAGTAGTGTGCTTACCTAGAATGCTTGAGGCCCTGGGATCAATACCCAGGCAAGGGAAATCAATATATCTTGTTTCATCTCTTCTACCACCTAATTTCCCTCCTTCCTTTCCTGCTGATGTTTTTAAAGCACACCTACACATCATAACATTTCATCTGCAGATACTTGAGTATTTCTAAAAGATAAAAACTTTTGCCTTACCCATGTTATCATCATTACATCAAAACAAACAAACTGACAAGACCAAAATCAAAAAAGAATAAAGCTGCTTAGAAATAGTTCCTTCAAACCCTTTCAAATCAAGGCCAAAGCCTCCCACAGGATAGACTGGAGGCAGGTACAGCCACACACTTCTAAATATGAAGGTTTTTTTATTCAGTGCTATAATCATGGAAGAATATCAGAATTTTTACCTGATAGACGTCATTGGTCGCCAATTCTGAACTATATGCCAAAGAGGAACATCAAAAAACATAAAGAGGATTGAGTAAGGATCAACCAGTCAGATTCTTCATGAAGCACTGAAGAATCAGAATTATTCTTTCTGAAAAGGAGATACACCAACAGAAAAAATTAAAAGCAAGAATCATTCATTCATCCACATATTCTTTCATTCATTCACTCAACACTTGCCTTGTATCAAAGGATGATGGGGAATGATGGGAATACATGTGAGCAGGACACAGAGGATCCCCCGTAAGAACCATAGCAATAAGTTAGTCTTCATTTTTAGTTATGGAAGAATCAATAGTCAGCTAGACGTGCAGTGGGAACACTAGCAAAAAATTGCAGTGGGTTCCTGAGGGGGCATTTGTAACCTCCTTTCAGATGCAGGAGAATTCTGTTTTTGTTCAGAGTGGTCTGAATATGCATAGGATACGGAAAATATTTCATTATCTTTAAATCCTAAGATTTCACACACTCTAATTTGGCAAGAAAGTTATGAAATATAGAATAGAGACCATGAATACTATCACCTGTGGTTTGCATCTGTGTGATAGTGGGAGTTATTCTACAGTTAAAGGTAAAATTACCTTAATAATTTGGATTTTTTTTCTTCTTTTAAATAGAAAATATAAAACATGACCTAACTTTACCACTCCAAACAGAAGCCATAGGTGTGTGAAACACAACTGGAAGCTATGTGGAGGCCCATTAAAACTCCCTTCAATCGCCCTTCCCCCCGCGTTCCTGCTCCTGGGACATCAGGCTCTATTATGTGGTAACTATAAGATCTGTAAGTTGTTGGATCACAATAATTTTGATAATAGCGGTTTGAAAGCCGGTGACTGAGAAAGACCACCTGAGATAACTCACACTCCTATAAAAGAACAGCTCTGGGCCAAATCATGATGTGAGAAATGTTTGCCCTGAATGACCTCTTCTTACTCTTCCCCTCGACCCCCAACCCGGTCTGCATTCACACTGGTGGCAGCTCAGACCCTCCCTTAGAGAAGGCTCGGGCTCCTCACGTGTCCTTCTTCTCCTGCCTCCCACATACCCCCAAACAGAGAAATACTGGCACCTATGTCTCCATCCTTTACCATGAAACTAAACTTTAAAAAAAAAAAATGGGAATAAAAATAACTGACTTTGGTTGGTCCTGAATGTATATTATTTTCTCTCTCTCTTTTCATTTTTTTCCCCCCTGTCCTCCTAAATACATCAACTGGTCATTAACTGGTATGTAGATAGCACTGACTTCACGGACCGCTTTCAGATACATTCTCCAGTTTAACTTAATCTCCGCAACATATTTGAGCAGATGAAGGAACCAAGGTGCACTCAGACTTAGTAGCTTCTCCATGATCACCGGACACTAAGAGGCAGAGTTATTTCTTGATCTCAAAACCTATTTCGACATCTGGAACCTGAGCGCTTAAGCTGTGCCCAGTGAACACAGGTAGGACCTCGCCCTGCTCCACTGGGAAGGATGCAGCCCCATCCAAGGACAGCAAGGGGGGCTGCCAGTCCTCTATACTTCTGATTCCAAATGTTTTGTGTTGTTGCTGCTATTGGCTTTCATTTGTTTTGTTTTGTTCCACCATCTTGGCATCCTTAGCTAAGCTCCCTTTAATGTTACAAGTCCCTTCACTGAAGACACCTTAGACCTGTAGCCCCAGAGGAGCAAAGCCCCCCAGTCGCATCATAGGTGCACACGTTCAACTGGTACTCCAGCCAGATCTTCATTCCCAGCTTGTTGGGTGAGAGGGCCACATCAGACACAGAAAAGAGAAGGTCTTTGTCTCCAGTACCAACTTCTGCACTCCTGATTGACTTGGTAGAGATTCAGAAAGATCAAAGGAAGCACAGGGCACAGATGCTGGATTGAAATGAGTTGTTCTTGATTCACCAAAGAGTGAAGATAGTGCTGTATGCTTTAGAAAGGGCTCTGGCTGCCTAACACTAGCCCAGGGGGAGCTAAACTGCCTGGGGCTTCACTACACAAGTGTTTATGTTGAAGGGAAACTGGCTAGATTTGTGTAAATCCGAGTCTGTATGATGACATCTAAAAGGAGCCTCCTAGACTGGGATTCCTAATCCTAGATCTCACAAGCTCTGTGATCCAAAATAAATCACTTAACTTCTTTGGACCTCAATTCCTTCATCTGTAAAATGGGAACACTGAGAAGAGAAGGTATGGGCTGAATTAGAGCTTCCATTTTTACCACCACCCAAGGGACACTGTGCTATATTCCTCTCTGGAAGGATGTAACTTTGCACAAAGAGTTACCAAATCCTGGCTCTACTACTCACTAGCTGCATGTGTCTGAGCTACTTACATTTCTAGACCTATTTTATTATTTATAAATTTATTATTTATAAATTTATTTTATAATAATTATTATAAAATAATAATTATTGGAATACCAAATGAATAAGTGCATGTAAACTGATCAGCAGCATGTCCGGCATACAGTAAGTCCTCAAAAATGTTAGTTTCTATTACATTTAAACAAGTTTCTTATTTTTACTGTAAAGAGCCCTTAGATCCATGTGCATCAAGAATGAAAATGATTTTTTTATGCCTTTTAAGCCTTCAGACTTTTGTGCAAATGTGGAAAAATTCTTCTCCAACTCATAAGGTCCAAAAAAGTTTGATGAAAAACACTCTTTGCCTTGTCATGGACCCTCATTTTTTTGTGATACTGCATTCAACCAGCTCTGAGCTGGTTGACTGAGCAGCAGTCTGTGTCAAGCACATCCAAAAAAAAAAAAAAAAATGCAAATGCTTAAAAAAGATCACCAAAGCAAAACCTACATAAAGAAATATCCTCCTAATTTCTTTATTTTTTTGACACTGTTATTTTACACTGCCAGTTCTTAGATGCAGCTATTGAAATTAGTCCAGCAAGAAGGGTGAGTAGGTGTTGTGTTGTTGGTTTACTCAAAAAATATTTATGACCATGCATTCTGCACATGATGCTGTGCAAATCTGAGGTAGAGGCAGATTAGCTAATCCCCAGCTCTTAGGAGTTTATAGGCTTGTAGAAAAGATGCTGCATGCAGAAGCACAGATCAGCCAAAACAGTATTCATGTGCCCTAAAGGAGGTACGAACTAAAACAAAAAAATGAAAATTGACTCTGACTGTAAGAAATGAGAAAAAAACAAGGACAAATTTTTGAAGAGGGTGGTGTTTAATCTGGTGCTTTATTGGTGGACAAAGTGCCAATGATAAGATGGGGTTTTAGGATGCGGAGTCCCCAGGGTCTCCCAAGAAGCAGGAATGACAGCGCTCAGCAAAGACTGGAAGAGCCAAATCCATGTCTAGGACACATGGCAGAGTCCCATCTGCTAAGCGTGTGAGGTAGAAGGGAGCAGTAGTACAAAGACTGAGGAAGGCAGTAGGGAAAGGAGATTCCCCCTGAACTGAGGTTGGGCATCAGCTGATCAACAAGGGCAAAGCACTGAAGATCTGAAGAGCAAAGGATGCTTTCAGAAAATCCATCTGGCACCAAGAGAAGAAACTTATTATCTTTCTTCTAAAGCTAAGACAGGATCATTGAGGGCTTACTGTCCTCTAATGCAACATACCAGTGGAGAATCTTCTTCTTGAAAACTGTGCTGTTACATTTTCACCAAGAGATAGTATGCAGATTATGGCTAGAGTTTGGTAAAGATCTCTAGAGGTTTTCTATGAAAGCAACACATTCATGAACATGGCCAATTTCTCCTATTTACTGAGAAAAGTCCTATAGCCCATGTCCCTCAAGACAATTTTGTTTTTCCTCAATGTTCCTAAAAGATGCCATAGTCCTCCCTAGTAGTATATTAAATATTTACATGAAAGCATTATATTGAAGCTGACAGCCCTAGGCCTATGTATCATGGCAGGTACAAGACACCTATCACAAGCCTAAAGAAACTCACAGTAGCTTAGCCCCTCTACATCCTGGCTTCAAATTCAGGTTGCACCATAAATTAAATGGGTTATATAGCCTCTGTCTATCTCCTGGGAACATTTGTTTGATTTACAAAAACATGCTACAATTTGACACTCAGTATAATTGGGATTTACTACTTGGAACAATGTCCCAGACAGAATCCAAATGTACTAAAGTCAAACCTGAATTTCTCTCCTTTCCTCCTCTTTCTTACTGCTCTCTGATTTCTTCCTCCAGAGACCATGTGGGCTGGAAATTCTAGTAAATAAATCCCAGATGTCAGGGTGCTCTTCCCGAAATCAAACAACAGAATACCCACTTTAGCCACCACTATTCTATGTGTAGAGAGTTGAGATCACAGTTAATCTGGTCTGTTCCCCAACAGACAGTGCTAGAAGATGCCCCATTCCAGGGAGAGGTGCTGAGTATTTACCAGTGCTTCTGCTAATAACCATTAAAGTTATTACAGTTACTTAAATAAAGTAGAGCATAAATACACAGAAGAAACTACTGCTCAAAACATAACAAAACGTTCTCACTTCCCAAGCACAAAAGCATTTGCCCATGCATTTTAAATCTGTTTAATTCTTGTTTTAGGGGGCCTTGTGACAGTCTTCCAAAAGTTAGCTGCCAAAACTGTGACTATATTTAGCTATTTATCACACACCAACTCAAGGTGGTGCAAGTTGTAGACACACAGAAAAAGCAAAGAAGATCGGAGCTCATTAGCAAGGGAGGCCAGAAAGCTTTAGGAAAATTCTGAAGAGGGAAATATTTATTAGATAATTCCAGGTTGAGGCATTCTGAGACCGGGTAGGGGAGACTAAGCTTATAAACAGAATAACACTATTAGTTAAAGTTGTATTTGACAATGAAAAGGAGGCGATAAGTAGAAAGACTCCAAACTCCAAGGTAAATAGATGAAGTCTTTGCTTTCTGAATCCTTTGGTTTAATATGGTTGACATGTTTCAGGTGACTCACAGCCTGGAAATGCAAGGGGAAAAATGGAGTCTGAATTTATTTCTCTACCGAAAAGTTACATGTGCCATTTTGGAAAAAAATTTACCAGTTTCAACAGGGTCGTATCTAGAAAAATGACAGCTTCCTGTGAATGTGTAGCAATAAAGCAAGGCAGAGATGGAGTCATCATTGACCCGGAAAACAAGGAGGGCCTCTCCAAACTCCACACGTAAATGGCCACACCACATTTGGTTTCTTCTTAAGAGCAACTAATTTTGATTCGAGTGAGAGGCCCAATTTAAGCTTAGCTTAAAAGCTGCTTCAATTATTTATTAGCAGTTTATACCCTCATGAGTGATTATTGAAGAATGCCGGAGAAACAGACATTGAAGAACATCTATTCAACTTTATATTCCGAGCCCCCCCGACATTTGATTTTATATCTTGGTTTGGTGAAGGTAGGAGAGGGAGAGCCGTTCGGGTTTTCCTTCATTTCTTAGAATAGAAGTAAAAACTCATCGCATGGTGCACTTAAAATTAAAAGAATAATTTTACGTGTCCCATAAAGTCACATATAACCCTAGGAGACAAGGGGTCCCTAACTGTACCTCCAGATTGATCAGTGACAATTCATTTCTATTTTCTTTCCCAATGCACTTCCCCCTTGCCACCACCCCAAACCAAACAGGCTACTTTTTGAATTAAGATTTGCTTAGGGGGGCCTAAATGGAGTAACATAGATGAGTAAACAGTGTCACCTAGTGGACTAGGTGACACTAGGAAAAGAAGAAAACTAGTGAATCTGCACAATGGAAATGCCAGACCAACTGCAAGCCTTGGGCCACATTTCCCCCTCATTCTCGCTCTCTGCTATCAACCATAAGCAAACTAGTATGTTTCCTCAAGGAAATAACCAAAAACCAACTACAAACAAATAAACCGAAAACCCCCACAGCTTTCCTTCACCAGGTCTCTAGTTCCCTGAAGAAGGGCCCACCCAAATAAAAATAGCAGCTACCGTTTATTGGTCATTTACCATGAGCCAGTATTTTGCTTTACAGGTAACATCTCACTTAACCATCAGGAAGTGCGGTTATTTGCTAGGGAGTGGATGACTTATTCTGTCGAAGGGCATGGAGCCTGATTTGATAACCATGCTGTTACATCCTCTATGTGGAACCCCACATGCAGCCCTGAGGCAAGCAATGAACCCAGAAGAGGGGATATGTGTAATAACATAATAATTAGATGCATATTAAGCACTTACTAAGCCCCAGATTATTTAGGGGATATAAAAATGAACTGATATGGATCCTGTCCTCTAAGAACTTATCATCTAAATGATAATTTAAATTTGTAGAGTACTTTAAAGCTATTACCATTTCAACCTATCTTCATAGCCCGATAAGGTAATTATGGTCCTGATTTTAGAAATGAGGTTTTATGATTCATCCAAGGTCACACAGATAAGAAGTGGCAGCTCTTCAGATTTAAGAGCATTCCCCACTTCACCTAATGCTGCCTCTTTTCCAAAGGCAGCTGACAGAGATCCATGGTTTTATGATGAAGCAGGGAAGGCCAAAGGCAGCTTACAGCTGACTCACAGACTTGTCACCATAGATTTAGGAGTGGAATGTCCTTTCTCTCCACTACTCCTCAAGCTGGAGAGGGATGACCATATACCAAATCTCCCAATAGATCAGATTAAAACAAACCATTTACATTTTGTGAGTCCTCAAAAAATGAGAACTGTGAGGGAATTTCCTCAATCTTAAAAAAAAAAAAAAAAAAAAAAAGAGCACAGGAAAAAAAAAAAAACTTACTAGAAACTTTTGTAATGGTGAGAGATACAAGATATTTCCCTGTAACAAGACAAAGCTATCCTTTCTAATCACTCAAGGTCTAAGCTAATGCAATAAGACAAGAAAAAGTAATTAAAGTATACAGATTAAAAAGAAAAAATAAAGCTGGATTTTCAGATGACATGATTTTTGAAGTAGAAAACTCAAAAGAATCTTTATTAAAAATCCTGAATCTAATAAGTGAATTTACTTTTCACACTATCAGCACCACAAAGAAAATTAATCTGTATAAACTATGCATCTTAAGGACTGCTTGAACCATGACTTGTACAATGCCTTCTTTAATATCCTTTGCCAGGTAATTCTCCATGTGCTTTACACATACTACCTCATTTCATTTCTTCAACAACTATATGAAGGAGTTTCTCCTGTTAGTCCCATTTAAATAGCTAAATAGAAACTAGTAAACTTTTCAACATGCAATGCTTCTTTTAAAAGTTTCACTTAGACCCATGGAGTACTTCTCTAAGTTTGGGAAAGATATCATAATTTTAGTGTCAGTTGCTTGATTTGTTTAAAAAAAGTGATATAATAAAGTAATTTTTCAAATTCAAAAAAATAAAAGTTTCACTTTGAGTTACTTTAGGTGATAAACAAGTTATAGCCTTTGTCTACCATAATATTCCATTCTTTCAACGTTTCAAAAAGCAGTTGTTTGGGAAAACAAGGTGTATTGTAAAGTCCTGGTGTAGGGAAAGAGACAGGAGGGTAATTCAATTCTGGAGCATCTCTGTAAATCCAATGTTCAATGACCAGTTCTCCATTTAAATAAAGGACAGGGAAGGAGAAAAGAAACAACAAAGAAAGCCCTGACTTGCAGTGTTGGTCAATTTTCATATGTAAACACTCTCACCATTGCTGATTATGAGGATCACAAAGTTCCTGAAAATTTAGCAATGAGCTTTCAATTCATCAATAGAAGCTGACTTTGACCCCTACCTCACACCCAGCACAGTGCATTCAAGAAATAGTTGGTGAGTGTCTAAATGAGTGAATTAATAGGTGCAGTCAAGTAAATTAGATAGAGGTCAGTATACAGTCTTCCTTGGGCTATATCATAATCAAGGCCTTGATGCTCAGTGGTGTCAGGGTCTGGATTTATCATGATGGTTGTGATCTGTGCTATAATTCTGTGACAGAGAAAGCAGTGTTATCACCATATCATGCATTGTTAATCACAATGTGAGTGTGAAAGGAGATAAGATTCTTGAGTATGTGTTGTCAAAGCAGGAAAAAAGATATTAGATTTGTTTTTATTCAATTTAGTCAAATGGAATATCCTTATAATTTTAAATGTCATTTAACATTTGAATGTTATTACTTTATTTCTTATAAGGAAAAAAATAGTTTTATTATGTCAGTCCAGGACTCTGACCTCTAACCTTTTGAAACAATAATTGAGAGAATTATTTTAATAACCAAATATTCTTCTTAGGAACTCAATTGGTTTCATTGGAGCAAAATAGAAAGGGACCCAACTGCCCCTTGTCACTGGGTATGTTTTCCTGCTCTCAGAAGTGACTTCTTGTAGCATACACTGGATAAAGTGTCAGAAGGAAACTAATCATTAATTCATTCAAAAATAAGTGAATTTGGGCAGGGGTTGTGGCTCAGTGGTAGAGAGCTTGCCTAGCATGTGCAAGACACCAGATTCAATCCTTAGCACCACATAAAAATAAATAAATAAAATAAAGATATTGTATCCATCTATATTTTTTAAAAAAATATAAGTGAATTTGTTTCAATCTGATATCTATTGTGCATACAAATTTCATAACCTGAAGTGTGTAGACATTGAAGAATACCATTAAACTTTTATTTATTTATTTATTTATTTTAACTTTTACACCATTTTTTTTGAACTTTTTAATATTTATCTTTTTTTTAGTTTTTGGCCGACACAACATCTTTGTATGTGGTGCTGAGGATCGAACCCAGGCCGCACGCATGCCAGGTGAGCGCGCTACCGCTTGAGCCACATCCCCAGCCCACCATTAAACTTTTAAACAGCAAATGAGCAAGACCATCAGGGCCCTTTCTTAGCCAACATTAAGATCCATATCAAACTGCAGAGTCACTGCAGATGGGCTAATGGCTCCCAACCTAAGGTTGTCAGATAAAATACAGAATGTCAAGATAAATTTGAACTTCAGATAAACAATGAGTAATTATTTAGTATAAATGTGTCCCAAGCAAGCTCCCAATTTTGCATGCATCTTACTCATACTAAAAATGCATTTGTTAATTTATCTAAAATAAACATCTGTGTTTTTATTTGTTACATCTAGCAACCTTCTCCCAAGGACATATTTGCTTGGAATCATTCTAAAGTGAGTTTGAAATTTTAAATCGTTGCAATAATTAAATGTAAAACAAAGAAAAATTTAAGAGAATTCTCTTATAACCTTGAGTTTTGAAAGCTTTTCAAACAGACACAAAATTCAAACCCAAGGAAGAAAAATTATAAGATCTATTCCAAAAGAATCAAAAAATTTTCCCTAGAGAAAAACTAAGCCAAACAATAAAGCAAATGACACGAGGCAGAAATATTTGCTACTTGAAACACAAGTGCTGATCTCTCACATACGTGAAAAGTACAGGCGTGAAAGAAAGAACAGTGGTAAAGCACTTGCCTGGCATGTGTGAGGCACTGAGTTTGATCCACATAAAAAAGTAAATAAGTAAAATAAAAGCATTGTGTCCATCTATAACTATAAAAAAAATTTTAAAAAGAAAGATCATTTATCCAAATAAAAAATTCACAAAAATGTGAACAGAGCACTCACAGAAGAAAATACAGATACTGTCCTTAATAAGTATTTAAAAATAGTTGCCCAATTCACTCATGGTAATAAACATACAAATTAAAACTAGATAGTTTTTTTCCCCAAACTATCAGGTTGATAAAATTTCATAAATTTAATAATAATTAACTATGTTAGCAAGACTGCAAAAAATAGCACTTTTCTATGTTGCTAGAGAAAACGTGAATTGGTAGAATTTTTATCAAAGTCTATCTGGCAGTATTTAGCAAATCCTCTAAAACTTATTCCAAAGACCCAGCAATTTTACATCTAGGAATTGATACTAGAGAAAAATAAATGCAATAAGAATTATGCACAAAGATATGCAGCATTGTTATCATAAAAACATTTTTCAACACACTAAACAATCATCAACAGGGCATTGACTAAAAAATTTTGGGTACATTATACAAAGAGAATTAAGAAACTCTTACTGTGTTGATATGGAAATATCATAAATTATTCAAATTAAAAGTAAGGAATGGATAGCATTTTACTATTCTTGAAAAAAGAGACAGAAAAGGAGTATGTATTTGTATTGACTTTTATTTGCATTAAAAATATTTCTGATTGAGCTGGGCTCAGTGGTGCATACCTGTAATCACAATAACTCAGGAGGCTGAGGCAGGAGGATCGCAAGTTCAAAGCCAGCCTCAGAAAAAGTGAAGTACTAAGCAACTCAGTGAGAGCCTGTCTCTAAATAAATAAAATATGAAATAGGGCTGGGGCTGGGGCTCAGTTGTTGAATATTAGAGGATTTGCTAGATAATGCCTAAGTTCAATCCCTGGTACACCCCCCAAAAATTTCTAATTTAATAATAAAAAATCAACAATAGTATTTACCTGTCAGAGAGATAGAAATGGTTGGATGAGGGGCAGGGAAGTTAAAAAGTCTTTTATTGAATAGTTTTTATATGTTTTATATTTGAAACATGTGAATGTATTACCAATTCAAAACATTATAAAAATGGAAAATTAAAGTAATGTACAGTGATTATTCTGCACGTTCAAAAGCAGGAAAGCTTAAATTTTTAATTGAGGTTAAAATAATTTTTGAACTTCACTCTTATTCTTTATTTCACTGTGAAGAGCTAATGTTCCCACTTTTTATTTTACTCTGCAGAAGAATGGCATAGAGTGAGCACAGTTTCAAGACTTGACTCAATTCCACTCAGGCTGCAACTTATGAACCCTTAAAATTCCCCATCAAACTATAGGCTAGGTTATCAGCAATAGCAAAAATAAGTAGCTAGCACACATTGCCTGCAGGTAAAGCATTGTGCTAACTTCCTTGCTTCAGAAAAAGTCACATCCCTTGCACTGATGGGCTTATGTGGAAGGCATTGTGTATGAATTTAAAAGGTAAAAGTTGCCACAAGCATTATAGACAAAAACATCTTAAAGAATCTTAAAGAGAATTAATCACCATACTTTATGTAGGAGGAGAGCTCCGATCTGAGCCTTAAAAGGTGAAAACTTCGAGCAAGAAGAGGAGCCATTTCAAGCAAGGGAATATGAGAGAAAAGGCACAGAAGTGGAAAAATTTATACCTTATTCAGATCAATGAACAAACTATGGGCCTTCCACCCAAGATGCATGAAGGATAGAGATCATCACAGAAAATAATTAGAAAAGTGGTTTAAAAACCTGTAGCAAAGACTGCTGTTTGTCTACCTCCAAAGTCCTTCCTCCCCTTCCTTTTTTTAAGTAGAATACTGACTTTTGGATAGAAACATTAACAAGTGGAATAAAAGGTCACATTTCCTCAACTTCCTTAGCAGCTAATTGTAACCAAGTGACAGGGTTGTGGACAGCGAAATGAGAGAGGAAATGTCCTGTGAGATTCTGGGTAGTCTTAAAGTGGGGGAGGAATACCCCAAAACACCACACAGGACTATGAGAAGGAAGAGCTGGCTAGAGACACCTAGAGGCAGGTATGAAAAGATGAAGGACAGTTCTTTGCTCTCTGTCCAGCCCCAAGTGCCAACTGTGAGCCTTGTGGGAAACAGGGCTTCCATTAGAAGACAAAAGAGTCACTTTCATGAGGTCTTTGTGAGACTTTGGACCAGGATAGTGGTTTTTTGATGGCCAAGTAACAAAGGGCACTATAGTAAGAACCACAGCGCGGTTATAGAAGAAAAGAAAAGATAAATGTGAATCTATTTTTGGCATCTCACAGGTTTGCAGCCCTGCAACACACTAGGAAATCATCCTGGTGTGACCTAAGAGATTCATGGGAGCCATTCCTACGTGGCATGACAAATTTAAATTTGATGGCATGGATTAGAAGAGGTAGTTACGAGCCCTTGGAAGTTCCCACAGAGTAAATGAAGAGACTCTTAGGTGACACCAGAAGTACTGAGAGAGGCTCTTAGCACAGGAATGGAGGACTTAGGTCACATGGAAGAGCATAAACTTAGCCACTGAAATGTGAGTTATGCTATTAATGTCAACTTATTTTCTCAAAGCTTATTTGCCTCATAACAGCCTGCTACCTAAATGTCAGTGATTCTGAGATGAGAGCCCCCACTAAAGCAACAAAGGGAAAACATAGCCAGAGGGAGCCAGGACCTCCTCCATGGAGTTGAGATTTCCTTCCTGGGGATGGTTAACAGTGGTGACTGGGAAAGATGAATGACAACTAGGAACGATCCAGAACAGGAAGTAGCTCTATGGGAGGGAAAGAACACTGGACTTCCTTAGAAAATCTGGAGCCCTGAGAAAGGACAAGCTCTTAGTAACCTCACAGGAGTTTTTGACACCTAAGAGATAAAAATGGACATTAACCTGGAGAAGGACCCTAACCTCTCCACATAAATTACTTTAACAGCCTCCATAGTTTCTAGAACAGGAATAATTTGAGGTTTCCAGTACCATACCCAAACTGCTCACAGGACTGAGTCACATTCTTTGCTGTAAATCCCAGTGCAGGGAGAAGCTCACCTGCTTCTTCTACTAATATGTTGTAGCATCTGATGAAATAATGAAGGCTCCTAACTGCCCATAACACCACAAGTTCTGACATTTTGCCCTACAAGGATGAATGTGCTGCTGAAATAATATTCTTACATTCAAAACATTCTTATATTTTACATGGACTGCTTATCAAACTGAAACTATATTTCAAAAAGACCCTTCTAGCATCTGTTCAATTTAGCTAAACTACTCAGTTGATCATTCCCAATTTCCTCAAAAAGAATTTGATATGCAAAAACAGAATATTGATTTCTCACTATGAACATTACTTGGTGTGCACCACTAGGGTAGGAGAAGGAAAGGAAACAAACTTTGATGGTTGTCTCTTTAGAAGGTTCCATTGAACCAGAATAGAAAATCGTGAAATTTCTTTCGAAATATTGTCGCCCTAATATTTTCCACATTCAAATAGAATCTTTAGCTAACCAGAAATCTACATATTGTTTTATAGTATGTAGGCACATATATAACCAGTCATTTGTTAGTGATCCTCAAAAATTCTTTGAAATCATATATAGGAATCTGAACAACTAGTTATTTTAAATAACTCATGAGAGTAAACTCATTTCTTCCTGGCAATTGGCATAGCCTGGCATGTTCTTTTACTAAAGATTGTAAATAGCCAGAGGGAGCTAGGGCTATTTACAATTGTGAACCCAATCTTTAGTAAAAGAACATGGCAGAGACCACAGAGTAGAATTTGGCTTAAGAGAAACTAGGCTGTTCCCCAGATGACTTATTGCACATGGTATTTACTATTTGGTCTGATCTATTGGATTGCTATTTGGACCATTTGTCCCTTTGTTATTCAACAACCATTTATTGAGCACCTACTATGTACTCAGTCTTAGGCTGGATGCTTAGGATAAAGATATAAATAATATTTACATAGTCCCCACTCCCTTTAGGCCTAAAGTCTGATTGAAAAAGATGCTAATAGCTAATCTTTATGGAGTGCTTATTCTGTGGTGACCACTGTATTGTGATTTATGCATTTTATCTCAGTTCATTTCCACAATAGCTCAAGAGATAAGAACAATTTTTTGAAGTGGAGTTTGAGAGATCTGAATTTTCCATAAGCAAAGTAGGAGAAAAATCAACCCTACAAGTTGAGGAAATAACACAAACAAGAACAAGAAAGTGAAGCTTGTAGATGTGGTCTGACAGAATCAAGGTTGGGGGCGGGGCAGGAAGGACTGAAAAGTTCATTGGGAGTCTTAATTCCCAGGCTAACAGGGTTTGGAAATCTATTCAAATAAAATAGGCATGGATAATGTTTGACACTTCTTTCTGCTTTTATTTGGACTACTCAAGATTGTGAACTCAATCTTTAGTAAAAGAATATGGCAGAGACCACAGAGTAGAATTTGGCTTAAGGGAAACTAGGCTGTTCCCCAGGTGTCTTATTAATGAGCAGAGGCTACAGTTACAACTTTATTCAAGGAATCTACTAAGTGCCAGAGTTGAGTCAAAAATCTAAAGATGAAAAAGCAAACAATGGAATAAGTTCCATGCCTGTGAAAGCTTGTAACCTAGCAGGAAATAGAGAGACTATTTAATGAGAAATTGCAATTTAGCTAAGTCAGTACCTTGGGAAGCATGAAGCACGGGGGCACAGTGAACAGGAGTATCTGACTTAATATATTGGAGCCCAGGCCCCTGAATCAAAGGACTCTGAGAACTGAGGAGCAGAAGTTAGCCAATGTATAAAAACATGGCATTTGGGGGAACAGAGGGGAATACGGTGGGCACAAGTGTGGAGGAGGAAGACTTAGTATTATTCTTTTTCTGCAATTTGTGTTTCTTTCTCTGTGAACCACGTATCTCTCTTCTAATAGTCTTAGGAAATAAATGGAGGAGTGGACGGGAAGGTATGGGGTTAGAAAAAGGCCAAAACAAAATATAAAAAGAAGTAAGAAAGAAGAAGAGAAGGGAAATGAGCAGAGAATAATGGAGAAGAAAGAAAGGGGGTAGGATTGCATACACAGGCAGGGAAGGGAGGATGTACCTGCAGTTATTCCTAAGCCACAGGGCCCTGATAGAGACTAAAATGCTGAGAGCAGAGCAAGACCCAAGACCCAAAAGTGGTGTTTTTTTTTTTTTTGAGAAAGAATCTTTAAATAGAAATCAGAAAAAAGAAAACAATCATTGATCATCTAGTGTGTACTAGATATTTTCACGTGTCCTCATAAAAGCTCTGCTTGATGGATATTATTGCATTATTTAGGGGGAAAAAAAATCTAAGCCTTTGGAAGACGGAGTGGCCAAGTTGACACAGTCGGTAACAAATGGCAATGACATTCACACCTGGGTCTGCTTTAAAATCTCCGCTGATTCAAAACAGGGAAAACACAGGGACGAGAGGGTGGAGGACTGCACACAGCATGTGCCTTTCTCACCATTTTACTTGAAGCTCAGAAAAGAGTCATCCACATTTCAACAAAAATACAACCCTTGGAAATCATATAGGATTCACATTTATAAATATCTTTCATCTACTCCAGGCTCTACAAGTGATCTATGATCAGTGGTCATAAAGAAATAAGAAAAAAAAGTCAGATACATGAATTTTGACCCTAATCTTTTACCTTAGATTCACCAAGACTTTCTCAGTAATTTCAATTTAAAATGCAGAGACAGACACACATACATACACATTCACTTATATGAAAAGTTTTTAAAACTAATGTGATCATATCATGCATATTCAGTCCCCTTTCATATTAAATATAAGAATATTTAATATGCAAGGGGATATTAAAGAATACACTGGATTTACCTGATTCTTTTTACTTGATGAAGAATAGTTACTTTTATGGATGCATCATAATTTTTTATCTATTTGTCTATTATGGACTTAAAATGACTTCTGATTTTAATAATAACAATATGGTCTTAAGAATTTTTTTCTTCTGTACTGAGGATTGAACCCAGGTCCCCATGAATGCTGGTCAAGGACCCTATCACTGAACTACAGCCCCAGAGTCTTTAAAATTATGGCCATGCACAAATGTATCTCCACAAGTTAGACTTCTAGAAACAAAAACTGCAAGATCAAAGTGCTTATACTTTTCTTTATTTTGGTAGATATTCTTAAATTGCCTCAAAAATCTAAACTGTTTCCTTCTTCAACCAGGATTAATGAGACCTAAAATTTTGGTAAAATTACCACCTTACATGAGGAATCTTACATTGTTACAAAAATGAAGTTTTGGTTTTCTGAAAGGACCTGTTTTTGTTTTGTTTTCCAGAATAACTGGGAGTTTTATTATTACTAAATGGAAGGCTTGGAAGTTCTAAAACAGACTACCTGACATGAATTCCATCAGAGCCTCAGCACAGGAAGCAGAAATTGAAGGCAGGACTTGGGGTCCAAGTTGGCCTCCAAAGACAGACAAAATCCAAGGGGTTCAAAAATAAGAGCAAGATCAGAAGTGGCAATCCTAGGGGCAACCATCGGGCAGAGCCAACAGTTTACACTTGAGAGCTTGGCCCATACAAAGCTGGTGAGGTTAGGAAAGTTCCACACTGGTTATTATTCTGTATGTTCACTCATTGCAAATATTTGCTGAGCATCTACTACGTGCCGATTACTACAATAAGCTTGAGAAGTGAAAAAAATGAATGTGTATCCCCAACCTTGGAGTTGTGCCTAATCTAGTAAAAAACCTTCTGCCTTGTTTTGGGAACTTTGAAATTCTCCCTGATTCCAAGTCTTTGTTCTGCACTCTCACTCTACCCCCAGATTTCTTTCTTCCTTCCACATTGCACAACACTTTACAGCATGGTACAATACCAGGATGAGGAGGCCTGGCCAGGATGGGGAAGAATGTGCCGTGAAATCTAGGGTACATTTCAGCCCCAGCAGGGTCTCTAGCCAAGGCAATGGAAAGACACCCGCCTTTTCCCTTCTCCAGGCATGAATCAGTTTCACCAACCTGTATTTTTGGGTTCATTTAACACGTTGAACATTTAAATGCTTCCTGCTGCCCTGAGAAGATTAGGACAGTTGATTTGAAATTGCCATTCACACTGAAGTTTCTGGAACTGAAGAGATAGAGTTTTGTTTGTCTCCATGGAGACAGCTCTGGAGCTGGAGGAACAGGTCCACCCATTGCATGTATCGGGTAACCTAAGGCAGTCTCTGAGGCAGACCTCACAAGGTGACACCTCAAGCCTGTCACAACATCTCCCTGCACTGTCACATGGCCAATTTACAAGAGGGAATAACATTTTCTTAGCTCATTACACTGAACCTGCCGGATGACTAATCCACCCATTCAAAGCCATCTCTGTATTCCATGGGTAATCTCACTCTGTGCTCAAGATCAGAGTTCAGGGCAGGCTAGGACCTCAGCCCAGCGTTAAAGTGTTTGCTGTGCCTCTCCTAGAGACTTCCCTGAGGACCTCCTCTTCCGAAAGAGGACAGCTGGAAATTAGAAAGTCTAGATTCTCGGGGCTGGGGCTCAGTGGCACAGAGCTTAGCTAGCACACGTGAGGCACTAGGTTCGATCCTTAGCACTGCATAAAAAATGAAAATAAAGGTATGTTATACATCTATAACTAAAAAAAAAATTAAAAAAAAAAAACAAGAAAGTCTAGATTCTCTTCTTTGCTCTGACATTGGATGTTTGGTTTCAGAGAGTGCATCTAAAATGGTGAGACAATCCCCAACCTTTTGGACATCACAGAACTGCCTTAGTAACTAAATATGGTAATACATGCAAAAGTCCTTATAACTGCATAGTGCAATAGATATGAGAGATGATGATGATAGAGGAAGAAGGCTTGGCTTAAGCATACCCAACTGGATAACAGGATAACATTGGTCAGCAAAATATTTGATTTTGTTAATGACAGTCAGCAAATTATTTAATTTAGTCAGTGTTGCTACAATACCTCTCAGCATTAAAGCTTATTTCATTAACTGTTCTAAGTCCCAATTTTAGCCTTTTAGAAACCCAGACACAGAGTTTCTTGGATTCAGAGAGCAACATTTTGTGGAGCTAACAGTTACTAGTGAGGTCACAAAGGCCAGAATATGTGCCCATAGATATGCAAAAATAAAATTATGAAAGCTTCGCGTGGGAGAATCCTGAGGCCACACACGTTGCTTAACCTTTGTGCTAAATAGCTTCAATCCCCAGGGAGCGGCAAGACAAAAACAGCCGCACACTCTGGCTCCCAACCCAGCTGTCAGGGTGTGTTTCAGTTCATGTGGATTCTCACCTTATTGGGAAGTGGAATGGTGTGACTTGGCGGGACACTAAAAAAGTGTCCCTCCTCTGTGGAGCTCTCATTGCATACATCAACTGTCTTTTTTCTTTTTTGATTGAGAAAGCGAAACTCTTCCTGCCTCAATCCTATGATTTCCACAGTAGGCCCTAAAAACTGGAAATCAGACTTCAACGCCTCCTTCAGCTAAGATGTTTAGAACTGGCTTGCTTTTCCAATACCAGAGGAGGAATAAAAAGGGGATGAGGGAGACAGGGGAGTGAGCGAATGGGACCACAGCTACAACCCCCTCGAATGAAATTACTACACAATGGGACTTTCTGCAAGACCAAAGATTGTATAGGACATAAAAGAAACGACTCCAAATCAACGCACTTTATTTGCCACTCAAACAGTTGTTGAAAGCCCAATCACACACACACACACACACACACACACACACACACACAAACACACACACACACTGTTCTCGAAAGCGTGGTATTTTCTGCCTAAGCCTTTTCTTCTCACTTGGCAGCCCTGTTGTGTACACGATCTCTACAGGAATGCAGAAAAGCCACCTGAGGGAGAAAATTACTAATCACTAAAAATTACTAATCACTCTCTCACACTAAACAAATCCCACCGGGAGGTTTTTAGTTACACGCCAGGATATGGGTTCTTTTTTTTTTTTTTTTCCCCTTCTTCTTTTCAGGTTAATGATACAAAGGCACACAAAATTAAAGAAAAGGAAGCATGTCACATCTTAATATGCATTAGCAGGGATATTTTTACATGATAGCATCTAGGTCTGAGTCCAAAATAAAGGAAAAGTAGACTGAAAGTCTCTAATACCCACCACTGGGTCTCTGGAAAGAAAAGAGGTGGGAGAGACTCATGCTTTGCCACAGCTCCAAATTCAGCCTGTCCCCTCCTCCCCCCCCCCCCCCCCCCCCCCGTCCCTATCGCTTACACTAACACTCAACGACCTTTTTCTCACATGATATTCAATTTGCAAAGCTCATCCGGCGCCTGTCATCTATTCTTTCATTAAATAGATTAGCATGTTATGTATGGCGGGCCCCACCAATTTATACCCTATCTTCATGGTATTTATCTCAGACTTGTTTATCTTTTGCTGTTTCTTTAGTTTGTTGTAAATAGCCTGAGCCCCTGTGCCTACTTAGCCCATCAGAAGTTGAGTGTATCCAATTCAATGGTCATATTACAAATGAGAGAGATTACTGGAAGCAGTAGAATTAAGACTTTCATCTGAATGCTCTTTGGATTCTTTTTTCTTCTTTATGATTGTTGTTTTCACTGATTATAAGACATGATACCATTCTCTATTTTTTAAAAAGTTTAAGCACATCAATAGTGTATCAGCTGCAAAGTGACTGCGTCTTCAATAACCCCTGCTTTCTGAGACCATTATATACAAAATATTCTTTATATGTATAAATATAAACATAGCTATAAATTTAAATATACCATCTAAGGGTGAATAATATTAAATGTATAGGTCTATAATTTTCTTTTCATTTAACAATATGTTATAGATGTCTTTTCATACCAATGAACATACAGTTACATACTATTTTTGAATAACCACTGGGTCTTAATTGCATTAAGGGGTATATCATAACTAATTTAAATAATTTCCTATTAATGGGCATGTATCTCATTCCTTATTTTGTACTCGCATTAATAACACTTACATGAACAAACTTAGAAATATATCTTTGAATCTTTCTTTCTCCTAAATAAATTTCTAGAAAATGAAAATTAATTCATCAAAAGACATAAACATTTTAAAATTTGAAATGTCTTCACCATGTACCTTGAGACAAGAAGATCCAACACTCCCACATCCTCACAAACACTGCGTATGATCAATATTTTTAATCTTTGACTATCTGAGAGATAATGTTGAATACAACATTATATCTCTTAGGTTGTGAGTGAAATGGAATATTTTCAGGTGACTACTATAATAATATTGTCATGAAATCTAACTTGTTAAAGTAAAAATTCTTTACATTACTTTATAGATTGAAATTCCTCCTTACGTTGATTGACTTCTGTCCATCTATCACAATATTAAGAAATCATTCTCATTTTATAAATGAAGAAGCTGAGTCCAAAAGAAAGTTAGCATATGGCTAGAAGAGAGTAAATAGTTGATAAACATCCTGCTAATTCTTTAAAAAAAAAAAAAAAGAAAAGAAAAGAAATAAAGAAATAAAGAGAAAAATGGAGCATACTCTGAACTCCAGACAGGAAGTAGAAAGCAGAAATAAACTCACTTTTATCCTCATTCTCGACCAAACCAGATAGAGTCTGATTGTAATTGCATATACAACAAAAACAACAAAAATATTTGAACTACTAAAGAATTTGAGTTTATGTCCCTAAGCTCCAATATGTAGGCTCCTTGTCTGTAGCAATAACATCTCAAACGCCAGTCATAACCATAGCCTATATTTTGTTTTTCCTTAGGGTGTGTGGTATAAAAATTGGGATTACATATGGTGTTTAGTAAAAAAAGAAAGAAGTGACTTAACCCCAACCAAAAAAATTAGCTATTCTAGAGGCAATCTAATGTTGACCACGGGCTCCAGCAATGCATTGGATAAACTGAATGGAGTCTCTTCGCCTTTAGTTTTCCTCCATAATGTCAAGTAACAGGAAGTACCTGGAAAAGCACATGCAGGAAGCAGTGTACTTCAGAAAGAGAGAAAGTGTGTGGGTGTGTGTGGGTGTGCAAGAGTTCGCGTGTGTTAAAACGTCCATGTTACATTGATCTTTCTTATTACAGTTTGGCATTCAGAACATTTAAACAACATCTGCTAATAACCTTGTCTAAAGTGTCTCCTTCCCCATTCCAGCCCCCACCTCCCAATGCACAGGCTTTGTCTTTCCACCAGCCTTTATTTGGTTGGTCAGGAGCCTGTTGAGGCCTCCCAATCACCACCTGTGTGCAAAACCTGCCTTCCTCAAGATGGGCTCCTCCGCCATGGCGCACAGGTGTGTCCTGAAGAAATGCTGGTACGCTCGTTCTTCACTTGGGCAGAAAGAAAACAAAAAGGCAGGAGATTGAGTTATACACAGCCACAAGCAGATGAGGAAGATATCTCAGGAGAAGCCATGTAAGCCTCAACCAGATTTAGATAAATGCTGCCGGATGGTCATCGTGATGCAATTGGGACCAAAATAAACGACTACAGAGACGCAGCAATCTGACTTTCATGTGACAGCACCAATTAATTTTAGTTGCTGTGGCAATGAAAATGCTATGATAAATAGGATTAAATTACTGGCAGGAAAGAATAGAATTGGTGCGCATCATAAACACCTATCATGTGACATGTAGCATTTATGTGAAGACTTTCCATATTTTTCCTAAAAGGTTGCACTTTGTCTCCAAGACAAAAAGTACATGAATCTACCAACTGAAGTCTTTCTGACATCCTATCTCACTCCTCACCAGTTTGCTGACTGTTCCTCATGGCTCAGCTCAGCTATCTTTCAATATGAAAATATATCCTTAATCCTGGGGTGTGTGTTCTCTCTCTCTCTTTCTCTCTCTCTTGCACACACACACACACACACACACACACACACTATAGTGTGTGATAATAAGTATGACGATGCTGTGCTCTTGGGAAGGCCCTATGCAAGCCCTAGGATCACCCTGCCCTGTTAATATCAAACATGAATCCAAGGGTACTAACTATAGTATTTACTGTACCTGTTGTGTTGAAGGAAGGCAAATTAAAATCCTGAAAGAAAAAAAAAGATATTTTCATGAGTGGACAGGAGACTGCTTGCTTGCATTGTGTAGTTCTGTATTCTTGTATTTATTTATTTCTGGGGGCTGGCTCCTGTGTTGCAATCAGCTTTCTATAGCCTTAGGCAATTGAAATACCAGTCCTTAGTTCCAGAGTATTACTCATTCTGTGGGTTAAGTTTTCTCAGGCATTGGCATGCCAGGACATCAAAGGACCACAGGGTAGAAGGCAGAGCAATTAATTTTTCATGTCTATAAGAAGAAAAATTATCTTAAGCAAACAGCATCGGCCAACATGAATACCGAATCATGATATTTTAAAGAGAGATCCTTGTAAAGGGAAACTCGTGCTTGTTGTTGTTGTTGTTGTTGTTGTTTCTGGGTTTTTAATTCCTAAATGTGGAAATGGTGATCCCAAAAGTGACATTAACCTGTTTCTGACAGAAATCTTCTCTTGCTCTCAGAATGTTTTCAGGCTATTTCAAGCAGGTCAGCAGAGCTGAAGGAACCTCAGCTTGGGGGTAAGAAAATGAGGAACATAGTCACACAGGCTACACTAATGTTGAATGGCTTGGGCATGGTCCTCCCCAGGCCTGGGAGTGAATTGAATTGTGGCAAGCCATAGACCCAAAGGGAGTCCAGGGTTGGGAATGCGCAACACTACAGCACTGAGGTTAGAAGCACAGGCATTCAGACCCCTTGGTCTCAAATCCCACCCAGCTCATCTTACAAATACCATATTTTGGTTCATGGTTTCAGAGGTTGCAGTCCACAGTCTCTTGGCCTTGTTGCTTTGGATCTATGGGAGCACAGTTCACATCATGGCAGGGATGTGTGGCACAGGTCTTCCACCTCATGATGGCTGGGAAATAAAGACAGGAGATGAAGGAGTGGAGTCCTAATACCCCCTTCAAGATCGTGTCCTCATAGATTCTGCCTTCTAAAGGTTTTGCCACCTCTCAATAGTGTCATAAGCTGGTGGCCAACACTTCAGTATGTGGGTCTTTGGGAAACACTTCTGAACTATAGCAGCAAGCCACTTAACCACTCTAAGTTACTAGGTCTTCACTTGTAAAAGGAGCACAGCAGTAAAACCTTCCTCATGAGTTTGTTGCTATAACAGAATGGGGAATGCTTAGGATGCTATTAGCCACACACTTGTAGCATTTGATAGGCTGCAAAACTGACATTTCTATCCAGTGTTATCCTCTTGGAGGATACAAATGACTTGCTCAAGGTCTCCCAGTTAGTTATTCAGGACTAGAACTCAAGCCCACCTCCTCCATCACCATTAGTAGGTGGCACTTCCATTACCTAGCAGCTCTCCCATCACCAGGACCAACTGGTTTAGAAAAACAAGTCAGTTTCCCATGCAGCCCAGCCCCACCCAGTTCTACTCATCCCACCTTCGCCCTCACCCTACCTTGCCCTGCCCTGCCCTCCCTAGCCAACCTGGGTAAATCACAGCAAGAGACTCTAGATCAGTCAGGCCCAAGTACCAGTCTAACTGGAAGGTGAGGCCAAGGTCCAAAACCAAAATCTTGACGCACAAAACCAGGTTGATGATTGTTACTATTGTAAGAAAAGGGAAGGGGCTCCCAATCTGAGAGGAAGGAAAGTGGAGGCAAATTATGGGAGCCCCAATCAGTTTTTGCCAAGTAAGTAAGTGAGAGGATTGTCAGGATCCTGTAAATAGTAGTAAGCCAAAGAAACAAGCTAACCTACACACAAGGGTGGAATGGAAAAGTAAAGGGCTCAGGCTACCAGCCCCAGGGTTCTTGAGAAATGGGAGCAGTGTTAGAAAAGTGAAAAGTGGCACAGGGGACCTGGAGGAGCCCCAGTCTGGGCAGGGAAGGGACTCCAGCATGTCACACTTGCACCAGTTCTGTCCCTGTCAGACTCACACAGCACTTTGTGCTCAAGGCTGTCTGTAAGAGAAGAGAGAGAAGGTCCCTGGGCAACAGGCCAGTGGCCAGCCTCAAGGCCATGGGAGAAGCAGAAAAGATTTCAAGGTGTTCATCCTGCAAGGAGGAGTCTTGATGGGAGATGGCGGCTTTCCCTGAATGCATGAGATTTTCCCAGGTGGAATCACTCTTTGTGGCTCTGAAGGGCAAGGCTAGGCTTGGTATACAGAACATAGAGGCAGGCAAACCTTAGCACCCACAGTTATGGACTCCAGTAGGAGAGCTGAGCTCTGCTGGTGGTTGAGGAGAGGGTGGGAGGGTGCCAGCGGGATTTTTGCTCAAGACAAGGCAGTTAAGGGAGTTGACCTCTGACTCTTGAAGACCCCTTTGGTTCCTGCAGGGAAAATGGGGCAAGTCAGTGGGCAGGCTCAGGTTACTTTTATTCAGAATGAGTCCCAATTTATGTGTCTTCCCTCCTCCCACCACTCAGGGTTTTCCTAAATAAGTAAATGGGACATAATTATTTTCTACACTTAAGTCCAGTAACATTTAGAAGCTGATTATCAACTCTCTGAAATGCTGTATTAAAAATTCTCTCTCTCTCTCTCTCTCTCTCTCTCTCTCTCTCTCTCTCTCTCATTGGAAGCAGGGGAAAATCGGAGGTGAGAAACACATTTTTTTAAAAGGTCAAAATTGAAAGATTCAACTATACTTTAGAACTTTCTGTATGGTCAAATCAACATAAAAAAAACAAAACTAAACTAAAAGGCAACCATACTAGAAAACAATAATATTTGAAATGTACGAGGCTAAAATATAGTGTCTTAATATACAAGTAGTTCATATAAATCAAAACAGAGACAATACTACTTCCACTTCTATTGTTAAATATTCAAATAGATTAGGGTCACCTTTTTAATTGTGTGGACCCACACAGTGGGGTTTTGTGCACAAGCATGTTCCCTTCAATGCAGAAAGTCATTCTGACCTCTCTTTAGACAGAAATGATTGGCAGTCAACTTCAGTCCTAACTCTATTATTCATCTTTGGTGGGCTCAGTGACAGACTCTTCCGGGTTTTCAAGTTGAAGAACTAGAAAATTAGGTGGCACATTTTTTTTTAAAATTTTTGCAGAGACATCTTTTGCAAGAACTTCATAAGCATGCTGCATTTTATTTGCTAAAGACAAATATCTTTTTGAGAATGGTACAGACATATTTGATGAAATATACTAGGAAAAAAGCAGGTAAGAGTCACAGTTTGCTAGTTCCAGCTCTTCACAAGAGCTAAACTACAACAAATATCATTAAGTGTATGGTGTCAGGGCCCCTTAGGCTTCTAACAGGAAATTTGATCAAACAAAATTTGAAATGGCTAATTTCTATATTTATTGCAATATAGGTAGATTTTTTTAATTGCTAAAATTCCATTTTGTTTTTTTTTTTAATTTCTTTTTAGATATACTTGATGATAGAGTGTATTTTGACTTATTATACATACATGGAGTATAATTTGTCCTAATTAGGATCCCATTGTTGCAGTTGTACATGATGTGGAGTTTCACTGATTGTGTATTCCTATATGAACATAAGAGAGTTATGTCCAATTTGTTCTACTGGCATTTCTAGTTCTATTCCCCACTCTTCCCTTCAATCCTTTTTTTCCTAATCCACTAAACTTCTATTCTTCTCTATCCCCTCCCCTCGTATCGTGTGTTAGTCTCTGTATATCATAGAGAACATTCAGCCTTTGAATTTTTGGGATTGGATTATTTCACTTAGCATGAAAGTCTCCAGATCCACCCATTTACCAGCAAAAGCTATAATGTCATTTTGGCTGGGGGGTGGCATGGAAGGGTTATACTAAGGATTGAACTCAGGGGCATTCAACCACTGAGACACACCCCTAGCCCTTTTTTGTATTTTACTTAGAGACAGGGTCTCCCTGAGTTGCTTAGTGCCTTGCTGTTGCTGAGGATGGCTTTGAACTCACCAACCTCCTACTTCAGCCTCCCAAGCCACAGGGATTACAGGCATGTGCCACCATGCCCAGCTAAAGTCATTCTTCTTTACAGCTGAGTAATACTCCATTATGTTTATATACCACATTTTCTTTAACCATTCATCTATCAAAGGGCACCTAGGTTGGTTCCCTAGCTTAGCTATTGTGAACTACTATAAATCTTGATGTGGAGGCATCACTGTAATGTGCCAATTTTAAGTTCTTTGGGATAACTGGGTCAAATGGTGGTTCCACTCTAAGTTTTCTGAGGAACCTCCATACTGTTTTCCAGAGTGGTTATACCAATTTGCCCTTCCATTAGCAATGTGTGAGTGCACCTTTGTCCTCACATCCTTGACAGAATTTATTGTTACTTGTATTCTTGATAATTGCCACTCTGATTGGAGTGAGATGAAATCTCAGTGTAGTTTTGATTTGTATTTCTCTAAATGCTAGAGATGTGAACATTTTTTCATATATTTGTTGACCATTCCTATTTCTTCTTCTGTGAAGTGCCTGTTCAGTTTCTTTGTCCATTTATTATTTGGATTATTTGGGGAGTTTTGTGTTAAGTTACTAAAATTCCATTTTGATGCTTGTAGAGAAAAAGGTGTCAAAAAGCAGCGCATAGTTTAGAAAATTTCTAGGCACTAACTCAAAAGGAGTCCCTGATATCATAAAATTTTAATCTTATGTTTTTCTTGTTCCCCAATAGGGAAAAAACTCAGGGGTAATGGAGTAGAAAATCAGAAAGAAATATTTGTGAAGAAAAAGATACGAAGAATGGAAAATCTTCCCTGCAGGAGATATAACCACCATGACTGGTACAATGGTCAGAAGGGCAGGTCTGGATGGAGAAAGAAAGAGGTGGTAGAAAAGAGGGAAGGAAGGAAAAGGGTGAGGGATGAAAGAAGAAAAGAAATGGAAAGAGGAAGGAAGCTGGAAACAAAACCAAAACCTTCCTTCTTTTTTTTTTGTTATTTTTTTTTTATTTTAAAAAAGGGGAAAGCAAAAGGATGTGGATATAGCTCTGTGGAAGAGCTTACCCAGCATGTGCAAGGGCCTAGGTTCCATCCCCAGCATAAAAAAAAAAAAAAGTGGGGTTGGGGAATAGAAGTTATAGAAGTTAGGGTTAGGAAAGTTGGAAGGAAAAGAAAAGGAAAAAGGGAAAAAAAATCAATGCAGGCAGCTAAAGGAGTCTTCCTCAAGGCCCTTCTGTGACCAATTAATTCCCTGGCTGCACATCTCCTCAAAGGCAGGACACAGACCCCCATTTCGTATGTTCTTCCTTCCCAGTCCTCCTTGGTTGTAGCATTCTGTCAGTTTGAATTAAATGGAAAGAATATTGGCATTCTCCTTGTTTTCTTCTTTTTTTAAAATTTTTTCAACTTTTTCCTGTCATGTTAATTGTAGAAAATTTAGGGAGATGAAAGCAACAAAGAGTGAAATAAAATCCACCTTTACCCACTTCTCACAGATAATTTGGTTAGGCCAAGGTAGAATCCTGCCTTTTCCCATCATTTTTACTTACAAAATGAGCATTGAAACCAGTGTGTGATAGCTGAATGTTGTACAACACTGCTTCCAATACATTTTTAAAAAGAAGGAGTAAAAGCCATTGACATTTTTTCTTTTTAGTTTATTTATTTATCCTTCTTTGTTATACATGACAGCAGAATGCATTTCAATTCATATTACACATAGAACACAAATTTTCATATCTCCGGTTGTACACAAAGTACAGTCACACCATTCACATCTTCATACATGTACTTAGGGTAATGATGTCCTTCTTATTCCACTGTCTTTCTTACCACCCCTAACCCAACCTTTCCTCTCCCTTCCCTTTGCTCTATCTAAAGTTCTTCCATCCTCCCATGCTCCCCCATCCAATCCCCATTATGGATCAGCATCCTCATACCAGAGAAAATATTCGGCATTTGGTTTTTTTGGCTTACTTCACCTAGCATAATATTCTCCAACTCCATCCATTTACCTGCAAATGCCATGATTTTATTCTCTTTTATTGATGAGTAGTATTCCATTGTGTTTATACAACATTTTTTTTTATCCATTTATCTACTGAAGGGCATCTAGTTTGGTTCCACAATTTAACTATTGTGAATTGTGCTGCTAAAAACATTTGATGTGGTTGTGTCACTGTAGTATGCTGTTTTTAAGTCATTTTGCTATAAACCAAGGAGTGAGATAAGTTGGGTCAAATGGTGGTTCCATTCCCAGGTTTCCAAGGAATCTCCATACTGCTTTCCAGATTGGTTGCACCAATTTGCAGTCCCACCAGCAATGTATGAGTGTGCCTTTTTCCCACATCCTCACCAATGCTTATTGTTGTTTGTATTCTTTTTTTAAAATTTAATATTATTTTTTATTAGCTACCAATGACATTACAATGATCTTGGCAATTCATACATTTGAATCATTGGGGTATAATTTCTCATTTTTCTAATTGTACAGATTGCAGAATCACACTGGTCATAGAGTCACCTATATACATACAGCAATCATAATGTCTGTATTCTTAATAGCTGCCATTCTAACTGGAGTGAGATGAAATCTTAGAGAAATGCAAATAAAAACTAATTGCTAGAGGTGTTGAACATTTTTTCATGTATTTGTTGATTGGCCTTTGACATCTTCTAGATTTTTCAATGATTTAACTTTTTCAACTCATTGCTTCTTTGAATATATAAATGAATAAAAATTCTGATTTATTTTTGTCCAGAGCTGGCACCAGGGATTAGTAACCAAAGAGAGAAAAAAGGAAAAAGGAAATTGGTGTAATTCAGAAACTGAGTGGAATATTTTGAATAAACAAAGACAATAATGTGAAAATTATTTTCAGTGGACATAAAAATAGCATACCATTTACATAAAATGAATGTACAATTGGGCAGGCAAACAACATTACTCTACAGTCTTGGGTAACAACTTTCATTTCAGTCATTATTAGGGACTGTACTGCATCCTAACACCTTTTTCCAAACCAGTTTAAGGGCATCAGAAGAACCTCCCCAAGAAGTGACATCTATGCTGAGCCCTGAGGATGTGTAGACAGATGTGAGTGGGCAGATGAGTGGACCTGGGGAAATGGTGGCAAAAAGAGCATCATAAGTGGATTGCCCCAAGTGCTCAAGATAGAGAAAGCTTGTCACTTTTCAGGACCTCAGAGGGTTTATCATGGGAAATGTGGAGTTGCAGGATGATGTATGAGATGATCCCAGAGATGAGGCCAAAGAGACAGACGAGGCCAAACAGAAATAGTTATAGAAGCCAATTCTTGGTGATTTATAACAAATGCTCTTTATGGGGAAGGTGTTCATCCGGGGACTTCCTCTTTGTGGCACTCTACCCTGGAGCCTACCATGGTCCTTTGTGGCTCCTGCAAATCCTATCAAGGTTGGTCAAAGCCATCTGGTAATAGCATTTTTATAGCAATTACTATGTTCTAGGCATTGCGCTAAGAATTATGCATGAATTAATGCATCTAATCTTCATCATAATCTTATGAGATAGATATTATCCTTATCTCCATTTCACGGATTAAACTGAAACACAGAGAAGTTAATATGTCCAAAGTCACATTGCCTAACTTGGCTCTAGCAGCTTTGCTCTAAAGGGTTACCCCACACACCCTCCTCATGAATGTGTAGTGCCTATCATATGGCCTGCACTTTTAACCATGTGGAACAGACACATCGACATGGCAAGTGTGTCCCAGTGACAAGAGGTCTCACTTCGTATGCTGTTTCAGGAAACCAAATTACTCAGCAAGTCCTTAGCTGAATATCTCAGTAATTCATCAACAGATAAGCCTCTCTCAGTGACAACAGAGTAATAATGATTCACTCTGGTATTTGTGTAGCATGTTATCATTTATGAAGTACTTCCTTGTGTCACCTCACAGTCACGGTGGTCACAACAGTCCTGTCAAGCTAGAAAGACAGGATTACCTGAGAATTAGACTCTGTGGAGGGAGGTGACTACCAAGGACACTAGTAAGGAAACAAGACTCAAACCTTTGGGTCCTGACTCATGGCCAAGGCTCTGGAGAGACTCCTAGCTCCTGACCTTGGCTTGGAGTCTTCTTTTAGTCTAGTAGAAGTTACCTGCTAGTTATGTGACCTTTCTTCCTCAATTCTTTACCTCAAAAGTTAGGATAACAAGATCTATGATATACAGTGGGTATGAGGCCTAGATAAGGAGGTGGAGGTGCCACTCAATAAATCCTGCATATCCTTTTCCCCCATGAGCATCTGCTCATGGAGCAGGTGTTTGTGAAGTTGAACTTTGCTGCAGTCTGGCTACAGTTAGCAAACTAACTGGGGGGTGACGAACAACTTGTGAACATTGATACAGAAGGAGTGGAGCCATTTATTGTAGGACAGGAGGGGTATATATACATTCCACACAGCTTATCTTAATTAACATAAAATAGATACAGCAGTCAACCAATAAGGAATCTCCACACTTAATGGCTCGCTGGCACCACCTCACAAACCACTCCCCCTGGCAAAATGCCAGGCGCCATCCTGACTTGTTTACAGACTCTAACATTTCCCCCTTTTGTTTAATTTAAATAACGACCATAGTTGTTTTTACACAAACACCATAAATAATCTGCTACAAGCAGAAGGGAGGATACAAATTGCCATAATACCAAGCCAATTGATGGCTCCATGCAAGAAGCCCTTGGAAAAATTATACCAGCAATGACACCGTTAGCAAAGATACTGAGTTACAATTTGTTGTAGATTACAGTTTGTTGTCTCAGTCCAGGTAAAGCAGTGTCTCAATAGATTAACTCACAGTCCAGGTAAATCACAGTCCAGGTAAGTTCTGCAGACAGCTAGCTTAAATCACAGTCCAGGTAAGTTCTGCAAGCAGCTAGCTTGATCCAAAGTCTCATCCGGTTCCCTCAGCCAAAGTTTTGTTGGTTTTCAGCAACACTGGAAATTCTTCCACCCTCGTCTTCACTGGCACTGGGACGAAGGCAGGAACTCCAGATGGCTAAAGAAAATCCTGTAGTATTCCAGCAGGCACTAAGAAAACAACCTTCTGAACAATTTAGTACATTATCTCAAAGTATTTTATATTTGAAATAGGCCTTAATGGTGCTCATCACTCATTAGTAATGGTGTGGAGAACCCTTGTAGTTACTGGCATTTAAAATAATCAAACTTCAGGGATGCCTGCAGCATCTGGGGCAGCCCCAGATGGCCCCAAGGAGAGTCCGGGGAGTATTCCGGACTCAAACTGCCACTGGGCACAGGGAGCAAGAGCCTGCAAGACTGTGCCTCCGGGTCAGGTTTGGATTTGGGCTCTCACAGTGGCGTGGGGAGCGGGGAAGAGCCCGCTGTCGCTGCTTGGAATGTCCTTGTTGCACCATGACCCGGCTCACACACATGGCAGACGCCACGCTGATTTACGCACCCTCTGATAATGAAAAGTATTTAATAATAGCCTTTTGCTGCAACTTTTTTCCTGACAATCCTTCCTCCTCTGAACTTTCTTCTTTCTGACTAGAGTTCCTGGGCTTCCCTCAACACAGGCCCTAACTATTCTTGGTTCCACTGGTGTGCCTCTTTCCCTTATCAATTTACCTAATATCCCTTCCATATTTTCATCACAAAGACAATACAATATACCAAGACAAAACAAGACACAAACATACTGCATCAATCTTCTCCATTTTCTCAAAATGGCCATTTTTCCTCCCGCCCTTTCTGTCTAGGGACGAGCAGATTTGCTCCCATCCTATCTATGGACGGGCAGCTTTTCTTTTTTTTTTTCATCACTTACCCCTGAGTGTCCCAGAGCTCCCCGTATGGGCCACCATCTGCCGAAGCCCAGCTGCAGCAAACTAACTGGGGGGTGACGAACAACTTGTGTACATTGATACAGCAGGAGTGGAGCCATTTATTGTAGGACAGGAGGGGTATATATACATTCCACACAGCTTATCTTAATTAACATAAACTAGATACAGCAGTCAACCAATAAGGAATCTCTACCCTTAATGGCTCGCTGGCGTCACCTCACAAACCACTCCCCCTGGCAAAATGCCAGGCGCCATCCTGACTTGTTTACAGACTCTAACAGAACTTGTAAATGAAATCAGAGTTCAAATATTGTTTCCAAGAGGAGCCCATGTGGTGTATAGCATGAATAGTCAACCTCTCTGCCTTCTTTGCCCACCACCATTATCACAAATTCTGATTTTTCTCTTTGGAGTTTTCTTAAAGTAGATTGCTTAAACAGTAGCTTCCAGAAAATGTGCATGTGGGAGTGGAGGGCCCAGATGCCCCACCACATTTCTGAAGGTGACTAAGTGTTTGTCTGGCTCAGATTCAAACTCTTATGGCAAATAACAACCAGAAGAGACTTGCTCCAGGATCCCTCCCTGCAGGCAATACCAGACCCTGGCCTTCCTGATGCCCAGCCCAGCACGCAGCCCTTGGATCATACTCTGTTTTTCCCCAGGCTCCAGGGACTCCATTGTCCCCAGAAGCATAAAAGCCTGCACATGGGGTAAGATGTTCTACCAGACCATTTAAACCCTGAGAGCAAGCATCAAGATCCATCTGCCACTGGCCCTTTTGGCTTCGTCCTGGCAGCCACTGTCTGCTAAGAGTATCCCCTGTGTTCCCCTGCAGAAGGCACCAGTAGAAATTCTGAGAATTGAGAGAATTCACTGTCACCTGAAAAAATATGTAAGGAGGAAAAAAAAAACACATGTCATGCTTTTTTATGTAAAATAAATTCGGGAGCTGAAATGTCTCAGGGAGAAAATGAGGCTTTGAATAGAAGCCTGCAACAGGGAGGGAATGGAGGGAAAAGGTTGAATTTTTTAAATAACCACATTTCTTTCCTTTAAAAAAAAATTTTTTTTAAAAACCCACTGCCTGTTCAAGTGAGAATAAGCATCCTCCCCTGGGCTCTTCCCAGGACCTCAGAAGCTGAGGAGGAGGAAATGGTAGAGTTGCTTTGCATCTTTCGGCTGAATTTCTGTAGCATTTGATTGCCCTGGTGGTGTTTACTTCACAAATGCAGCCTAGTTCAGGCCCCAAGGGAGGCGAAGCCAATGAAAAGAACTCAGCGGGCTGGAAGGTGAGCAGGCTGAGCATCCAGCAGGGGAAGCGTTTTCAGAAGCAATCAATAAGAAGCCATCGCAGCTTGGGCTGCAGAGGACTCGGGGCTCCTTTGGAAGAGCAGGCACCAGGAGGATGGTGAGAGACAGCCAGCCTTTGGACTCTATTATCTTAGAGGGTGGACTCGGGAAATAGAGGCCTCACCAATCCCTGCCTCCAATGAAGCTTAATTCACCCCATTTTATAAAAGCAAGAGAACACTATTTAGAAAAAAAAGGTTTCCAGTGGGCTGTTACTTTCCCTCCTCACCTCCCTGCATCCCAGAGCCATTTGTATGTCTGGACTTTAAACTCCATCCTTTCCGGGAAGACTTTGTGGATCCCCCAAGGCAGAGTCAGAGGCTCCTTTCTAGGTCTCTCAAAGCAAGCTGTTTTACTCCTCAAGTGGCACTTCACTTGCTGAATTTTCGATATCTTTTTGCTAGCCTTTTGCCTCTCCCTGGCTCTAGCTTCTCTAAGAACAAGAACCAGCTTCTTCACTGCCATATCCCTGTACAACATTACGGGTACTCAATAATTATTGGTTGAAAGTCAAAATTTGAAAAGAGCAAAAGAGATATCGGATACCCATTGACCAGAAAGGTGCCCTCCATGGTTCTGACTCACAACTCAGGCTATTTATTGCTTTCTCTGGAATGCTTTGGGTCATTCGCATGCAAGGAAAATGTTCTTCTGAGTTTAATTATGAGCTGGAGTAGATAAACATAAGCTTTGGTGTCAGAACAGCTCTGGTTTTGATTCCTGGCTATGCTAATGCATGCTGTCTGTAGAAGCTTGAACAATTTTGTAACCTCTCTTAAGAAATTTCTCACTTACCAAAGAACAGTTAGAAGATAAAACTCACAGAACTAATACAAAGCAAGTGAAATAGTCATGTGGTGGGTGAGACTGAAAAGTGTCAGCCCAGGCATTGCCCACTGGTCTATTTTCTAATCTTGTCTTCTTCTACCTAGTTCTTCAAAAACTAGCCTCTACTACAGCCTCTCATTTCTCACTCCCTCTTAGGGTGAGAAATAAGATAATTCTTGATTTTTGTTTGTTTCCAAAGACCTGGCTTCTAATAAACAATAGGCTTCAGAAGATTACTGGCTAAGCAGCCCGCCTTCAGCAGAAGATCCCCCACTTCAGCGCCTAAGTCTTTCAGGCACAAGAGCCTCAGGTAAGCTTGGAGAAGTGAAGGGAACAAGCTAGACATTGGTTTGGATGCCAAGCCCCTGCCCACTTGAGCCAAGTCCCAGTAAGAGAATCAGAGGAGAGAGATGACAGATCATTTTCAGGTTTGAGGAGCCCCTGAGAGAGGGGCCTTGAATCCCACTTGCTAAGAGGGTCTCCTTGTTAAATTGCAAGAAGCATGAAAGCAGACATAGGGGACACTGTGGAAGGACACAGCAGGTGGGATTCCCTTGGGGGAGCTAATAAGAATATGGTTATTTCTTATGAGAAATGAAAATATTTCTCAGGAGACGGCCAATGTGGAACAGAAAGGTACAAAGACCAAGCCAGACAGCTAACTCTCATGGGAGATAATGTCAGATCAGAGGAAGGATGTGCCATCCTCTCCTCCAGATCCATAGAGGCCTAAACCCAAATCACAGCAGTTTTGAGAACAGTATTAGGAAGAGTAGGGGAATTCCAGAGCTGTGTGGGTTTAAAGATGAAATGAACTAATCTAATCCAAGAAGGGACTAAGTTGATGTAAATATAACTGGACTCAGGTTTTTACTTTGGGGAAAAAATGAAGATTTAAGACAAAATTTAAGTTCAGTTACAGAAATTTAAAATTTCTAAATTTAAAAAAAAATTTAAAAACTATATTCTTGCTTTTTTCTGGGTCTTGAAACACACACAACCAATATAAAGCACCTAAATAGGAACCTAGTACATAGAAGGTTCTAAGATACCAGCTCCCCTTGGCAAGATCACCATAAATTTTTATGCTAAGACTTCTTTTTAAAGTCTGAGACATTTGTAGCTTGGCTCAAGGAACCAGTTAGGTTTACTCTGAGGATGCAAACAAATCAATCAACAATCATTTACATCCAGCAAGTATAGAAAGAGAGCCCTGTCCTTCCAGGAAGTGATGTTGTAATTAGAAAAAGGAGTTGATGTTCATCATTACCAATGGCCACTGCCATCATGGGAGTGAAGTTAGAAAGGCAATATAAAATCTGTGGGCTGTATCTTCTAAGTTGACAAAAATTCCAACTCCTCTTCTTCATTTCTAGATCTCTCTCCATGGTCCACACTACCATCTCCCACTGGATGCTGCTCAATCTCTCTGCCCTGACGACTCTCTACACAAAGTGACTCTTTTAAAACATAAATAGGATAGTATCAGTCCTCTATTTAAAATACTCCCAAGAAGCTTAATTCCCATCCATTTCCCCCTAAGGATGAGCTCAATTCCAAAGGCTAGAATCAGAGGAAAATAGTTACTCTATGGTGGGGAAATCGGGCAAACCTACCTTAGCCAAGTGATGAAGGTTAGCATCACCAGTACAAGCACCCAGATACTAGGTTCTCACCTCCAGGTATTCTAACCAGAGACTCGTAGCCCTTATCATGAGAGGAGCAAAAGACAAACCCAAAAGGGAATATTCTATGAGATACCAAACTGATACTCCTTAGGTAAGTCAGGGTCATGGAAATAAAAAAGAAAGAGTATCACAGCCCAGAGAAGATTGGGGAGATACAACCATAAATGCATTGGATCTTGGAACAGAAGGAGGACATTGATGGAAAAATTAGTGACAGTCAAATAAAATCTGAAGACTTGTTAATAGT
The DNA here is from genome assembly GCF_052094955.1 of Ictidomys tridecemlineatus. Classification (NCBI taxonomy): domain Eukaryota; kingdom Metazoa; phylum Chordata; class Mammalia; order Rodentia; family Sciuridae; genus Ictidomys; species Ictidomys tridecemlineatus. Next base: position 126,347,112 of record NC_135479.1, read on the forward strand.
AATAGACCAATGCCAATGTCCTAGTTTTGACAAAGGAACCATGGTAATGTAAGATGTTAACAATAGGGGAAATTGGGTAAAGGATGAAAGGTAACTTTCTTGACCATCTTTGCAACTTTCACGTAAATCTAAATTGGCCCAAAATAAAAAAATTTATTTCAAAACTCTGGTGCAAACATGTAATTTTTCATATACTTTTTAAATTAATTTTAATTTTTGAAACTCCATTTTTGTAAATGAAACAAACTTTTAGTTTTATGACTTCAAGGTAGTCAAGGTACACTCAGAAGGACATTTATTCACTTTGGGCTCAAAAGAAAAAGATCCCAAAAGACTCCACATTTTTCCCCACAATCTCAATTCCTACATCCTCATCACAGCCTACAGCCATCTGTACTATCCTAGGATCTGACCACCCTTCCTTCTTCAGCCTCTTTGCCTTTTCCCCAGTCATTCCCCCATTTTGCTATTCTTGGAAAGCTTCACGCAATTCTCTCCTCCGGATCTTTGCTCTTGCAATTCCCAGATACCTGCTTGGTTGCTCAGACCCATATTCAAATGTGAATTTTTCAGAGAGGTTCTCCATGACCACACTATGGAAACTCTGACCCACTCTGACGGACTCCCTCATCTTTTACCTTACTTTTTTCCTGATGCTTCTCATTATCACATTATCTGATATGATTTATTATGGACACATTTGGACAGGGTTTTTTGTGGGTTCTTGTTTCATTCATTTTTCTGTTTGGGTTTTTGTTGTTGTTGCTGTCAATTTTCTCTGAGGAGAGGGATTTTGTCTGCTTGTCTGCTTTGATCACTGCTGTAACCCCAGTGCTTAGCAGTTCCTGGCACACAGTATGAGTTTAATCTGTTGAATGAATGAATATAAAAATCTGTGTAGTTCTTGCTTCTGTCCATGTCCCTTCAGGTGGCATTGGGCCATTACAACCAGAAAACTGAGATTGCTTTCTGGGCCCAAAAGATACCTAATGATGGACATGTTTGATGTAAATCAAACAAAACCTCCTGCCTTGGACTAATTATAAGAAGCTATTTATAATTAGCCCATTGTTAAATTAATCAGCAAGCTTTTGCTACCTCATGAGTAAAGTTTAATTTCCCAAAGGATTTTGGCACTACTGATAAGCCCATGGGCAATGAACAATATTTAACTGCCAACAAATGTTAAATAAAATTACTTGTTTGGTTAAGATGCTAGTAAAATGCATTAATTAAGCCTTTTAAAAATTTATTTGCATGAATAAGCCAGATTTCTGACTTTTATATCTAATATAGTATATATACTTAAAATTATAGCTCCTAACCTAGGGAACTTTATGGAATGATGGAAATGTTCTACAACTTGACTGAGGTGGTGGTTATTTAGGCATATATTTTCATCAAAATTCATAGAATATTACACTTGGTGTGCATATGAACTGTGTGTAAGTTTTACCTCAAATATTTAAAGTATGACCCTAAATTGGTAATAATTGCATTGAACCCAACTCATATTAATAAAATTCACTTTGTATATGTATATGTTTATGTAGTATTCTCAAATGTGCACAGATATATATCATAGAAATCAACTTTGAATCATTTATTGCTGGAAGTTTCTAACTGAAAACACTGCACCAGCCAGGCGCAGTGGCTCACACCTGTAATCTCAGTGGCTTGGGAGGCAGAGGCAGGAAGATTGCAAGTTCAAAGCCAGCCTCAGCAAAAGCCAGGGGCTAAGCAACTCAGTAAGACCCTGGCTCTAAATAAAATACAAAATAGAGCTGGGGATGTGGCTCAGTGGTTGAGTGCCCCTGAGTTCAATCCCCGGTACCCAAAAAAACAAAACAAACAAATAACAACAACAACAAAAAAACACTGCACCAATATTTCCAGTTATCATCATCATCATTAATATTATTATTAAACATAAACCATCTTGAAAATGTTGTTCCCTTCATTTAGAAAAATGCAAAACAACAGACAGTAACAATTATCTCCCAAAATCTAAATATTAGCAACACAATCTCAAATGGAGGCAAAATTTGAATATTTTCAGTTATAGGGAGAATTTACATAAAAAACATAAATATCCAAAATGAAATTAAACCAAATGAAACCCTTAGTCCTTAAGGGAGGGAAATAAAGACACCTGTAGATAATTAGCATGATCATTAACACAAAAGGGAACACAGGTAATGAACTATGACCTACATGTGCTCAGCTCAACTCTAGGAGCAATATTATGAATCAAATCCCAACAGTAAGATATCTATCTAAATTATTTCAGAAAAACAACCTTGTAATACATATTTCTGTGTTTCAGTTGATAAGAACTGATGTAAGATTTTCTTGTTCAAAACTAACATCAAATTTTCCCAAGAGATGAACTTATATAAAGAATAAATATCTGCAATATTTCTACTTTCTATTCCCCAAAGATGACCTAATTTACTGCCAATTATAATATAAAAATGTTTTTTCATTATATTTTTATTTAAAGAAGTCCTCTTCAGATGAAGGTAGGATGTGTGAGGCTGACATCCCTTCCCTCAAAAGAATTTCTTTAACATCCACTGTCCTAATATTACTTATCACCACCTGAAATTACATTGCCTGAAATCACATTATCTGTTTGCTTATTGACTTGTTTAAGGGCAATCTCCTCCTTTGCCATGTGAGCTCTGTGAGAGCAGGACTTGGATTCTCCCATCTTTGTTGTGTCCTGATACTTTAAACAGTGGCTAGACATAATAAGCACGAAAGTCACCCTATTAGGCCACTATAATGTGGGTATGTGCCCTGGGAAAAAGGCACCATGGTTCTTGTTTCATTCATTTTTCTGTTTGGGTTTCTGACCAGCTCATCTGTAGAGGATGAAAAGATTATGTGAGGGCTCACGGTTTCAGAGGTCTTAGTCCATTCAGAGGTCTTAGCTCCATTCCTTGGGCTTGAGATGAGGCAAAAACATCATGGCAGAAGAGTGTGGCAAAGGGAAGCAGCTCAAATCACAGTGATCATGAAGAAGAGAGAGAGACTCCAGGTCCAGATACAAAATATATACCCTATAGCCACGCCCCAATTAACCACTTCCTCCAGCCACATCCCACCTGCCTCTAGTTACCACTCAGTTAATCCCATAAGGGATTAATTCTCTAATTGGGTTAAGACTCACATTCCAATCATTTCTCCTTCGAACCTTCTTGTATTGTCTCACACTTGAGCTTTTGGGGGACATCTTACATCCAAACCACATAGTAAGATGAAAGAGCTACACTACTTCAGGTCCCAAACATCTGTGTTGTCATGTAGGGAAATGATTATGGCCCGCTGAGCAGGCAACATGATGGCTAGGGGGGATGAGGGATGAGGGGGGCAGTGAAGGAGTGGTCAGGATCACATGCAGTAGGGAAAGTGCCACATAGAGCAGCATGTTTGCATTGGCTGGAGCCTAAGGAGTGTGGCATGTGGCAGTTCTGGAGTGGTTGACCTGGGCAAAGCATGTGGAAACACAGCCTGCAAGCAAAGGATGTCAGCAGCAGAGCAGACAGGGCCCATGAGAGAGGGGTCATGAGACATAGCAAGCTAATGCCAGAGGACATGCCAGTTACACGTAGATAAAAATTGAAAACGAAAAAAAAATTGGGAAAAAAAATATCTGTCCTATGTGGGCATTTCCATCACCAGCTTGGATTCCCCCGTTCACATACCACAACCCATTACATCCCAGGGAGGTGGCACAGCTACTGCCCTGGGCTCATGCACTGTTCACACACATGTGCCCCAGACATGCTCTGAAGGGTCCCTCCTTGTGTCCAGCCCCAAATGCCCTTTTCCATCTCTCCCTGCCTGCAGTTCCATCTAATTGGCAAAAACCAAATTTCCACCTATGTCCTAGTAACTTGTTCCATTAACCTTGCACAGGGTATGGGGAGTACTGTCTAGGAAATGTTGGACTATAATGATACCAGAGTAAGTGCCTGTATCTAATTCACTGAAAGATGGCAGCCCAAAGGAACCATTGTTAATGCCTATCTCCCAACTTTGAAGAATTGAAACTTACCATAATCAAATTCACACATCTGAATCCAGAACATGCCCTGTGAACTAGACTAGTGCAGATGACAGCAGAGCCTGGACAGTGCAAGGTGACAGGCACAGTTCTTGGTAAGAACAACCTCCACTTCACAGAGTCAGTCAGTATGAGACAGATTGGTCAGAGATTAGATTAAGGGAAGAGAGAGGGATTTGTTCCATTCCATCCAAAATCTTACCCTTTATCCATTCCCCAAACCAAGTCCTAAGAGTTGATCATTCCATTCTGAAAATATGTAGTGCAGCTGGCTGTTATCTCAGCTCTAGGTAAAATCAGTATAATATTGAGGTCAATTTACATGAAGCACAGCCTCAAATTTGTGCTCTAAAGATGCTGGAAGTTTCAGGCAGTCCTCTAACACAGGATTGCCAACCTGAAAGAAGGGTTTTATTTCATGCTCTGCTTCTTTCACCAAATGTAAGGACACACCACATTACCCCTTGAGACCTGGAGTTCCATATGGCCTGATATAATTGACCTGCAGGACAAAGTACAGCAACGTCTTTGAGTTACAGGTGCAACGCTCCCAGTGCAGTTGTTACAGGATTAGGACAGCAGGAACGCTAGTAGGACCAGATGTCCTGGATTATACACTAAACACGTAGGCTTCCTCAGCTGCAGCATGAGAAAGAGGCAAAGGGGCTCCCTCCCAGCTCACTGGGGTTCACTGGTTTCTGGAGGGTTCTAAGGCCTACCTTTGAAACACCCGATCTTGAGAATCAAGGCACTGAATCCAGGTACATCTTCTAAACCACCTCAGAAAGACTTTATCCTCCCCTTAAATCTTCTAAAGCCAGAAGACGGAGTGGGTCCATGGGAACAGAGAGCTCAAAGAAGAAACCAGAAGGAGTCCCCTAGAGACCTCAGGGCTTCTGGGATTACTTATCTGATCTCCCCTCCTCATAGCTTCAGGGCACTGAAGTTAACACCCCAGGGAAAGATGGATTAGGGACCCATTACAAAAGAGCCAGGATCAAAGGTGAGCAGGTAGAGAACAGGACAAAATCCACAGTGCAGAGTTAGTACCAAGTAACAGTGCCAGGAAAAGTTTCCAAAGGTGGATCCCGGATGAGCCCTACAGCTGACACACATCCGAATTCTTGACAGGGCAACTGTAGCCCAGTTAAGAGCACTGAGACTATCCAGACAAGCAGCCATGAACCCCAGATCACCTTCACACTATTTCTAACTAAACTAGTCTTTTCCCATATAAGATAGATAAAGAGGTTTGTGTGTGCCCATTCGTTGACAGATTAAATTGGGTTTCCTTCTCATTTGAGGATTATAAATATTTAAGATGTGTGTGTATATAGAGACAAAACTTTTGCATATATCCTACATGTTTTACATATTAGTCAACTATATCGATAAATAAGTCTAGTAGCTATAAATAACTATACATATATGTATAGATACATATATAACACATAAGTATGTATAAGTATTTAGTTGATGGAGACCTAAGAGGAGAGACACTGAAAGCAATGGAGAGACAGAGAAAAAGAGTGTTAGAGATGGAAAGAAAGAGAAGATGAGAGACAGAGAAATAGTTCTCCATACAGGAAGAAGCCAGAGTCTTTTTTGTTTTTTGAGGTGGGGGTGGAGCACTTTGGATTCAGAAGACCATGACAGAAAAACAATGTCCACATGCCTGGATGAGGTTTGAGTTATCAGCACCCTCCGATCTTAGTGCAACAGGATTTGCCAGTGGACCATAGCCACTGGAACAAAGGCGTAAAAAGGATGCACATTCCTTCACACACGCCATCCCCCGTGACCTCCAGGGTCCAAGGGCCACTTCTGTCTGTGGCATGTCCATCTCCTGTCATTAAATCTCTATGCCCTCAACCATGAAGAGTTGACTAACAGGGAGAAGGAAAAGGAGCTTGGCACCTTTAGCAATTTGGTAAAAGCCCCGGATAGGTATGTTTTCTTTAGTATTACTGTTTTCCATCTTTATTACCTAAGGCTATATTTGACTATAGATAAGGTAGGGGCAATCTTGGTTTTGGTCATTATGCTTCAAGATGTCACTGTTTGTTGATGTATAGGGAGTCTTGGTCACCCTCTTCCTTTGCTAAATACAATGCACTTGAGTAAAGGGTCCTATCCGCTAGTTGATAGATCCACTGAGTGTCAGAGCACTAAGGTATGCAAGCTACTCTTCAGTGTGGGTCACTTCCAATGATGAAGGCTGGAGGATGTTAGATTAGATTTTCCTGAAATTCTAGCTTTCATTTGTATAAATAAATGCCATCTAATGCTCAGCAGATACATCAACTGAAATCTTGGGTTTCAAATAGGAATGACGGATGAAGAGACGTGCATCAGAGAATAAGAACTCCTCTACTTTGCCTTTTTAAGTTAAAGTCTTGTCAGAAAGTGCCTATGTGCTAATGTAAAAATTATTACTAGAAAAAGGGTCAATGTGCTGCAAGGAAACTGAATTTTCGTGTTAACAATGTTAGAGAAATTAATTCATAAGAAAATGAGTTTAAAAGACAAATTAGTTGATTTCCACAAACTGTTCACAAAATTATAACCCATCATTTTATGATTTATAAAGGTACCCCCCCCAAAAAATTCTGATGGGAAGCACCTAGCCTGCATCCCTACACGTGTTCCTCTTTGCCCTCATTTGTTCCTCCCATTTATCATTGCTAGCTCACCAAAGTATGTAGCTATTCAAACAGAGAGAAAACTTGTGATTCCAAATTGTCTTCTGAGAAATCCCACAAGAATGTATAATGGTATTGAATGTCTTACTTATTAAAACTATTTATGTTAACTCATAACTAATCTATTCATTTTTTTTACTTATTCAGAAAAGATTTACTGGCTAGAATATAACAAATTCCCTGTCTTCATGAAACTTACAGTCTGATAGAAAAGAAGTCATTAAGCACCAAAAAAGCTAAAAAAGAGAACTTAGAATGTTTCACCACAAGAAATATCAAATGTTTGCAGTAATGGATACACTAATTGTGCAATTTGATCATTACAAACATATACATGTATGGAAACATTACATTGTACCCCATAAATATGCCAATTAAAAATAAATGAATTTTTTAAAGTAACAATGAAGAAATGCAATCATGGTAAGGAAGAATTACCCAGTCCAACTAAGTCTTGGAGGCAACATATTAACCCAGAGATGACAGAGAATACTTTCTTAAGGAAATGACAACTGCAATCTGTATAAAAAGAGCAGAATAAGAATCAAGGGATTAGGGCAAGAAGAACTACACATGCAAAGCCCTGTGGCAAGAGGAAGTAAGATGTATTTCAGAAATTAAAAATAAGCCAGCAAGTTCATTAATCACTAGGAAAATGCAAATCAAAACCACAATGGGGAGGCTGGGATTGTGGCTCAGCGGCAGAGCACTTGCCTAGCACATGTGAGGCACTGGGTTCGATCCTCAGCACCACATAAAAACAAATCAAGATTGTGTCTATCTACAACTAAAATTTAAAAAAAAAACACAATGGGATACCACTGAAAAACTATCAACATGCCTAGAATCAAAAAGTCAATAACAAGTGGTGGCTAAAATGTGGAGAAATTGGAACCCTCATTCATTGCTGGTAGGAATCTAAACTGGTACAGCTACTTTGGGAAGGAATTTATCACATCCTCAAAAAACTGAACATAGAACTACCTACCACTTGACCAAGCAATTCTATTCCTAGGTACATGCACAAAAGAATAAGTTCACATAAAAACTTGGATATGGATACTCATACAGCATCATTCATGATAGCCAAAAGGTGGAAACACTCAAATGTGTACCAATTGATGAAAAGATACAAACAGTAGAACATTATTTGACAATCAAAAGGAATGAAGTGTAGACACATGCTACAACAAGGATAAACCTTGTATTTAAGATAAAAGAAGCCAACACCAGGCTAGGGTTGTGGCTCAGTGGCAGAGAGCTTGCCTCGCACATGTGAGGCACTTAGTTTGAATCCTCAGCACCACATAAAAATAAATAAACAAAATAAAGATATTGTGTCCATGTATAACTAAAAATATTTTTAAAAAGAAGCCAACACAAAAGGCCAGTTATTCTGATTCCATTTATATGAAATATCAAGAATAGACAAATTTATAGACATGGAAAGTAGATTCATGATCGCCAGAGGCTACAGGAGAAGAGAGTGGAGAGTGACTGTTAATGGGATTCGGGGGTGATGAAAATGCCCTGGAATTGGACAGTAAAGCCTGCATGAACTGAGAAGCATACTGAAATAACTGAACCCGATACTTCAAAAGAATGAATTTTATGTACTGCAGTGCCCCCCCCACACACCAAAGAGTCATAATTAAGCTTCTGCAAAGACCCTTACCATAATTGTTCTTATCAACAGGATATCAGCAAAAGAGTTCTGCAGAGGGATTAATACAGTTTGCAGCTTCCTATTTCCTGTAAGGACTCAGTTGACCTTTCTTGTAAAAGATAAGTTTGCCTGCAAACTTGATACTGTAAAAATAATAAATAAAAATAAAAATTACTATTTCTGCTTCCCATGGTAAAATCTTGTGAAAATCTCTGACTAATATAAGAAAGTGACACAAAAAGTACTTCTTCTACATAAACTCCCACAAAAAAATGTAAATTCCCTCCCAATGGGTATAAAGCTCAAAGAACCTCCAGCCTCAAAGTCCAGACATATTTAAGCATTAGCCCCCTCTAGACTGCTATAGATAATATAAACCTGCTTCTTGCTAAGTCCTGGGGTGTCCAACCTCATCAGCAAAAAGGGTTATGGGTGGTGCAATACAAAATAGGCTGAGGGAGGGAAAGAGGAAGTTTGGGGGAACAAAATTCACCAAGTTATATTGTGTGCATGTATGAATATATAGCAACACATTCCACTATTATGTATAAGTATAATGCACCAATAAAATTATAATAAGGCTGAAACAAGAGAAAGGAGCAGGAACACAAAGGTCTTTTGCAACTTGAGGCTTTGGTCTTCTTTGTTCTAGGAGTAATGAAGTCTTTTAAGGGCAAAGATATGATTAAGAACCATTCTAAGAACCATCATTTGGGATGTCTTATAGATGAAAAATTAGAGAGCAAGAGTGAATACTGAAAGGCCATCTAAACCTTTGTAGGATCTTGTGTATGAAAAGTCAGTAACTTGGACCAAATAAGGGAAGTAAAGATAGAAGTAAGCAGATACAAGATGCTTAGGAGGTAAAATCTCTACTATTTCATGCATGTGGTGGAAAGCATTGCCAGAGGCGGCACTCAGGTTTCTGGTTTGCATAACAGAATGAAGTGTACTCTCATTTGCTGAGAAAAGGAACCCTGCAAATAGACTGAGCAAGGGAAAGAAAAGTGCCTTCAAGATACCCAAGCAGAATGACCAGTACCCTGGTAAATATACAGGGATCAAACCCAGAGAAGATGTCCAAGATGGAGCTAACATCTGTGAGACATCTGCATGAAGTGTTCATGAAAGCCACAGGCATGAATGAGAAGAGAAGAATGTGCAATGAAAAGAGGAGAGGGCCCAGGGCCAAGCCTTGAGAGAATATAATATCTCAAGACAGAGCAGAAGACAGTGAGCCAGAAGGAGTACCAGAAAGGTTAAAGGGAAACCAGGAGTGTGACGTCAGAAAAGGAGAGAAAGCAATTGCTTCAAGAAAGGTGTGATACAGTTCTCCAGATGTCAATCTTGTTTCATGAAAAACATGTCCTGTGAGAAAGAAAGTCTGTGGTCAAATACTTTAACCAAAGTTATATCATTTTCTTTACTGCAAGACTATCAGATTTTTTTTAGATTGTTAATGCATAGCTGACTCTACAATGGTATATAACCTATTCCAAACTTAATGTCTAATAGAATCCTTTCTTGGAATGGAACACCTATTAATATGGTTCAAACACACTTTGGGAAACAAAGAAGGAGGCAACGTGTAGGTAAAGCTTAGTTTGGGGTCCACTCTCCATAATTCTCTGTAACCAATAGATTTGGAAGGGAAAAAGTCACATGTCCTTTAGCTTCATCTTTTTTTTTTTTTTGCCTCCATTACATCAGCACCCAAGACCATTCAGTACATCAGATTTAAATGAAGAGCCGAGGTAACTAGAAATAATAAAACAGAAGGCAGTGGAGTGGGCAGAGGGTATTTGATGTCTTACGCGATTTTTTTTTTCATGTTCAAGTGTAGAGCATTGTCTTAGTCCATTGGGCTGCTGTAACAAAATCCCTTAGACTGGGCTATTTATGAGCAACAGAAGTTTGTCACTGGAGACCAGGAAATCTAACATGAAGGCTGCAGCAAATTCAGTGTCTGGTGAGGGCTGCTCTCTGTTTCGTAGATGATGCATTTTTGTTATCCTCACATGGTGGGAGGAACAGAAAGAGAAAACAGACTCCCACAAGCCTCTTTAATAAGGGCATTGATTCCATTCATGAAGGCAAAACCCCCATGATTTAATCATTTTCTAAATGATCTCACCTCTTAAAACTACCACTATAAGATAAGATTTTAACGTGAATCTTAGAGCTATACAATATTTAGACCATAGCAAGCATCCAAGAAAATACTTTATGGTAGTAGGATGTTTCTTCATGGTCACATGCATCCTAGCCCCTGACCTTGCTCCTCTGAACTTATGGCCATGCCTATCTAGTGGAGCATTTCTGGAGTATCTCTGCATGGCTCACCTCCTCCCACAGCCAGCATTTATATGTCCTTCTGAAAAGAATCTCAAAGTATCTTCTGCTTTCCCCTGACCATATCTTTCCCTAAGCCTGAGGTATTTGGTCTAGAGAAGAACATTCCCAGGAAATTTCTGAAACAAACTAGATAGCAGTTACACAACAGGCTTTGGATATGAAGTTGGGTGGAAATGGGGTTGGAGTAGAGATGATAGCTGTAAAATTGTAAGACCACAAGGCAATCCAGAGTTGGCCTAAGAATTATAAGTGGGTCTCCTCTGGTATTATGTGTCCGCCATACAATCTCTTCAGTACATAGCTATTGTAACACACACACTTTCCAAGAACCAACATTGATTCTCAGAGACAGTATAACTCATAAGGCAGAAAAAAATATTTTCCTAGCTTCCTGTACATCTTCTGAGATCAACCATCTCACAATGGAATTGATACTGCATGTTGGAATTTTCTTCATATTCTTTTCATAAAGAATAATTCTTCTTTTTAGATAGTTTCTTTTACTATTTTCATCCAGCCAGTCTTAAATTATGCCCCTCCATACCTACCAAAAAAATAAGAAATAGCTCCATTGCTCAGCAAAGCATCTCTTGATAATTACCAAAACACTTGGTTTACAAGGAACCCCATCAAAATTTTTCTTGTAGTGGGACAGACTTTGTTTGATTCTGTTAGGTTCTTCACTTTCTTAGAAAAATATTTGGGAACAAAGAGTTAGAATAAAGGTTTCTTCATCCCTTATATGCAACAACACAGCTAAATTCATCCATATAATTTTAATGTATCACTGAGTTTCCTCAAAAAGATCCTTGAAATTCTAGAACTTCCGAAAGGTAGTAATGGGTTCTCTGTGCCTTTTTCAAGATTTTTAAGTGATTGAAAGAAATCATGTACTTGATCACCATTAGGGAGTCCATGATACCTATGGGAGTTTCTTTGGTTTGGGTGGGAATTACAGCAGCTCAGTGCTGAAAATCTGTTGGCTACACTTTCATTACAATGACTAACTGGTGGCTGTAATTGTGTTTGCTTATTAAAATGGAAAAGCCTAATAAATAAGTATAATCTGATAAGAAAAAAATCTTTCAAAATTCTCAGGTGATGGGACAAGTGACTTTCAGTGATAACAATATTAGAAACCATTACTTCCAGTATCCCCCGAAACAATGCATTCAATAAAACAGCTGTTTTCTGGCTTAGTAGTCATATAAGTGGGTGGTGTTACGCTGACAAATTTTTGTTTTGTTTTCTGTATTTGTTTACAGTTGAAAACACTTCTTCCTTTGCATCTACAAGGTTATAATTATTAGGTGTTCCAATTAAAGCCATGGAAGGACTCATCTATTGTTGCATGATTTTTAAAAACATGCTATCTTTTTTGATGACTATGATATTATTAATCAGCTAATTATCATCATTGGAAAATATGTGTCCAAATAGTTTTAAAAACACCTTCTCAAAACAAAGTAATTTAAACTCTTAAAATGTGTATGTTATTTGCAGATAAGATGTATTTTTGTGCACAAATTCTTCAGCTCCAAGCAAGGGCAAAAATAAGTATAGGACCCCACAGGAATTATGTGTTACTTTGTTGACTTGTGATGTTTTTGTGACATTCCATCCAAGCTCAGCACAAGGTCTTTGTCTGTCAGCAGTGGTCAGATAAATGATTAGCTGACACAGCTCTTCCTTGTATGGGTCACTGGCAGAACAGATAGGTTCAAATGTACAAGATGTTGGCTCTGGCCCTTCCTGAATGCCTTTCCTACTTCATTAAGCTTTAAGCATAGCTGTTTATATAGGAAAATGACACACATTGGCACTCAAAAATATAAACCCACTGCTTAAATGCAATATGGCAATCCATGTAGGAAGTATCTAACAATTGATTCCCAGGGAAAGTTTTTTATAAGGAGAAGAAATTTCAACTGATTTTATTTTGAAGGGTTACCCATATGGTCACATAATAATGTCAGATTAACAAAACCCAAATATGGTCACAATTATCTATTCTCCCTCCCTAAATCACAGTCATAAATGCAAGAGATATCAACCACAACTTATTAAAAACAAATACTGACCAATAAAATTTATTTTGTGCTTATCACAATGCATCTTAGAAGACAAGTGTTTGACTTCGAATTGTACTTTTCTAGGAACGGTTGAGGAAGACCAGCAAGTAGAAAAAGGACAGAAAAATCATGACTTGGAATAAGATGGGGATAATCCAAAGGCTAATATTAAACTAAAATCCTAGTTAAATGTAATTGTCTGGAATATTACTGAGCAATAAAAGAGAATAAAATCATGGCATTTGCAGGTAAATGGATGGAGTTAGAGAAGATAATGCTAAGTGAAGTTAGCCAATCCCAAAAAACCAAAGGCCAAATGTTTTCTCTGATATAAGGAGACTGATTCATAGTGGGGTAGGGAGGGGGAGCATGGGAGGAAGAGATGAACTCTAGATAATGCAGAAGGGTGGGAGGGAAAGGGAGGGGGCATGGGGTTAGAAATGATGGTAGAATGTAATCCAAAGTACATGTATGAAGACACGAATTGGTGTGAATATACTTTGTATAGAACCAGAGATATGAAAAAATGTGCTCTATATGTATAATATGAATTGTAAGGCATTCTGCTATCATATATAAATTTAAACAATTAATTTTAAAAAACGTAACTGTCAATCTTCCTTCCATAGAGAGACTATTCCATAGCAATTATAGCTTCAGTCCTAGGGGACCAGAGACCTCATCTCCCTGGTTCACCATTGCATTCTGAGAACATAGAGCTTAGTGGGGTTTCATAAACCTTTGTTGGTGAATGAGTAGAGTTCAAAAGAACCTTAAATAGTCTGCCATTAGAACAGAGAGGAAAGATGAAGACCAGAGGAATGGAATGATTTTATAAATTCACAACTATGTGGCAATATAGCAAGGGTGCTTCCAGAAGAACCTGCCAACATTTTGTGGGAGAGGACTTGATCCTCCACTCTCAGAGGAAGGACCATACCCTTTTACTCCAGGATTCTATTTCCTGTGGAAGTGACAGAGTTGAAAGTGGTCTCCCTTAACCTGAGATGTGTTTTATGCCTTATTCCATACCACTGGGCACCAGAATAGTTCTCAGAGACTCTTGTGCATCCAGATTGCCCAACTTTACTTCTCTAAAAGTGGTAATAATTGTTGAAAAAACAAGGGATGGGCACAAGGTGATGCTGACCACCCCAAATAAAGGGAAGCATTGTGAAGTTGGAGGAATCTTAACTTTCTGGTGAAATAGAAAGTATAATTGAAAGCTAAGGATATATTAGACAGGGAAGATCCTATCCAGTGTCTAATTTTCATGATGTTGAAATGAAAACTAAAATCCTTATTATATCAGAAGAGGTGTTTCCTTTCTCATTTTGAATATGCTTAAGGGGAAATGGCATTAGATTTTGTCACTAGGAAAAACAGAACATTGTCCTTTGTACATGGTTTTGTAGTAGAAGGATATTACCCTACAAGCTCAAAATTGGATATTAAAGACATAATCAATGTTAATATCTACAGATTTAAGGATGGGGATTAACAACCTGCTATTGTGTTAAAACAAAAATATGTAAGTCCACAAATTTAAGAAGCTGCACTTCAGGCTTTGGGGACAATGAAAGTCAGACCCAAAAGCCAAATGTTTATCTTTCCATCATTACAATGCAGCCAGATACATGTGGCCCTAAATGAGCACCATTCAGAAGAAGAACACACATCCCAAACTCCAGGCCCTTATGATCAAAGACAGCTCTAACACAACTACTAAGTGGCGCAGAGACAATTTGACACACATAAACCAAAGAAATTAATGAATAAATCCCCGCTAATTCCCAACATACACACAGCATGTGTTGGTTTCACAGGGAAGGGGTAGAAGGAAGGAGAAAATCATGGAGTCTATTTGTGCAGACAGCTTTAAGCCTGAAAGAACTCACAACTTGTTCAAGTGTATTCCACATGATATCATGATAGTGTTGGACAATCCAGAAGACCCTGCCTACAGGGAGATTTCATGACTGAGTGAGGTGAAGGTTTTGTCAACAGGAAATAGCTTGGGAGAATGCTCAAGGGGTGAGACTGAGATGATTTGACAAGTTACTAGATAGATTTGCTTGAGAGGCTGAAGGGCCTGAGGCCATAGGGAAGCAGAGGAAGATGGGAGAGGAGCCGAGAGAGACCTACATGAACAGGACTGCAGCCTCCACTGTGAAGAGCTAAGTGCCGACCCTGCAGAGAGCATCTGCTGGGTGCCTAATTTAACTACATAAGCATTTGGGAATTCCAAAGTATTCTCCCTTTGATACCTTTGGTTATAAGCACTTCGGAGGCAACAACAGTAATCTCCTGTTTTGATTGTCTTTATATGTATAGGGGGAAAAAGGAAAATAGGGTACTTAGACACATGACTAGACCTGGAAACCTAGGAAAACCAAATCTCAAAGCTGAAGGGAGTTATAAAAAAAAAAGACTGAAGCAGAAGCACATTCCAGACCCAAAGAAGCTCCAGAAGTGAGGTTACTTGTCACCTGCAGAAGTTACTTGTCACTTGGCCTCTTAATCTGGTGTTTAGTTAAAGAGTCATAATCAAATATATCTCTGGAGAAATTTTATTTCACTCAATAACATTTACAAAACATCCTCCACAAGACAATCACCATCCCGGAAAGGGCCAATGTGCTTGTTGATGTGACTCTATAA
Organism: Ictidomys tridecemlineatus; assembly: GCF_052094955.1. NCBI lineage: Eukaryota > Metazoa > Chordata > Mammalia > Rodentia > Sciuridae > Ictidomys > Ictidomys tridecemlineatus. The sequence continues at coordinate 126,362,640 of NC_135479.1, forward strand.
ACACCTGTTGTGCTTGGAGTTCTCTGTGATCGCCACAGGGTGTGCTCTGCTATGCTGTCGCAGTGGAAGACAGTATAGGTGTCTCCCTGCCCACCTCCCATCCTAGGGGCTCCAGATCCCATGACACTGCCTAACATGGCCTGCAGTCCCACTGCCAGCAACCTTAGTGACCCTGTTAAAGCTCAAGTCTATAAATACATAATCGAAGTTATTTTTCCTTATGCGTGATAATATGATTTTGATCATATATATGAAAATTAGATTTAGGTAAAAAGATATTTGGCAACTGAATCATCTCTCTATCTTCTTTCTCCTCAATATACTGCTAGTGAATAAATGCATTTCCATGAAAAGCTATCTAGAGAACTGAAGGGTATTTACTTTTAAGCAAAAGAAAATGAGATCAGAAACTAGTAAAAAAAAAAAATGGATTTTAAAATCAATTCAGAGATAGAACAAGTAGCTACCAAACTCATTTTTTTTCCAGCCCAAAATTTATTTCTTTTGGAAAGAGGACTACATATTACAAAAGGAAGATTTTTCTGTACATCTTCACTTCTTTGGGGCCCAATTATATCACAGATCTCTGTACTGCTGGGTATTAGTATGTGCCTGATGTGAGGTTGATGGAGAGAGCTTTATTACTCCTGTCTTGGAAATCACAGTCAGTAAAGACAAAAACAAAGAAATTTGACTCCCTGTCACATTTTGGAAAAGTCACAATTGTTTCTATGCAGGAGGGTTAGATGTGAATAATTCCAAACAAATTCACATGACCTGTGATTTACCCACAATTCTTACTCTGACCCTTTTACTTGTTTTAAAACATAAACTAATTTTCAATTTCTAGAAAAACAGACTAATATGATGAGCTTGAGTCCTGGGTAAATGAAAACCCCAACCTATAAATATAGTCCAATAGTTCTCACCTCTTCCCATCTATGGTTTCAGTATCTGCAGTTTCAGTTATGGGTCACCTTGAGCTGAAAAGATCAAATGTAAAACTCCAGAAATAAACAATAACTTCAAATGCACACTATTCTGAGTGGTGTGATGAAATTTTGCTCCATCCTTCTGCATCGCCCCTAGGGCATGAATCATCCCTTTGTCCAACATATCCACATTCTATTCACTACCCACCTATTAGTCATTTAGTAGTCATCTTTGTTATTAGATCAACTGTTATGGTACCACAGAGCTATGTTCAAGTAACTCTTATTTTACATGATAATAGCCCCAAAGCACAAGAGTAGTTATGACAGCAATTCATGTGTGCCAAAGAGAAGGGAGAAAATATTTCATTTAAGTAAAAGGGTGAAAGTTTTTCACGGATATATAAGGGGAAAAAAACAGTATGCATAGGGTTTGGTATTATCTCTAGCTTCACACATCACTGGGAGATTATGAAACATATTCCCAAGGATGAGGAGGCCATGGTACTAGACACGGAACAGTTTATTCCCCTTTTCTGAACTTGATTGCACATCTCTTGATTTCATCATTAATTAACTATTTGTCAGAGAGAATGTTCCTATCTTCTTGATTAAATTGAACATCAGAAATCTCTTGTATCAGAGCAGTGGCTCTCAAGCTTGACTGAGAATTAGAATCACTTGGAAATTTTGTTAAAACACAAACCATTGAGCCCCACTCCCCAGATTTCTGATTTAACAAGTCTGGAGAAAAATCCAAGAATTTGCATCTCTAATAAATTTTTGGCTAATACTGAGACTAATTGGTGCCAGGATGACACTTTGAGTACTATTGGACTAGAGAACATGATTATTGACTATTGTTTTTAATAGATATAAGAAACCAAGATCTAGGTTTCCCACTGAATATTTCAATGTTATTATTGGCTTAGTTGACAATAGATTGGTAGAACCAAGAAAACAGTAAACCTCTTGAGGGGAACATTCCTGTGGAGTAGACAAAGGAAACTAACAGACTAACAGGATCAGGTCAAGCTACAACTTAGAATGGGGACTTAGGTCAGTAGTAGAGCATGTGCTTAGCATGTGTGAAGCCCCGGGTTCAATCCCCAGCAACACACACACACACACACACACACACACACCCACACACTCAAACACTCAGAAGCTATAACTTTAGCTATCTTAAAATCTAACCTCTATTTTAGAGAATTTGACAGCCAAAAGGCCAAATCCGAACAATTCGTGATATAATGGTTTAGATAATGGGGTATCCCCCAAGAGCTCACATGTGAGACAATGCAAGAAAGTCCAGAGGCGAAATTATTGGGTAAAACAAACAAACAAACAAATAAAAGACTTAACCTAATCAGTGTGTTAATAATCCACTGATTCAGATTAACTGGGCAAAATTGTAGGCAGGTGGGGTATGCTGAAAGAAGAAGGTCACTGGGGGCTTTAATCTTTTATATTTTGTCCCTGTTTTGCAGAGTTCTATCTTTCCTTCTTGGTGCCATGTCCTGAGCTGCTTTTTTCAGCCACACTCTTCCTCTGTGATGTTCTGCCTCAACTTGGGCCCAGAGCAATACACTGCCTATTGACTGAGACCTCTGAAACCATGAGCCCCCAAATAAACTTTTCCTCCTCTAAGTTGTTCTTGTTGGGTATTTTGGTCACAAAATTGACTAAAATACTTGGTTCAGAATATCTGAATCACCTAAATTGGTCGGGATATATATATTGCATGTAGAAGTCCAGGGAGCTGTGAGGCAACTGGAATCAAGTCAAGGATACAACTCCTAGAGACCATGATGGAGATGATGTGAATCCTAATTCCAGGACAGATTGCTCCCAGAATTTCAGTGGAGGGAATAAAGAAAGGCAGTTGTACGTGGTTATGGTGTGAAATTGAAAGAAGATGGGAAAGTCTCAATATCCAGAAGTGCCCATAATACACCACCTGGGAAACATCTCAAAGATACCAATGTCCAGACCACAGTTCAGACCTTAAATAGAATCCCTAGTAGTGGAGCCTGGATATTAATATTTTTAAACCTCTCAGATGATTTTGATTTCTAGCAGACTGAAAAGCACTGGGGTAGAATAGCAATCTTGATATCCTTAAAATGTTTAGGGCAGGATGATGGGCCAAAGATGAAAACAAGAAAAAAATATACCAGTAATTTTTTTTATAAAAACTTAAGTAGATTTAACATACCAGTTTAAAGACCGATACTAACATACTGGAAAAATATACAAAGATTCAGGTATATTTATAAAAGACACTAAAAAAAACTAAAATAAGGGGGTATGTTGGGGAATAAAATAGATCTAATTGTTAAGTAAACAAGATGGACCCCACCATGTTACATGAAAGAGTACACTAACTTTTATACCAGCTCATTTGGAAAACTATGGAACTGAAGATCAGTTTCATAGGCCGGTTTTGGCTAGGCAAATCCTGTTAACTGAATGTTTTAGAACAAGATAGTTCTTCCTTTCACAAACAGAAAGGAATTACAATGGCATATGTTAATGTTTCTATTAAGTAATGATTGTATAAAAGATGGGTTAAAAGATAGAGTAAACATAAAAATTAAATGGGAATGAAAATTCAAATATTTTTCTGCAGTTTTTCTTCTAGGATCTATTTTCAGAAATAGTATGTGTCAGCTTGGAAGATAAACAATAGTGTGTATACCTTTCTATTGTTCTTATATTTTGGTTTAGTATACATTTTCTACAAGCAATTTTTATTGGAATTTCTGTGTTGTGGTCTAATCTTCAAGTTCAGAAACACAGGGACCATTTAGTAATTGTCTTAGGGATGTGTGTGTGATGAATTCTGTTTCTGATTCATTGAAAATGCATCCTAGACTTAAAATCCCTCTATAACATTTACTTGATAAGTCCTTACTGTTAAAGGAAGCATTAGAAATAGAAACAACATGGAGCTGGGTGCAGTGGCACATGTCTGTAATCCCAGCAGCTTCCGAGGCTGAGGCAGGAGGATCTCGAGTTCAAAGCCAGCCTCAGCAACTTAACAAGGTTCTAAGCAACTCAGTGAGACTCTGTCTCTAAATAAAATACAAAAAAAGGGCTGGGGATGTGGCTCAGTGGTTAAGTGCCCCTGAGTTCAATCCTCTGTACCAAAAAACAAATAAATGAAGACAATATGGAGGAGAGTTATGTGTAGCAATACTACATATAATACTAAAAAAAAAAATCAGAAAATTTCCATTTATCCACTAATTAGGAAGGCATAAATTAATTGTTGTGTCCAAGAAAGGAAATACTTTCATTTTTGTAAGGAATATTTAATATGTGAAAATACTTATAAAATATATTGATATGTTGAAAAAGACTGAAAGATATGTAATAAAATGTTAACTTTTTACATTTCTATATTTTACTAATTCCTCCAATATGTAATTTTATTTACAAAGGGAAAACGAGGTATTAAGAAAGAAGGGAAAGAGAAAGAGAGGAAAGAAAGAGTATGGATAAAAGGAAGGAGAATTTCTTAGATGTTTTCCTTCTTTTCTCCTCATAATGGGACCATCCAAATTCAGTACCAATCATGGCACCTGTCCATAACTGTTTGGCTCCAATACCTCTTCCTTCCATTCTTCTACCTACCGTTGCCAGACCACACTTCCTGTGATCAAGAACTCCACTGAGTCCTAATTTTTCTGCCAAGAGTGAAATGAAATGCACGCTCTCATTTCTGCTGCTGGAAACATAAATTGGCACAACATTTCAGTAAAGCAATTTAGCAGAATATATCAATAACCTTAAAAATATTCATGTATTTTAGACCAAGCTGTCATTCTGATAATTCCTCTTGTGGAGGAAAATTATCAGATTTTTTTTTTAAAAAATTATTCTCATAGAAGTGTTACATACTTTAGAAGGAAAAAAAAACAGAGCCACAAAAGGTCCAACAATAATTAGCTGACTTAATAGCAAGGCCACAAAATATGATCTTACATGGCCATCACAAATCTTACTTCCAAAGATTATGTAATGGCATGTAAAAATGCTGACAAATATGAACAGCAAGTTACAAAAGTACATGTATAGTATTGTCCCAGATTATGTTTTAATCATAAAAGTAGATATTTTCATTGGGACAAAATAACCAGAAGGCAGCTTACTGAAGTTCTCATAAGCAGTTGATCTCTGGGTGGTAGATCATGGGATATTGTTCTCTTCTCTCCTTTGTTTATGTCTATTTTCTACTAGGAAGAGGTATATTCATTCACCTAGTCAATCTTATCTTTTATGACCCATACCTTCAGTCAGATGGTCCCCTCATTGTCCCTTTGGAGCACTAAGCTCTTTCCTACTTTCAGACCTTTATTCATACTAGTACTTCTACCTAGAATTCCTATCTTTTTCTCCAAGAACAAGCTTCCACCTCTCCGTCTCTACAAAGGTTCCCTGGCTATGTTGATCTTCAGACATCACTTCTTTTCTCTGAACCTCTGTTTTTCTTCAGTTAGTGGAATTATATGCCATTATCAAGGGCATGAATTATCTCCTTTAATCCCCAAACCTCCCTGGGAGACTTACATCATTATATCCATTTCGTTGGTGAGGATACTGTGTGAATCAAAGTAATTAGGTGGCTTGTTGGAGAGCACTGTTTCATTACTCTTTCATGATTGCATGTTCTTACATGCTTTGTCCCTCTACTAAGAGGATATGCACTTTGTTTTCAGGGATCTTATTTTATGCGGTGGTGCTTTACTTATCTGGTATCCAAGAATTAATTTTTGCCATAAATGTATTGTCCAAACAATTGTTTGCCTTAATTATCAAACAGCATTTTATGCTAACCACTTATAACCATTTTAAGAATTGCCTGCCTTTTCTAACTGAGTATTGTGAGCCTAATTAAGTTTTTCTCCAATATGTATAGTCAGTTATGGTACCAAGCTGTATCATAGTGATTCTCTCAGAGAATATTGGGGAAAGGGGTAATTTGCCTGTATACCAAATGTCAGGCACAGAATCCTAGTGTGTCTTACATAAGTATCACCAGTGAGACTCCTGTATCTAATTCTCTTCCTCTCCTTCCCCCTATTAAAATGAACAGATGAGCTCATTCTAACAAGTACAGTATCATGTCTATGCATTTCCAGCTGCATCTGGCTGTTGCTAAAAGGAACTTAGTACTGAAACACAACTGGACTGACTGTAATTGAAACTGTAATGAAAAATGAGCAATTTAAAGAATGGATGAGATAAAAATCTGCTCTATTTCAAGGATCCTTATATAGAATTTATATTGCAAATTCCCTGTTAAACTCTGGAAAGATAGATAGATGATAGATAGAGTATTATACACATTCAGACACATGAACACACTGCAACTATTGCTACTGAAAGTCAATTCAGATTTTTTTTGTTATATGATTAACTTGCCTTATGATAGGAAACAGAAGAGGCAATTGGAAATTTTCAACTTAGTAGTTTGAAATATTAAGATTCTAGGACCTTCCCCTGGAAATTCTTTTTCCATCAATCTGGGTTGGGGTCTGAAAAATCTATTGTTTTTAAATAAGTGCTTTAGGTGATTCCAAGGTCTGCTTGAGAATTTAATCAGTTGATGTTTGTGGACAATCAAGTCTCTGAGTCCCTTCCCTGCATGTCAATATGTGTCTTTTTTTTTTTTTTTTTCATAACAGGAGAGTGTCTTGGCTCAGTACAGGACGCTTTTCCTTTCTTTGACAAATGATGAGTGCTTACTAATGGCCAGTTCTAGATGGTAACAATGAACAAACAAATCCTTTGATCTCAAGGTACTTATATTCTATTGGGAAAAAATGCAATAAGCAAGTACACCGGACTGGGGGTATAGCTCGTGGCTATCAGTGTCTGCCCAGCATGTGTGAGGCCCTGGGTTCAATCCCTATCACCACACGCAAAACAAAAAAAGAAAAAACAAGTAGACAGTAAAACAGAATCTGATGTTATATAGGAAATAAAGCACAGTTAGGAAGATAGAAAATGACCAAGGGAGAGGGGGCTATTACTTTATTAAAATAGAGGGGGTTAGAGAGGCCTCTTTGATAAGGTAGTAACTAAACAAAGACCTGAGGGTGGGAGGGAGCCTCGTGTAGTCTGGCGAAGTTCATTCCCGGCTGAGGCACAGGCGCCCATTGTGCTGTCAAGGTGTGAGCAAAGGGAGAAGGTCAGAGGTGGGAGATGGGAAGTGCTAAGGGGTTTTGAGCACAGAAGTGATTCCATCTGACCATTGTTTTCTAAAGGATCATTCTGGCTGTTGTGTGGAGAACAGACTCCAGTTAACAGGCCACTGCAGTCATACAGATGAGAGATCATGGTGGCTAGCATCAGTTGTTTGGGGCAAAGGGTCACAGGTTTGTTGCTTTTTTTTTTCCCCCCTCTCATATGAATCATATTATAATATTGTAGATGCTATATTCCATTGTCTTCCGACTTTCATGTTTCAAAGGGAAAGAACAAGGCCACTCTGACTCTTTTTACTTCTTTATGTAACTTGTTCTTTCTATTTGGAAACTTGTAGGACTTTCCTGTTTATCCTTGAACTAAGGTTTCCAATGTAGTATACAAAAACAGCATTAAATGGAGTGATAGAGGATAGAGGTGGGTTATCAAATCTAGGTCAGAAAAACACAAAATTGGGAACAAGAACACTATTGGAAGCCCTGGGCCTGAGCACATAGGCCAAAATGGGTTAAGGGCAGAAAGTCAACTTTCAAAGAAAGTTCCTGGGGCCTTCTTTACCTGGCAGCAGGACAACTACCTTCCCCCACTGGCCTCAGCTCAGACCAGTTAACTTTAGATCCCAGCCACCAAGCTGTGCTAAGGACATCCTAGGCCTTGGGCTTTTACTATCACTCTCCTTTGCAGGGGGCGGGGGAAAACAAGAAGAAGAAGAAAGAAAAAAACATGGAGTTTTACTTGGGGCTAATTTCATTGGCCACATATGTTGACAGCATTTAAATTCTCTATGGCTACTTTCATCTGTATTCATAAGCATCTGTTCTAGATCCTTACTTAGGACTTAGATAGATCTAAGTATCTATTCACACATATCTGTGGCCCTGAAAGAACTTGGATATATTTATTCAAATGTATAAGTAGAAATTCTGCTTTATTTAGATGCATTTCTTGATTTTTTTTATTTCATATTTGGCTAAAAGCTGAGTTCATTCATGTCTATAAAAAGTCGGTCTCATTTGGGATATAGGCAGGGAAGAGCCCTGAAGAAAGTATTTATGCCTTGTGCTATTTGGTGAGGGCAGCGGGAGGGGTGAGCAGGAAAGCCTGGCCGGGGAGGGGTAAGAGAGACGGGAGGAGGCAATGCTCCTCTGTTGACGGTGGAGGGTGAGCTAGAACACAGACGCAGGGCCACGCCAAGACACGAGCAGGTATCTGATGGAAGATGGCTGCAGGAAAGCTGATAACCATAATGTTCCTTAACGATACACAGAAAGATAGAAGTGTGAGACAGACAACGTTCCTCTTTTATTCTGTGTGTCCTTCCCTTCTCTATCTGATCCGCTGTTAGAATATGCCTTGTTCCTACTTCCTCCTTGTTACCCCAAATCACTGCATTTTCTCTCTCATTTATTCTGTGAACATCTTCGTTGGCTGTTTCTGTATTTTGCAATAAAGAAACACTTCAGGGAATGATGCAAATAGAAGTTGCATATGCAATTGCAGATAAAACTAACAGATCAAGGGACACCAGGAGAAACACAGGGAGCTAGAGAATTAAGCAGGCAAGACACCCAGGCAATAGAGACAGAGATGAACAATGTAAAATCCAAGGAGCCAGTTGGAGAACAGATGGAAATCCAGGACCGGACTGCTCTTCTCACATCAAATGGAAAATAGTAAAAAGATCTGGGGAGTAGGGAGAATGAGCGATGCAGAAGGAATTTTGATCCAGGAGCTTATTCCGAGGCAGAAAGAAGGATGGGGAGGAGGGGTTC